>NC_074707.1:5316988-5674434 GCF_024334085.1 Lutzomyia longipalpis
AAACTTGGTATGAGCACGTTTCAGACAACCCACATTCCAAAAATGGTGGTGGAAAATTTTTGATCCGGCCGGCCTGCCGTCCTGCCGTCCTGCCGGCCTGCCGTCCGGGACTCTAAACTTTGCCTTATATCTCGAGAACGGTGAGAGATAGAGCCTTCAGGTTTGAAGTTTTCTATAGAAATGTGGGTGTAAAATTTCATTTTTTTGCATTTTCAAAATCCAAGATGGCCGCCATCCGCCATTTTGAAATACTGTCAACCAGTTTCCTTATAGCTAGAGGTCTGAAACTTTAGTATGTTGTAGTGCTCAGTGAGATGTTTTCATCGATAACTCATACTTGAAAATCGGTCAAGCGGTTTAGCAAATATGGCGACCTAAAGCAAAAAGTGTTTTTTCAATATAACTTGAGAACGGCTTGACCGATTTTGACCATCTTGGTATCAAATGAAAGGTATTGAGAAGCCCTACAACTGTCTAGAATATTCCAAGTTCCTAAAAAGGCCACAAGAGGCGCTAAAATCAAAAACAAAAATTGCCTAACTTTAAGGGGCAATATCTCCGAATCCCCATCATCGATTTCCTTTAAATTTTGATATGTTGTAGCCTGACTCAATATCTATCACCAGTCCGAAAATGAAGAAAATCTATGTCGCCGTTTAGAAGATATAGCCATTTGAAAATTTCTTGAATTTGAAAAGTTCTAAGAGCCATATCTCTTGAACGGTCTGTCCGATTTTGCTCACTTTGGTATCTAATTAAAGGTTTTGCAATACCCTATAACTTTCTGGAACATCAGAAACCTCTAGAACCATTCCTTGAGGACAAAAAGTGCAAAAAACTGTTTTTGTTGAACAAAAATCCGCCATTTTTTGTTCTGGAGGTGACCTTGAAATGTATCGAAATATACATCAGATTATAGCTTATTTCAATAGCTTTCCATAACTAGTCAAAAAATTTCTGTAGGTCTATTAGAACTAAAGATATAAGCATTTTAATCTGTCAAATTGCTAAATTTTACAAAAAAATAGACTTTGCCTACTAATACTACTCACAAATTAAATTACAACGCATAGACTGACCCATCCGCGTTGTGGTATACCAACTCTAATAACTGGACGCGTTATGATTGACTTTTTGTTGCTTTTGACAATTCAGAATTCGGTAAACAGGATGAAGATTTTGTATCAAATTTATTTAATTTGAGATGATTTTATCTAATGAATTTCCTGAGTATTTATCTGCATTCAAATATTCTTTAAGAAAATATAAACATTCTAAGGAATCTCCATGATTAAATTGCTTAAGAATCACTTGAGATTATTTGAAAATAACATCACGATTTATTATATTGAAATTTGATACATTTATTTATTATTTTAGCGATTAAATTTCTTTTGAAGCTCTAGATAACAATTATAGCACATTTCTTAATTCATTTCCCTTCGTTTTTTTTATTTGTCTGCACTTCCACAAAATTATTATAAACAAACAGAACCTTAAAAGCTCTCGCAAAAACGTTTTCTTTTAAAGAAATTTGTTTATTCAATTAAAGCAAAAGTCAATTAATTTATTCTTTAGATTTCAACACAATTTTCTTAATTATTTATAGCATTTTTTTTTTGTTAGAGTATCAACAAATCTTAGAGTTAAGTCTCGATTTACGTCAAGGATTTAATATTTAGAAAAAAAAATCATTAAGCAGCGAATCATTAGGTCTGATTACATCCTTAAAAATCATTTAGTAAAAGCATTAGTGATTCATCTGAAGACCCAAAGGCAATTAATACCTATCAGTCATACGTGAGACATTAGTTATTTACTGAATAGCTCACAATAATGACAGAAATATATATAAAAGAGATAAAATTCTATTGATTTTTCGACTAAAGAGTTGTATGAATAAGATAGAATAAGGCAAACATTTTCACGTGCAAATATTGTTGGTTGAGCATCGCGCATAAGAGTGAAAAATGTGTTATGAACTGATTGATGGCATAAGATGGTGTCATCCAGCATCCGTTTGTCGTTCATTTTTCCTCCATTTACGAGAATTCATAAAAATCCAGGTAAAAATCCCCAACGTAGGTACCTTTGCAAGTCATTAATAAATGCTGTTTACTCAACAATTTGTCCATAATCTTTTTCACACGGCACCTTTTTTTTCTCTCCTCCTTATAGTTATATTATTTTAGTGTTCAAATTGTGAACAAATTCACGACCGTCTCATTTCCCTTACATATTTTTTCGCCTCTAAAACACGTGTTAAAAAAAAAGAAAAAGAGTGGTTAATGATGAAATTTATTGACTTGCCAATTAATTTCTTTCCGTCTCTCACCCAACGATATATCTTACACTGTTAAAATATTATGCGTAAACAGTCTTATATTGATTTGAAATATTATTCAAGGTGAGATGATCACTTTTTTACTGCTCTTTAGGTTTTTCCCAGGAAGGTCACATTCATTTCACACGGGTAAACTTTCTTCTAAAAGCTCGCGCGCGCCTTTGTCGGCAAAATGATGGCCAAAGCTTTTTTTTTCTTTGAGCATTTCTGCTCAATATATTTTTGCAATGCAGAATTCCTTTTCTTTCTCTTTTGTGTTTGGCTGAAGAAATAATAACAACATGTGTGCGGCAATTTGTATGACAAGGTCTAGGTATTGAACTAAATTTTTGCTAATTTTCCATCAATCAATCAAATGTTGAGAAGAAACAAAGATATGTCTTTTCTATGCTACACGAATGACCTTCAATTTGGGCACCAATTTCTTCTGCCAAATTGGCAAATCCTTGAGCTAAAAATTCGGGATAAAAGCACAAGGTTTTGTGAGTGAAAGATTAGGGTTAGAGAGCATGAGAGCATTGAGGTAGGAGCCAATATATGGGCTATATGTAGACTTGGTGTGTGCAAAAGTGGCACAAGAAGAAAAAAAAAGACAACGTGGTGTGATTAAAGCGCGTTTCCCTTTGCAAACTCATTGACCATTGAGGAGGCTCAAGCTCGATGGATACTGTATGTGACATAAGAAGCAGCAGCAATTTGTGTTACGTTGCCATATGTTAGTATTATTACATAAAATATATTATCATTTTTTTCTTCACTCCAACCTCACCAATACCGCCACATTCATGACCACCACTGTGTGTAGTCAGGACCCCCATCCATATCTTGTGATAAAATATTTATGTGTATCAAAAATCCATAATATTTTGGTTCACGCATTGGTGGCAACAGAAATGCAGTTGAATACTTAAAATGTGTGTTACGACGGGGAGGCGTCATCGGTTTTTTTTTGTGTGTGCCTCCAAGCGAGAGGAATGGTGGCAATGACTCAATTTGATTCGTATATATATATATGCATATTTGGCACACAATAAAAAAGGTCTCCGAAGAGGTCGATTTTTGCACGTAAAGAGAAATGACTAAAAAGCAAAAAAATTCGTGGGCTACGCGATCTTCTTTAGCCTTGTTCTTTAATTGCATTCGATATTTAGGCATTTCTCGGGATTTCCCAGCACTTTTGATTTCCTTTCGCGAGCTATTTGACCGTGATCGTGCAAAAGATCACCACGTGAAGTGATCACCTCAATTTGATAAATGGTTATGCTTTTTCTTTTATTTTTTTTTACTTTGGAATTTCTAGAATGACGACACTGCAAAATTCATGTCAATGAGCATTTATTTTGCTAAAAATAATTCGTTAATTTAATTAAATCTTAAGTGAAATAGTTTAGTGAGTTTAGTTGTTTTGTTTCTTTTAACAGATCGCTTGAAAGTAAGGATATGGCAGAAAAGTTTTCCTCTAATTGAAAATAAAGCAGAAATGATTTTCTTTATTTAAGGAATTACTTTGAATTTGCTTGAGATTTTTCTTAAAATAAAAGGGGAGTTAGTTCTTAGTTCCAAGTTGAGTAGGTTTTCTTTCTTAAAACGAATTTTCCCTGGAATTTTCTATAAAATGACTCTAAAATCTTTTTTATCCTCTAATATAAGCTTCTTTATGTTTTTTCGGAAAAGAATTGAAAAGCTTTAAGATTAAATGGTTAGAATACATTTATAATGTCTTCCAAACACATCTAGAAGAAATTTCCCAACATTCAACATCAAATGATTGTTTTGCAGAATTTTCATACAACATTAATCGAAATTCTGACGGTTTTTACTTTAATTTTTTGGTTAATGAAAATTATTAATTTTCCAAAAAAAATTAATAGAAAATATCTCGATGTTTGTCTAATTTTTCCCAAGCTTTTGCACTTCTTTTTTTCTACTTGTTGTTAACTCTAAACTTGATTGGTAAAAATTCTTTTATTTGCAAAAGATCACCACGTGAAGTGATCACCTCAATTTGATAAATGGTTATGCTTTTTCTTTTATTTTTTTTTACTTTGGAATTTCTAGAATGACGACACTGCAAAATTCATGTCAATGAGCATTTATTTTGCTAAAAATAATTCGTTAATTTAATTAAATCTTAAGTGAAATAGTTTAGTGAGTTTAGTTGTTTTGTTTCTTTTAACAGATCGCTTGAAAGTAAGGATATGGCAGAAAAGTTTTCCTCTAATTGAAAATAAAGCAGAAATGATTTTCTTTATTTAAGGAATTACTTTGAATTTGCTTGAGATTTTTCTTAAAATAAAAGGGGAGTTAGTTCTTAGTTCCAAGTTGAGTAGGTTTTCTTTCTTAAAACGAATTTTCCCTGGAATTTTCTATAAAATGACTCTAAAATCTTTTTTATCCTCTAATATAAGCTTCTTTATGTTTTTTCGGAAAAGAATTGAAAAGCTTTAAGATTAAATGGTTAGAATACATTTATAATGTCTTCCAAACACATCTAGAAGAAATTTCCCAACATTCAACATCAAATGATTGTTTTGCAGAATTTTCATACAACATTAATCGAAATTCTGACGGTTTTTACTTTAATTTTTTGGTTAATGAAAATTATTAATTTTCCAAAAAAAATTAATAGAAAATATCTCGATGTTTGTCTAATTTTTCCCAAGCTTTTGCACTTCTTTTTTTCTACTTGTTGTTAACTCTAAACTTGATTGGTAAAAATTCTTTTATTTTTCTTTAAAAAATTCATGAATTAAACATTCTATTTATGCTTTTCTTATAACCAAGGACAAGAGGAAAATCTGAAATAAAGTTAGTTTCTGAATTTTTCCAGAGCTTCTGCTGAAGCTTTAGTAATTATTTTCTTCTGTCCAATGCCTTAAAATACAACATTATTCAACAAGACATATAGCACACAAATTTTTGACTAAAAGAAGCTTTAAAATATTTCTCAGAAGCTGAGCTTTTAACCCCAATATGTATTAAAAAGCTCAAATCAGATGAGTTAGAAAAAAAAATTAAAAAATCTATTTTCCATTGAGAAAAAAATCTGGTTAGGAGATAAAAATTTCCTATAAAATAATCAAGCGATTAAGCATTTATAGCAATTTAATAAAACTAACAAAATTAATTCAATTAAATGCATATACATGGGTAAGCACAAGCAATCATCTCTCGTGTGGTACAATGTAGCCCAACTACAGCCCTGTGAGGTATATCTCTCACGATGGACGATTGTCGCATACATATACGAAATATTGTGTAACTCCTATTTCACGAAAGAGAATGATGTAAAAGGTGAAAATAAAAACAAAATATTTTCGGTGCTATGTGTCCGCAGTGAGGTACGCAGATGTCTGTTTAAATTTTTACCACACCATCTTTAATGGTGCGATTCACCTGAGTTGTGTATATCGCCCGTATGTTTGGGTTGATAATGTTTGGGAGAGACTTTCTCAACACACCGACGAAAGTCTGCCCAAATATTGCGGCTGATCGAGATATTATGAATATACATATGTCGCTTTTGTTCCCACCTTGCGCGCTCGTTCATACCAATGGTCCGTGTTAAATGTGTCAAGGCCGTGAAGAGCGGACGCTCCTCTTCGTGGAGCGCCGAAAGAAACATGGAGGAAGTACCATTAGATGGATATATGTACATATGTAGGTATGATTATGTAGGTGCTATATACAAATGGGAGGGCCGCATGTTAAGTTAAATCCTATCTTACCTTCAATTGCTTCATGTGCTGACATAGGTTGAGCATATCTCTCGTGCCGTGAACATTGATACCGACCGCAAGTTTGAGTTTCTCGTCGAAGCGCACCGTGGCGGCTGCATGGAAGACAATGTTCACGTTGGAGATTAGCGTCTGCCGATCTGTCAACTTCAGACCGAGACCGGCTATTGCACAATCGCCTGGTATTGCAACAATTTTGTGTCGAAATTTAGGCACTTCATCTCTTAATTTGTTGAAAACCTGTCGTCAAAAAAAGTACACGCATTTCACAAAAATCGCCCAAAAAGAAATGAAGATGAACAGGAGACTTCAATGCTCCCATCACGGGGGCAGATGAGTCGCAGTGTGTTAAATTGCACGCTACACATGGTGATTGAATAAATTACGCTTCTGTACTTATTTATTTACGTTATCATTGCCTTTAATTGTTCTCTACAAAAGCAATTAAAATTCTTCAACTGGGATTTTACTATATATTTAAAAAAAAAGTAGAAGCTGCATTATATACTTGATAACAGAATAATTTAATTTTTTATTTGAATTTGATTGACATGCAACAAGACAAATTTTAATTTTTAATTCGAGACGAAACAAACGTTTATCAATTAAAAAAAATAATACTGGGAGATTTCTAAAGATGATTTTTTAGAAAGAGAATTAAACGAACTTTTTATCATTTTAACTCACGTGATGATGGAATATCAATGATGGAAATCTAGTGACGATGTTCACATTTCAATGCTTCCAATATTTTCTTTTTAACATTATTGCTGCGTATTTCTTCTGATTAATCTAAAGTGAATTTCTAAAATTATTAAAATAAAATTGAACAACTCAAAATCTTCAAATTCTCCCTGTGTATTGATGAAAGTAATGTACTAAATTCTTTCCAATGAAAATGAAAACAAGTTGAAAAGCAACATAATTTAATAGGCAAAAAAGTATGATTTTTATCGTCAATAAAATAAAAATTTCATTCACAAATGATGGGGGTTTTATGGTGATACGTTACATTAAGAAAAAAATTTCTTATTTTGTGTGCTTTTTTTTACGGAGAAAAAGATTATTTTGTTGGTGTCTCACAAAAACCTTCGAATCAACACACCAACCCCCTCTTTGCTATGTTTTCTTGTATATTTTAGCAATATTTACATTGCATATTTAATGAAAAATTCGCTCTTTACGTAAGAGACAAAAAAAATGGCAGTATATACGCGTAATTTAACCACACTTCTACTCAAGATATTTTTGCACGGGAGAAAGAAATGTGCCCAAAAAGGTCAAAAGGCACTTACCGGATCATCAAATATTTCTTCAATGCGGGTGTGAATATCTTTTCCTTTCTTGGGTCGTACAAGAATGTAGATGTTTTCAATTCCTGTGCATGCTCTTAGTAATTTATCAATTAGAATTTTTCCCATAAAACCTACAAGGAAATAAAAATTGAGAAATTGTTTTCAGTAAATAAATAAAATGTCACGTGCTGCGTGAGAATTTATTACGCATTAGATAAGCTATATAATGTTTTTATTTACCTGTAGCCCCTGTGATGAAGAGATTCTTTCCATGGTAGAATTTCTGTATGACTGACCTATCATTTGTGTCCTCTGAATTTTCTCTCAGTTCCAATTCTCGTGTTATTTTAAGGTTCTCCTCATTCTTCCGCGCCACAATGTCCATTGTGATGGTCTGCAAGTGTTATGAAAGTATATAAATACATTAGAAGATGAATTTATAATTAATATCTCTTTCTCCACAATTATTCACACACTATGGGGATTTTTTTTGGGTCAGACATTTGGTTTTTTTTTTGGGATGTCTGTGAGTATCTCCTCTTATGATTTCGCATTGGTTATTTCTTTCTCTTTCTCTATCTCTCTGGCTAAATCACTGAAACGGAAATTCGCACTTGAATACGATTTCACTGTCCATAACTACCTATAGCTACTTATGAGATTACAATGAGAGCCATTTTGCAAGAGAGAGGAATGTTAGAAAGATTTAGAATATTAATGATTCTTGGTTATTATTTTCTTCACACTTCAATCCAATAAGCATCGAAGATTAAGTAGAACGTTACTAATGTTGTAAAGTAATGCTCTATATTTCACTTGATGATTCTGAAATAGGTAGTTGCTGTTGTTGAGTATTTTAGCTGTGATTCTTTCTTCAAAGAAGCACAGTTTTTAATGCTTGTTTTAAACTAGAAGTTCTAACTTGAAATTCTTCTAGTAAAAACATTAAATTAAGATTCTACAAAAAAGATAATTTAAAATGATTTTTGTGGTTCTTAAAAGCTTTAAAAACTCTGCAGAAAGAGGAGCTTTTAAAAGAAAATTAGAATAAGGAAAGAAACAGCAAAAATCAAAGTTATTTTTCTCATTTTTTTAAAGACTTAAAAATCCGATTTTTAAAAGAAATTTTGAGATTACTCACGATTGTTTATCTAAAATTGATTGTTTATTATCAGTTCTTTAATAATTAAATAGGAGCTTGTGGTAAATATTTAGCACAAGATTAGGCATAAAAATTTAATTTTAAAATTAATGAAACCAAAATGTTTCCTCTTAAATTATTCAAATAACTTCTAGAATTTTCTTCTTATATCCATAACAGGTGTTCAAAGACATTCCGAATAGCCTCCAAAGCAAGGTACAAGAAGAAGACAGACTCTGTGATATATTCAAGGTAAAGTGCACCATTCAGTATAAGAATTTCATTGATCCAACACCACAGAGATGATTTTATAATAAATTATGTGACGATAAATGATGAGGAAGATGCGATGTCTGTGTGTTAAAAGATGCGTCTAAAGGAATGCATCCATATAGAAGATCTTTAACCATCTCTGGATGGTTTTTTGTAGCAACAAAACGATATACATTATCACGTTATGTACAAAATAGTAGGTATATCATATAATACCGTTGGATCGCACCACTATTGTGGGTCAGTTGCCTCAATGTACATTGTAATTCAGTTATAGAAGTGTTTTTCTTTAATTCTCAATTCTCTTTCTCTCTTCTCACTTTTCCTTCTCATTTCGTATGTCTTGTTACCTTCTATACATATGTATGTGCAGGTATTCAATTTTCCTCATTTTTTGTTGATTTCGAGGGGAATCAATAGCTCATGCACCGATCGCCCGCGCAAATAAACGTTGGAATGAGAAATGAGAAACTTTCCATATCACCCACTTAATGCGATGAAGTAATTTTGATGGAATTAGCGGGAGATTTCATAGCATTGCTAATTCATTAGTAATTCAGTTAATGTACTTTTATGACATATTCCCCCAATAGACGATGGAGAATCTCTTGTGTGTGGCACTTATTGGTGCGCGCACCGCGAGAATGCAAATTCAACGACGCGCATCTTGGTCCGTTGATCGATTGACAAAGTAATACGTACAAGAAATTACAAGGAGACAACCACAGGAGGGGTCTCCGCCCCACAAACTCCGCCATATATCGTGCCAATATCGGTACTTTCTTTGTTGCGCTATATTTAACAAATAATTGCTCACCGGTCGTCAGAGAGTTTGCTCATTTCAAATACATTCGAAATCCCCTTCTTGTGATTATCTTGCAATTGGCAGGAGTGATATTCGCACTCAAATGCACGCGGTTATGGATGCATAATTTCTCTTTATACGAGCTCCAATCGTTACACTTCTTCACTGCAAAAGCATTTTCATTTCTTCGTTGCACTGCGTACGGTTAAGTTTTTTTTTTTTCATTAATTAATATTTATCGCATTTTTCGAGCATAACATGAGATTTATGATTTCTTTTAATTCACTTATAAGTTTTGCAAAACTTTGTCTAGATAACCACAGACATCACACGTTAAAGAAATAAAAAAAAATATATATATTTAAGAGAACGTGGTAAAAGAAAAATCAGAGGTATAAAATAAAATAAATCTTTTAGACAAAAAAGTGATAATTCTTTGCAGAAGCTTATCCAAGGTGCAACAATTAAGAAATTTATTTGTTTTTAATTTTAATGATACTTTCATAAAATTTTTTTATCTATTCTCATAAAATTCTTATATAAAGAATTTCATTGAGAAAAAAAAGTTATTATCTTTCTTTTTAAGTGTCTTAATTTAATATCTATTTGTTAATTAAAACATTACTTTTTCATCGTCTTTTTTTAAACATTTTATTGTCGTTTTTTTTAATTTATTGATCGTTAAAAATATGCATTCAAATGAAATTTCTTTTAAACAATTTCCAAATAATTTATCTGTTTTTACTTAAGAGATTTAATTAGAAAAAGCAAAATACATGGATAATTGGATGTTTAACTTACTTGATTTCTTCTAATTTTACTTTATTGTTCTTGGATATTCTTACTTTTAATATAAATAAAAAGGAAAGACAAGCAAACACATGAAAGTTGCCAAAACAAATTTTATTTAGTTTATTAATTAGAACATTTTTAGGAATTAGTTTTATTGTAATTAGTGCCTTAAAAAATTAAAGAAAAAATTAACTGCAAATTTTAATATTAAATTTAACCTTCTAACAAACAGGAAACTCTAAAGAAAAGTTTACAAAATTGTCTTCAATTAGTAGAAATAATTTATGGGCTTTAAGAATAATCTTCTTTTACTTTTGAATATTTAATTACAACCACCTGCATCCAATAAAAGTAATTTAATAATTAGTTGGTATACCACAATCGTGGCATACCAAGTATTTTCTTTTTAAATTAAAAAATTATGTTTATAGATTTAATAAAAATGGACAATTGAGTTCTATTCAGGTGCTCATGAAAACTAAAAATTTTCAATTTAAAATTATTGTGAAGATAATAAAGATGTTTATTATCTAATTGCAACCTTCTATATTATTTTTCTCTAACATTCAAATTAATGGAGAAAAGATTTAATGGTTCACTTAAAAATTTAATTTCACTTTTTAAACTTTGAATAATTATACTCTTTACTCCCATAAATTGGTTTAATAAAACTAATGGTTTAAAGCAATGAGAGTATACAGATAAGATGCTTTTTTTAATTGACTGCATTTTCGATGTTCTTTTAAACTATGAATTCTCACAGTCCTTTAAAATAAGATTGTAAGTTATTATATAAGAACAATAGATTTTTCATAAAGACTATCTCCATGTGTGAGTCTTTAAACTTGCTTAAGACGTGCTTTAAATATTCTAAATCTGTTTTAGATTCAAATCTTCAGTGTATCAAGAAATTTTATTTATTTCGGACTTTTTTTTAACAATGTTGGGGTCGATCCGGTTAAAAAATTTTCTTTTATTACCCAAATATTTTTAGTATTCTCTGGAAAAATCTTAAAAGATTTTGACAATTTGTTTCCTTCCGTAATCCTGTTTTTAAAGGAAAATACTTAACTTTTCTTGGGCTCTTTAAGAAAGGCTCTTTAAAGTTTTCTATATGTAACCACAAATCCTTTGTTTTTCTTTCATAAAAATATTTAAAAACTTCAACTGTCAAAATCTACCTCAACTTTCAATTTGTATGAAAAGAAAAGTTTTTTTTTTATTAAATCTACTTAATCATTAATTAAATTATTTATTTTTTAATTCTGTTATAAGAAAATCAGTTTGGGAAACAATTTTTCTGTAACTTAGTGAAGGATCCTTGAAGGAAACTATCTTGATTAATAGTCTAACTATCTATCTACATCTCTAACTGATAAAGCTGCAAAGTCTTTGTCTCCAAAAAAAAATGCTCAAAATTAATCGTTGCAATTTATCAATAAATAGAAATTAATAAATGAATAAGAGATGTGCATCGCGAGGCGCGCAATCCGAAGAGTGTTAAGTGTCGATAGCACGAGCGACTGTATAAAAGAGTTGTAGGTATATCGAATGCGCGTCGTGGGGATTTGGTAGGTTAGTTGGTTATTATGCTCTCATCACCATTTCGCGGTGAGTCGCGCAGCCTACTTTTATCGCCAACTTTTGCCCGTCTTGTATGTGATAAAACTACCTAATGCTTTTGGGGAAGAAGACGATGGCATTTGCACTACATTTCACCTATGTATGATACATAGCACGAATGAATTTTCCTTTTTGCTACCAAATTCTCTTTTTTTCTTTGAGCTTTCGCTTAGAGGGTGGAATTTTGTTGGGTTACCTACATATGTAAGTACTTTTCATTACTGAGTTGTTGCCGTTTTTTTTTTTGGGCTTCACTCTTAACAATTCTTCCTCTTTAAATGTGAACACCACCGCGTGTGAGATATACGTTATATGAACAGGTAAAACGGGTCACCGAAGTTAAGTAGTGTGTTTGAACAAAATTTCATCGGTGATGTAATAAAGTATAAAATGCTATATTCCACCAGCATAGTGCGCGAGGTGCAGAAAAAGAAGAGGTATTGTCATGGTGCGTTTTTTTTCTTCAGGTGAATCGCGTTGGATGCATGAAGAAAAGTCTCGCAGAAGATAATAAAAAAGATGCGAAACAAAGAGAGTCTTTCTTTTCTTTCACCAAAACTCCTGATGGGTGGGTGATGGGGGCAAAGTGTTTGTCATTTACATTGAGAATTGATCGGAAAGATCCGCAGAAAAAGAAAGAAACGCGAGAAAAAAAAAGCTCTTTTGGCTTCCCCTTGTTGATGGTGAGCTCTCTTGAGATCGCGCGCGCGCCCGAGCTATATACCCATCGCACGCAGTTGAGACGGTGAAAAGTGATGAAAAAAAAAGAGCTTAAATGTCCGTACACAAGATATAAGAGAGGAGGTATTTGTGCACATACAAGATATATATGCATATTATATAATTTGTAACGAAATAAAAATTATATGTATTATAAATTAAAATCTTACCTAATCTTGCCGTGTGCTGAATGGGGAGCTGAAGAAGTTGTTCCAAAACTCAACGGTTCGGGGGCTCTTTTGTGAATTAAAAAGAAATTGTGATCTCTTGGCGATCTCTTCAGCAAACACACTAAAAACCAAACACGCCACCACCTCAATTAATCCTCAGGCGTTAAGAAATCTTTCTTTCCTTTCTAAATCTCGTCTTGTTTGCCTTTTGCTGCACCACAGCTCCTTAATTGTCTAACTTTTAGATACAAAATTCCCCTCACATGGGCAACATCTCACTTTGTACAAATATTCTTTCCTTTTTTTTTCTCTTTTCTCTTTTAGATAAATTTTCAATCACTCTGGGGCAATTCCTCCTTCTGATGTGATCGTTAAACAGAACTTTGTCTTTTTTCTTGTCCTCCTTACTATATAGGATTTGCAATGTAGGTAAATGTTCAAATGGAAGAAGTTAATGAGCAAACTTGTCTTAATTCGAAGTCGCAACACTATTGCAATTGTACGGATCGATCATAATTTCACTTATGCAACACTTTCTTTGTGAACGATGGTGACGATAAATGGTGTGAGTGTTTTTCTCGTTGGACTGTCCGCAATCGAAAAAAATATGCAAAAAATATATTTTCAATATAAATTCTCCAATTAATCACTTTTTAGCACTAAAAAATTCCGATTTTTTTGCGTTCCTTTCTCTTAAATTTTAAAAAAACAGGATAAAATAAAATCTCCAATAGGGCACACGAATGGGGATTATCCTTCTTTCTGGCACTTCTTTTTTTTTTTTCTTGTTAACTCTCCCTTCTTTCTCTTCGCGTTTTTTTTTGCCAATCTCAATCACTACAGCGTATCAACTGATTTCTTTCTTTTGAGAGAGAGAAATGTAATACAGTACAATGGAAAAAACTTTGATATTATTGAGAGATTTTTCGAAAAGGAGAAGGGTTTGTAATTTACAAAATAAAAAAAATTGATGTGTGAGGAGCGCGAGCTGCGTGGTTAAGTGTATCCGATCCGCTGGATGATTTTAAACTGAATGGAATCTCAGAGGCGAGCATTCGGACGACACCAGTGGTGCCCTGGACTTGGTGCGCGCCGATCCCTCCATCTCACTCACCGTCGATGGATCTTTTCTTCGCGGACTTTCATCCGCCCGCGTCTCACCGTGTGTGAGCCCCTAAGAGCCCGTGTACGTACCGTACACACCACAAGAGCCCCCAGCTCGTGAGCTTTTACTGCACTTTATGTGTTGTAGTTGATTCTCATGCGCGTGGAGACACAGAAAAATGGAACTTGAATGCCCCCAAATGAAGCGCTTTCGCTTCATGTGAATGAAAATAAATAATATAGAGAGGTGTCTTTTTATTTCGAAACTGGAATGAAATTTTCATAATTTTACGGCAAAAATTTACAAGAATTTTATTTTTTCAAAATTCAGTTTTTTTTATTTAAATTTAACCTTTTCGCATCCTCGTGAAACATAGAAACATTGAATCATACGTTCTTTTTTATCACGATTAAATGCTTTTCTTGCTCCGAAAAATCATTAAGTTCTTAAAAACTTGGGAAAATAAAATGTTTCACGTTTAGGTCTACGTATGACCCAAAGAACGCGAAAGGGTTAAGTAAGTGATACACATTTTTTTTTAAAATAGAATTAATCCTTAATTAATAATAAATCTTTGATGGATTTTTGCAGCTGTTAGTTTACCACTCGAAGATAAAGAGCCATCATTCTATTTTTAATACTTCCTACAATAGTTTGTTGATATATTTTAAAATCATTTTATACTGCACAAGACCTCATTAATAGCTTAATTAATATCTTTTTTTTAAATAAAAATTAGCAATAAAAATTTTATTTTTAAAAGTTGATTGCAAAGCCATTGTATTTTTTAAGATCATTGAGAAAAAACTAATGCAGACAACATGTACTCATTATTGCTAATTAAGAAGGAACTTTTAAAAACATCTGCTTATAAAATTGTTAATTAGAAACAATAATTAGTCGAAATTCTAAAGCTAGTCTTGATATTTAAAATCAAATCCAATAAATGTTTGATTAGACAGACGGTCGTATGATCTCAGGAATTTTTTTCATAAACGCATTTTTGTCAGATGTTTCAGTTTAATATTTTTTTTTTTAATTTAAAACTAGGCCTTAAAAAATTAAACATAAATAGCTGACTGTATATCGCGTGCGTTAACTAAAATGTTTCTAGTATTCAATCAAGATTCTAAATTCTTGAAATTTTGACTTCAGAATTGTCTGTAACTTATTTTAAAGTTCATTAACATTTTTTCTGTCTAATTTAGGACTCATTAAGCTAATAAATAAACGTCTGGTACATGTTGTTTGCAGATACGGGTATTGACTTTCCACAGATAATGTTATATAAAGGTTATTTTTTAAGATTTGAATTACGTTTTTAATGTCCTTATTTATCATTGAACCATTCATTTGATTTCTTTTTAAGTAGTAATTATAACGTTAAAACATAAGAGAAAACCCACAGGTGTGAAATTGATTTAAGAACAAAAAAGAAAACTCTCTTATCTATTAATTTCTAAGTAATTTTCCATACTTGGCAACTTTGAAGCAGACTTCAATATTTTTATGTAAAATTTTAAGGAAAATGAGATTGAAATTATATCGCCTTATTAAATTTTCCTAAGCGTTTTTTAATACTTGGGGGATCGAGGTTTCTATTCTAACCTCAAAAGTTTGACCTTCATTTTCACTTAAAAGAAAATATTTTTCCATATTTTCTTTCGACGATCTTGAAGTATTGAAGCTTTCCAGCAAAATCCTCCAAAGGTTAATTGAATTTAAATTTTTCTTACCTATTATTTTTTTTAAAGAGAAGTTAATGAAAAAAAGTTAAAAAATTAAAGTTTTAAAATAAAATATTTTTTTCTGTGCTTTGAAGTTGCTTCGAAATTAAGTTAATTGAGCATAATGATTTCTTTGGTGTTACTTTTTCTTCAATAACTTATGCTTTTTCTCCTTCTTTTTGTTTTCTTTTAGTGCGCTGATCAAGTAGCAATTTTCCACATGACTAGCTAATCATTGGGCTGACTACTCTTGGAATGAATGTAAGTTGCATTATTTAACTTTGTATATTAGAGCCACATGATAAATACATTGTATCTCTTCCTTATTGCAAATGAGAAGAAAATGAAGAGATAACTGATTAAGAATTTAATTTAAAAAAATTCCTAATCTTTGTATTTATTTAAGAAATAAATTAAGTGCCATTTAAGGTTGATAAAATACGTTACAAATCCCAAGATATTAGTAAAAGACTTTAAATACAGTCCCTAAGTTGAAACTAGCGGCATCTATTAACAGATATATGCTTTTATTCATTCACAAAATGAGCAGGAGCGAACCAGCACGATTTAAAGTTCAATAAAATTATTTATTTTAATTTTTTTGTGCTGAGAAAAATTATTCTTTCCCACTAAAAATATTTTTCTGAATGCAAAAATTCCAAACAATCACTGAGAGAAAACAAGGATTTTTATAAAATATTTTAAGCATAGAAATAGCATAAAAACTCCACTATCAATTCCACTTTTGTGTGAGTCTCTCTTTGGTACTCTGGCTACGCTCCTGGCCAACCCACGTGGAAGATTGACAAGAGAGTGAGTAGTAAAAGTCGCGTTACATAAATATTGCAGAAAAAATCGCCTATTCCCGCGAAATCAGTCGAAATGTTATGAAATCCCACATCCGGTCGTGACTGGGGGTTCCTCTGGAAGTGAGAAAAAAAAAGAATGCGCAATTGTGTGCCATGAGTGAGAAAAATTGGAAGAATGCTGTGGCAGGAGCGAGTTCCGGGGCAATTACGCGTTTCCTGTGCCAGCCACTCGATGTCCTGAAGATTCGCTTCCAAGTACAAATTGAACCATTGAGTCATCATCACAAATCCTCCAAATATAAATCCATCTTTCACGCCGTAACGGTTATTTATCGCGAAGAGGGTATCCGGGGCCTGTGGAAGGGTCACAATCCCGCCCAAGTGCTCAGCATTGGGTACGGGATTACGCAGTTCACGGTGTACGAGAGGGTGAACCGAAGTGCAGAGACGACGGAATTCTTCAAGAGGCACACTGCTTTTAAGAATTTCTGCTGCGGAGGATTGGCTGGTGCCAGTGCTGCCTTTGTCTCCACACCACTCGATGTCATTCGCACGAGATTAATTGTGCAGGACAACGGGCAGGGGTACAGGAACTCCTTTCAAGCTGTTGGGACTATTTTGCAACGTGACGGCATCAGGGGGCTATACAGGGGCTTTGGGCCGTCCCTTCTGCAAATAACGCCGCTTGCAGGATCGAATTTTATGTTCTACAAATTCTACTGCAGCCTTCTTCAGAATATTCTTGGACTGAAGTCTCACAGGTATAAAGTTTTTTATTAATCTGAAAAAGAAATTCTTGAGCTTTAAAAGCACGTTATGCGAAAAATTTGAAAAAATTATATTAATTAGAAGGTTAAGAACATTAAACAACCAAGAAGAAGTTAGAGCTTAAAGTTAAACAAAAGTTCAGAAGAATAATATTTAATAATTAATATTTTATTTAAAGATTTTTCTAAGTCCCTCTTTTTATTAATTTATTCTTTAGATTCTCATTAAGGAATTTAAGAATTAATTAACTTAGCTGGAAAATTTATTTGATTTCCTACAGAAAATTTCATTTTTAAAAAAAAAACTTTTCAAATTTTTTTACTGAAAATTATACTAAAGAATCTCAATTTCCTTAACGTATTTTTGCAAAGATTAAAAAAAATCTGTAAAAAATCTTTTTCTCGAGTGTCTTAAGTTTTAATTAAACCCACAGTGACCTTCCCACCTGGGGCCTTCTGATGATGGGTAGTCTCACGGGATTCTCATCGAGAGCTCTTGTATATCCACTGGATGTCGTGAAGAAGCGTCTCCAAATTCAGGGCTTTTCGCAGCATCACCAAACCTTCGGCAAGCACTTTGAATGCGAAGGTTTTTTCCAGTGTGTAGTACGCACCGTAAAGTCTGAAGGATTCCTCGGTCTCTACAAGGGTATTGTGCCGAGTATGCTCAAATCTGGAATCACAACAGCACTAAATTTCTGCATTTACGACGAAACGAAGAAGCTCTTGGCGAAAATTTAGCGCAGCACAAAATCTCCTCCAACTCTAGGCTAGAGCTCCAACGTGCTTTGGGCTTATTTTTTTCTCTAAACATAAGGAAATAATATTGAAATCTGTGATTTAAATTGTCATTGAAGTACCAAAATACATAAATTTTACCTTTAGAAGATTTTTGGTTTTCTTTTATTTATATTTAGAGTCGTGCAATTCTTGGAAGAATTAGAGTAAGAACGAAAAGAAAATAAAAACGTTGACATGGCATCATCCCGAATTGACAAAATTGTATGAATGGGAGAGGAGCAAGTGGATGGTGTCTGATTAATATTATTTTTGCAAAAATAACAACGCAGAGATGAATGTTTAATTAAATACCATACGGGTGATGCCTCCCTATGGGGGGAGGAATTTCATCTTCATACAATAAATGCATCATAAACATGTGTCGTTGGGATTTTTTGCCACACGTTTAATGCTTTCGCGAAGTCCCTTTGAAAATCTCTCTCTTCGCATTTTGCACCATATTGAGCTGACATCTCTCCACCCCGTTTGCCTATCTTCCTGACCAACTTTTTGCGCTGGCATCATGATAACAGTTGTGTCACTTTCCAAGAGCCGCGCTGTCCCTCTGCCTGCACAACAAGGAGGGATCTCAAGATCTCCATACTTAATGGTTAATATGCGCTGGCTGCGTGCAAAAAGGTCAGAAAATTGTAAAGAAAATCTGTTCTTGCGGGGATGTGAATTTATTGCAGAAACAGCTGAAAGTGCCTGTGGCTTTTCCCTTTTTGCAATTGCATTCCAAAATGTGGTGCAACACTCGAGCTATATGGATGGGTGTTGTTTATAAACAACTAAGGAATGAGGAGTATGTGGCTCACAAGAAAAACCCCTTTTTTCTCCATCATTATCTCTTTCCCTTTCTCCCATTTACACAGACCTATAACCAAAATACTCGCGCTTCTTGCTAATCGCAATGAAATGGTGTGGCTAAAAGTTTGTGCTCCCTCACTGAACGTATAATTCATATATCTCTGCAGCAAAATTGAGCAAAAAGGCTGCTGATGAACATACAAAATGAATTATCCTGCCTCTAGATCACTTTCCAATTTTATACGCCACATACATGCGTATGTAGTTTTTTATTAACTCTCCTGCCTCTCCTACATGGGGGCTGGTTGGTGGTGTAGCAAAGTTCCAAAAGGATGTACGTGGAATAAACACGCGATCTTTTTTTATGACTTTTCCCTTCACGATGCATCCTTTCGATCGTAAAAAGTGAAATGATAAACATCATTTTAACATTTTCTCAATAAAATTTCTAATGAAGTAGTTTAGGGGGTTACATTTTATGTTGCTGTTGAAAGGAAAAAGGTCCTTGTTGTGTAATTTCCATGCGACATTCTTTATGTTTAGATGTTATTTGAGGTAGTTTAAAGGAGAGATAAAATAAACCATAATTAAAATTCAATGATGATTTTCTCTCAAAGGATTAATAAAATTTCATAATTTTCCCTTTAGGAATTTAAAAGAAAAGGTGAAAATCTAAAATGCAAAAGCTAAAATTAATTAATTTTAATTACTTCACTAAAAATATGCTCCCCTACGTAATTTTTAAAAAATAAAATGATAATTTTTGAAAGAGATCTAAAAGATTTAATTTAATCCTTATTATTCGTTTCATGTTTACAAAAAAAATTGACCCACATTTTGAGTGAAAGAAACAAGACATGGAGGGCTTCATGGATATATTTACATACTCATATATTTACCAAATTAATCTTCCCGTAACTCGATATGTATGAAAAATAGCAAAAGAAAAATTATCAACCTCATTTCGAGCATGAAATAATTTTCAAAAAAGAACCAAAAAAAGTCCTCAAATGTTTGAACGAGTGGCTATTCGTGCGTTGAAAAAAAAATAAAGCATAATCTCTCTCTTGGTGTAATTTATGTACTCCACAGAATAATGAATATTTGGTTTAAGCCTGCGACACACATAATAAAATGTTGATTAATATAAATTATAAACAGCCGTACGGCTCTCCTGGAGCCTATCTCAACATTTCATGTGCGCCTTGAGAGTTCAACATTCTGCTGCGCTTAGGTCGGGGGCTCTAACTATAAGGAGTATTCTACGCTAGCATCTGGATTTTCTAATCTTTTTTACCCACTCACGCTCACCCAGCTTCCATATATACATACTCTGCAGAATCTCACTTATGGTTCACATTCAACGCAATCCTCCTATAAAGGCGTTTGAAGAAGATGGAAGAAAAAACGAACGAGAAGTTTACCATTAGCATCATCAAATGCGCAAGGAAAATTTCTTCTCTATGCGACGTATTATCACCATTATGTGGAGCCAAAAGGGAGGCAGCAAAAAAAAAGTTGTGGAGAAGAAAGGAATAATTCTCATTATTATTTATCCCGGGCGTGTATCTGTTTATGAAAATGTCGCCTTTACGATACTTTCAGTGGAAAGGCTGTTAATTTTTTCAAGACACACTTCTTGCGCGTGTTTTCAGCCACACCACGTTGCCCTCTCTCGAGCACTTCTTCTTCTCCTTTCGGATGATGTGCCGAAAAAATGTCAACTCTTTTTGCTCAAAAAAATCCCATCATCCACGCACTGAGAGAGTATTTCTTTCCTCCATAGTTAATTTCAATAATTCATCAGTTCATTACAACTATCACACCCGAAATAATTCATTTTCAGCATCATTCCACATCTGTGGGGAATTTTCATCCAACATAGAAAATATATTAGTAAATATAGTTGGTGAAGAAGATGAAGATGATGTTGGGAAAAAAAAGACAACTCATTAGCGGAGTGAAAATGTTAGAATTATTACGCGCAATGCCCTCCTATAAATAAACATTAATACGCATTGCAAAAGTGTTATGGCATAAATCCCTTTTTGCAGCATTGACAAACAAGATTATGCGAAGAGAGAGATATTTATGCTACCCAAACTCAGCGATTGTATCGCAAAATTCTACGCCACGATAGCAACTAATGTTCATTTAGCGCACCGATTAAAAGGGCGTGAAAACCCATCTGCAAGTCATTCTCTTAGCTGTGGGCTTGAAGCAAAATGTCCTCACACCATTTCCCACAGGCTATTTCCACCGAATGACGCAAGGTGGAAAATTCTCAAACACTATCTGGAAAAATTCTGGAAAATTCTTTATATGATTCTTAACAAACTTAATATTTTCACAGGAGTGAAAATTAGAACAAAAAAAATCTGAGAGTTTTTATGTAAATCAATGACGCGGAAAAAGGACCCCCGCGCTCAAGACAAGACCTTTATTATGTGGTTGTTTTTTTTTTTTCATAAACAGAAGCAACAATTCAGTGTGATTTATAAATAGACACACAGTGAAACTTCTTAGCCATATATGATGAAGGAGATCTGCGGCAAACATAAATACAGAATTTATGTTAGATTTTGAAGTAAAGTAAAAGGAGCAATGCACATGCAGTAGTTTTTACCCCAAGAAGAGATGGAGATGTAAAAGGCTGTGAGGCGAGGAGAAAATTTCCTCGTAATTTCTTCTAATCTCTTCTCAATGTTTTACTTAGAAATTAGGTCCTGATCTATTCTAGCTATATTAATTTTAAGCTTAATACGACTTGAATTTTTAACGATTTAAGGAATCGAATTGGCCAGGAAAATCCTCCACCGTTTGTTTCACCTGTTGTTCTTGATTTACTTCTTCATTGAGTTTAGATATTTTCAATATCATTTCCAGACTTATAACAAAGATTTTAGAATTCTTTTCATTAAATATTGAGAGCTACAATAGATTAATGAATTTTCTACGCATTTTTAAATGAAATTTAATATTCATTTTGAAAGGACACTTTGTGAGGAAAAGCATTAATTTTATGATGTCACAGGATAATATCCATGAATATTATATAGTGAAGAAATGACTAATGGCTTGATAGCAAGTGTGACATTTTTGCTGGTTTCTTAAAAAAAAGAAGGACACATACAAAGTGTCTACAAAGTGTACCCGTTTATTGTTACTTATTAATGGCTCTCTGAGCAGACTCTAACGACTTATCGCGTCTTCCATAATTTCCTCCACTTTTGGTGTGACAACTCCTTTGAAATTGTTAACACTCAATATGGAATCACTTCAAGTAGTTTTATGGGAATCATTAAACAACCATTTTCCTTTATGTTGCTTTATCGATAAGGCCGCAACTCCCTATGCCTGCATCTGAATGCGTGATCTCCTCCCACAGAAATCAAAACGAAGAACCCTTAATGCTCAAGTGCGAGAGAGTGATGGTGTCAGGGAGTCTGTGGGGATCACATAGACCCTTTTAAAGATCGATCTCACGGCACATTTCATGAGCAAAAGGGCGGATGATCCATCGAATAAACATAAAGCATTTGTATGCAATGGCTTGGTGGGAAAATATAAAAATTAGTTCCCATATATCGTATAGTGGAGCAATATTACCTCGCGACGAAAAGTATCAGAGTCAAATTGCGGATTAGTCACTAAAAATTGACTGGAGACAAGTGTTTTAGTTCTTTTTTTTTCATTCAATCTTCTCCGTTCAGTAGCTGGCATCGTTTTCAAATAACCCGGAGAAAAATTTTCCCACACCCCGAATGCAGACATTGAGACACAATAAAAATGTGGTGAAACATCCAAATGTTGTTATTGAAGCCGTTAAAATAGATAAAAGTGTCAAGATTTCTGTCATATTTCCTTCGTTAGACCTCCTTATTCGGATGAATAAAAATCTATACACGCAGTCTCGATATATTGGGTTAAGATGTGCGAGGAAAAAACTAACGAGTTTTCAAAAAATCATTCAACATTTCTTTTAGCGCGTAGGAGATGAATTTTCGTAGACAAGCGCTCCTGAGAGGAAAAAAAAGATGTGTAACAGTTGCAAGACATGTTCAATTTAACATCAAAACTGATGGCTTTTCCTTCGTCATCCCCTCGTTTATTAGAAATGATGGGGGTTTTAAATTTAATTAAGAAATTAATTAGAAATTTTTCACTTCTGGGAAATTTATTAATTTATTGAAAAGTTCTTCGTGCTGTGTGGGAAAATGATTAATGCCTTTAACACTTTGTTAGTTTTATTGCACCTGCTGTTCAATAAAATTAGCGTTGGCGATTTTCAAGTGTTAATTACAAGCTGTATCATTGAGAAAACTGTTATTGATAATTTAATAGTTCTTGAGAAAATTCTAAGTGGTGGAGTTTTTAATGAAAAATTTAATTAATTGTGACTTTTTAATATTTTTAAGCACTTAATATATACTATGCAATATTACCTTTATGCTTTAATAATTTGTCTAAGGTTCAATGCAGTTCAATGTTAAGAAAACAAGACAAAGAAATAAGGCGTGAAAATTCTTAACGTTCTTCGGATAATTTTTATTGATTTCTTCGCATTTTGTCTCTCCGAATCTCTAAATATATTTTAGCTGTGTTTCTTTCAGACACAGCTTTTGTGTACCGAGCAAAATCGAAAGTCGTCAGATCGGGCTCAAACTTGGGATGAGCACGAATTAGGGTCCCCACATTCCAAAAAACGTATGCGCCAAAAAAAATTTTTTTCCGGCCGGCCGTCCGTCCGGCCGTCTGTCCGGCCGTCCGTCCGGCCGTCCGTAGTACAACGTTAAATTACAAGAGAACGGTAATAGATAGAGACTTGCGGTAAACGGCAAAGTTTAAATATCGACCGGAAGACATCCGATTATGATGTCAAATTTTACCCCCCACCCCTCCGTCCGCCATTTTGAATAACCTCAAAATTTTGTTTTGCCTATATCTCAGCCGCTATTATAGCTAGAGGTCTGAAATTTTGATATGTTGTAAGGGCCATCAAGAGTTTTTCAACGATACCTCATTTTCGAAAATCGGTCAAGCCGTTTAGTCAATATGGCCGCCACAATTTTTCATCGAAAATCGACCATAACTCGAAAACGGCTTGACCGATTTTGATCAACCCGGGGTCAAATGAAAGATCTCAACAAACCCTACAACTCTCTAGAACATCAGAAGTTTCAAAAGTGACCGATAGAGGGCCAAAAATCAAAAACAAAATTTTCGATTAGTTTTCGATGAATATCTCGAAAACGACGACATAAATTTTTTTCATTTTTTGATATGTTGTAACTGACCATATTATCTAGCTTCATGCCAAAAATGAAGAAAATCTATGGATCCGTTCTCGAGATATAGCCTTCCAAAGTTGGCATATCATATCTCGGATTCTACAAGTCCGATCTTGATCAACTCAAGCGAAAATGAAAGGTTTCGAGAAACCCTACAAATGTCTAGAACATTGCAACTTCGAGAAATGACCGTAAGAGGCGCTAAAATCGAAAACAAAGTTTTCGAAAAATTTCGAACTCGAATTTTTCGAAAATGGCGACATAAATTTTTTTCATTTTTCGATATGTTATAGCTGACTTCGAGACCTTTAAAACAAAAAAAAATTTATGAAAATCTATGGATCCGTTCTCGAGATATGGCCTTTTAAAGATTTGTTAGCGTATGACTTTTCTACTTTCCCCGACTTTGCGCGTATTTAAATTAATTTGCGTTCTAGTTTGCTCTCACAAAATTCGTTCACTGAAAGAAACACAGCTCTCGTAAGCTTGGTCAGCTTACCTGTACATTTGAGATTTCTTTAAGAGATTTATGACTCTCCTGGCCACGAGTTTAATCGATTCTGTTAATTCTTGAAACGATCAACGATGCTTCATTCTTTAATTTTTTGTATGTTTAGCTTAATAAATCTTTGGGATCTTAAATAAAGGAATTTTAAAGACTTTTCTTATAAATTCAAATGAATTCTAAAACCTTTTTGTAAATTTTATCAACACGCAGTTTAATCTATTTCCTCTAAAAATTCTTATCAAACTACCTACTTATGTACATAACGTAATGTATATAGCATTATGGCATTTAATTGAGATAAAATTCCTCGCAACAGTTCCCCAAAATTTCCCACATGAATCACTTAATTGCATTTTGAGGAGGCATATCCGCGAAAAGGGAGGGCGATTGCTCACACATATCGGATTGTACTTAATGTGTCACCAACAGATTGAATTGGAGGCGTGTAGAGTACATCCTCAATGTTGCAAAGAAATGGAGAGGAGAACAAATGGATTCAATACGCCCATAAATTAGTTTGCAATCGGAAAAGTGTGTGTTTGACATGTAAGGAGAGTAGCAGAAGGAGCATCTTCAGCAAGGCGGTCGTCTTCCCCTCTGAAAGTATCACTTCACTCTCTCTCTCTTCGGGAAGATATATTGCATTTAATAGCTGTTCCAACAAATAAACAAATAATTATGTCAGGAGAATAAGGAAATACGAAGGGGTGGAGAGGAAAATTTGATTTTGATTATTCGATTTAATCCCCAATTCATGCTCAATTATCATCCCCTCAAATTCTGACAATCATTTACAAAAATCTATATTGTGAAAGGAAAATAATTTTATTCTTATGAGATATGGTTTCTTCTTCTCCTTCTATTTCTGTAACTATATATGTACGATCAAGTGATTGAGCTCTGGGATGAATCGCATAAAGAAATTCAATGTATGGGGTCACAAATTGGGTATTATTTTAAGAAAATGAAGCTGTAGCAGCAAAAAAAAGCGCCTTCACACTTGTCTCAGAGAAAAATCTAAAATATCATTTAATAGTGTTTTATAGGGCGCGTTCTTTTTTTTTTCTTCTTCTTCTAACTCTCCGCAGACAAACTTTGAGGGAAAAAAACTCACGATCCACACTCAAACAAATTGTGTGTACTTTTTGAGGCACAAAATGATTAATGAGATTTTAGGGTATTAAAAATTGTCAACATTCTCGGTACAGGGACATCTCTCCTTCTCACTGTGTGTTGTCATTTGGGGTAGTTTGGATTGGTTGAGTTGCACCACATTCATCAAGCCTCATTGGATTTTCACTTTTCCGCCTAAATGGTTTAAAATTTCTTCAAAGAGAGGGGGGAAAGTATATTGTTGGAAAATTATATGTTATTCGTTTTTAAGAGTTACCATCGAATGGGGTTAATTGGAATAACAATAAAGTCTTCTCTAAATAACATGGAGATCGAAGAAAAAATAGGTTGATCTTAAGCTTCGTGAGAGGAATTTAAAATTTAATTTTTATGTAACAATTTGAAATTGACTGCAAATTAAATCCGGTTTAATATATTTCTTAAGCTATGATTAAATTTTTAAAACAAACTCCTATTTTTTAAGGCCAGGCTTGATTTTTTTAATATCAGGCTTTCAGGCTTTTAAGGTCTTAAGGCAGCTCAGGCTGAATTGGGGTTGAATGCATTTTTAATGATTTTAGCGCATCGAAAATTGTGTAAATGCATTTAGGCTAGATTCAGCCTAAAGTTTAGACTTAGCTTTACAAACATGAACCTAGCATAAAAGTCTTAGGTCTAGTTTAAAAAATTTAGGCGTAGCTCTAAAAAACTAGAGCCTTCTTTAAGATTTTTTTTAAATCTCCTCTTGAATTTTGAGTTATTAAAACATTAAAGAAATTTAAAACCTTTTTAACAACTTTTTTATCCTTTATTTTGTCAAATCTTTCACTGCATGTAGCATCTGTTTATCAAGGTGTTGAATGATTATTTTAATCCTTATTTATACAACAACAACAAAATTATAAGAAAAACATTACATATGGGCAAAAAAGCAATCCACTTGAAATTTCCAAATGAAGACGATCTTTTTCGACAATAAACTCACTTTTCATTCTCCTGGTGTTTAACTCCTTCCCACTTGATCATCTTGTTGGGTGCCGAGAGATCGCGGAGATCTCTTGATGAATTTCACTACATATGTGCCTCTCGTACACACATATGGCTGGAAAAACATGGAAAAGGGAGTTAGGCAAAAAAAACCATCGAGGGAGCAAAAAGCATCCACAGAAGTCATCTCCGTATACACATCTTCATCTTGCATGCCTTTAAGCATCTCAAAGGCTCTCGAGAGCTCAAACAGATCGGACGTATCCTCTGTGTGCACCACGATCCTTCTGCCGTGGGAAATGTGATTGCGATCTCTTACATTTTCATTTAGTTTTTTTTCGATTAATTTTGGAAAATTCTTTTCTGTGATTTTTTTTGCGGTGAAAATTTGTGCGCGAGTGTTGAAGAGGAAGAAGATAAAAAATGTTTCTGGACAATTCGAGTGGAGGAAAAGATCAAAGGACGAGGGATTTTGCAATGAATTCCACATGGAACATTCCAAGCTCACAAGTAACAGTTCTAACACCAACATCACCTGGAAATCACGGTACCTTCTTCATTCCACCTCCATTCCAACCCTTCTCTACATCCACATCACCTTTCCAACATTGTGAGATTTCCCCCGTGGTTAGTGATTACGTGTCAGGAGGTGGGACAGCTTTGAGCACAGATTACGGGCATTTGGCGGAAACCCCGTGTTCCATTGCTTCTTCAGCAGATCCCCTCAAGAAGCCCCTTTTGGGTTCAAATGCCACCGACAAGAATGAGATGATCTTCAAGTTTGAACCAGAGGATATTGCAAAGTACAATCAGAGTCTTGGAACGGATGGGACGAATGTGATCATTTCGCCGAGGAATGATTTTGATTACTACAATTATGATGAGATTAATTGCCAATCGAAGAATCAATCACCCTGCTCATCCCCGATCATTGATCCTTGGGTGGGGGTGGGCGTGGGGGTTAATGATCCCCTTCCACCGATTGAGACGATCGTGAAGAATCAATATCGTCAGGAGCCACCGATTTCTCTCTGCATTGATGATTACTTTGATACATCCTTCCTGGATCAGTACCCATCGCCACAGGATTCCTACAGCTACCCACCGGAGAATTTTAACATCAACATTGAGCCTGAGAAGCCCAAAAGGATGGAAAAGGACATCTGGGGTGATAATGGGGAGAAGGAAACAGCTGAGGAAGCTCCGGTGCTGCAGGAGGATGAATGCGAGGAGAAATGCGGTGAAAATGAAAGCCTTGAATGCCGCTGGATTGACTGCAATCAGCAATTTGGGGATCAATGTGCTCTTGTGTCTCACATTGAGAAGCGCCATGTGGAATTGCGTCGAGGTGAGGAGTTCTCGTGCTTCTGGATCGGATGTCCAAGACGCTCAAAGCCCTTCAATGCACGCTACAAGCTCCTCATTCACATGCGTGTGCACAGTGGCGAGAAGCCCAATAAGTGTCCGGTGAGTTGTTGTAGCAATTTCCCAAACTCTCTCTTCCCGTTCCGTCCATCATCCTCTTCTGTCCTTTCTTCCTTTTTCTTCATTTTAATTTCTTTTACTTTCATATCCATCGCATAAAGTCCAATAACAAGCAACACATGTTTGATGCTGGGATGGTTTATGTTTGTGCCCTGGTGCGATGGCATTTTGTTGTTGTTGTTGGTACCAGGGTTAAATTTCATCGCTCTAAGATCCATTTAACTCTAAGGCAAAGAACTCTCTCTCTCCCTACAAAAAAAAGTTAATGTCTAGTGAGAGAAATTTGATTTTTTCTTCACAGAGTGTAAAAAGATTTCTCATGGTGAAAGAAATAATCCATACTGTGGGACTCCTTGTCGACCCTTTTTCACCACCTGTTGAAGAATTCGTCAAGCTCTTATCATTTAATTTATTCACCCTGTCACGCCTTGGTAAAATATTAATTTGACCCCTTTTGGAAGGAATGGCTCCATGCATGATTTACGTTCTCCCACAAACTATGAAATGTGCGCGGTGCAATGCTACGAGGACGCTTTCACATGTGTTCGTGTCACGCAGTGGGGTGACAGAGATTATGCTTAATAGAGAAATATCTGCCTCTCGGTCTGTGGTGGGTCATTAACCGGCAGATCCCTTACTTTCAGCTCTCTCTTCCTCTCCTTCTCTCCCCTAATCTAATCTATGTATGATTGAGTGCTATGTTAACAAATAATGACGTATGTTTACACTAAATATTTCACTTTTCATTCCTCCTACACAACATACATATGTATGCTATATGTATGTAGTTTTCTGGGTGCAATAAAGCCTTCTCGCGGTTGGAAAATTTGAAAATTCATCAGAGATCTCATACCGGTGAAAGGCCCTACAATTGCCAGTTTCAGGGATGCCACAAAGCATTCAGCAATAGTTCTGACCGAGCAAAGCACCAAAGGACTCACTACGACACTGTAAGTTAGTCTTTTTTATTAAGAATTTTTATTATAAAAAAAAAAACGAAGCTTAGCTTAGAAGATTAGAAAGCTCCGAAAGCTACAAAAGAAGCTTTCAAAGAAGGATAATTTTATTTAACATAACTCACATAAAAAGAATGATTCTAACACTCTTAGCACCTTTTTCTTTTTCCAGAAACCCTATGCATGCCAAATTGAGGGATGCAGCAAGAGATACACAGACCCATCGAGTTTACGGAAGCACGTCAAGAATCACTCCCTTCGTGATCATGTCCCAATGAAGCGCAAATCCCACAAAAGTTCCCACACAAAGACAACCACAAAGACACGGAGGCGCCACTCAGAGTCCTCCCTGTACGTCGTTGAACCTGAGACCCCATCAACGCTCACCGTTCAGGATGATAATTTTGTCTTTGAGGATGTCTTCAGTGACATCATTGAGGAGAAGGAAGTGCCTTCATCGATGGATTTCAATGAACTCTCGAGTTGCATTTCAAAAATTCAGACTGAATCCACAGCAAGATCTCAAGATGTTGTCAATATCCTCGAGAATGAGGCCTACGACGAAGAATTCGTATCATTTGAGTACGTTAAGAAGCTCCTCGGGGATCCCATTGACTACGATCTCACAATCCCCGGAAACTCCTCCCTTGGGCTAGATTATTTTGCAGAAATTATGTAGAAATATCATTTAATTCTTAAGTTTCTCATTTTTTTTATTATTTTAGATTTAATAATTGTGCAATTATTCCAAAGATGACAAAAATCTTTTTTATTAGTAAATAAAGGAAAAACAATTTAGAGAATGAAGAAAAAGAATAAAAGACAAATTTTAAGTGATAGAAAATTGTTGAATAAATAAAATTTTAGTATACAAATTGCATGTTGTTGTCTCACACTGAAATGAATAGTTTTAGTTAATAAAATGTACAAAAAATATTTGTTTTATTTTAAATTTGCGTTAAACTATAACGCAAATTCATTTAAATACGCGCAAAGTCCGAAAAAGTTGAAAAGTCATCCCTCAAGAAATATTTAAAACGCTATATCTCGGGAACGGCTCCATAAATTTTCGAGTTTGAGCTATCGTTGGAAAGGTCTTAACCTCAACTATAACATATTTAAATATGAAGCAAATCGATAATAGCATTTTCGAAATATTCGAGTTCGAAATTTTGATTTGGACTTTAGCGCCTCTCGCGGTCATTTCTCGAAGTTGCAATGTTCTAGACATTTGAAGGGTTTCACGAAACCTTTCATTTGCGCTTAAGTTGATCAAGATCGGACTTGTAGAACCCGAGATATGACATGTCAAAATTGGAACTCAATATTTTCAAAATGGCGACATAAATTTCTTTAATTTTTTTTTATAAATAGATGCAGGGAAAACACAACTATTCTCGAGAACTTCGAAAATTGCGGCGGCCATTTGAATAGTTCCTTAGTTGTGTTTTCCCTGATAGATGTTATTAAAAACTTGTCCCATATTAACAACAATACTCCCTGAGGTTGACGAATCTACGATTCTCACATCAGGCCTTGTTGAGTCCCCTACAAAAATTTGAATTTCCCTTTTTGAAGAGGACGTTTGTGTTGAAACTGTTTGTACTGGGTGTTGTCTCAGCCCAACCTCATCATCCTGTTCTATTGCAGATTCAATTGCCTGCAAAGAAAAAAAAACAATAATACAAAATTTAAATACTTTTGTTGTATATGTGTGTGAGTTACTGTGTTTTCTCTTCAAAATTATGCTTACCTTGTAGGACTGGTCATCACCTACAAGGAATATCTTCTCCTTTGCAGAAGGGCTCGCAATCTGCACATTCACTATTTAGCTTCATCACCTTCTCTTCCATTTAAAGACCTTCCAATACCATCATCCTGTTCTCTTGTAGACTCAATTGCCTACAAAGAAAAAAAAACAATAATAAGGTGGGGGGGGGAGTTATTTTCTTGAACATTTGAAAAAAAAAACACTTACATTTGTCTTTAAGTTCATATCCATTTGTGAATCGCTCTCAACATTGACATTCTGTTGATAACCGATTCCTGATTTTATCGCGCATCATTTGCTCGAGTAATCTTTCATCTTCTTTTGCCATTTTTAGGGCTTCTTCAGATATTTGTCGTGGGTTGAGTTTCGAGAATTCCTTTATATTGGATATATTTATAATACATATTATAATTATTATTTTATATCTATACCTATAATATATTGTTTAATTTAAATTAACCCTGGAGGATTTTGTGCAAAAAGTGGCCAATTCGACTTTTTTCGATCGCGTCAGAACTGAAATCTATTTAATATTTTGTGATAAATTCTACATCTGTGTATAGGAAGGATCATTACTTTAAGATCGTCGAATGAAAATTTGGATAAATATTTTCTTTTGAGAAAAAATGAAGATAAAATTTTTGAGATTAGAATCCTCGACCCTCCAAATGGTAATAAAGCAATTTATATTGAAAAATTACCTCTTTCCATTCTTCTGGGGTTCGCCATTGACTTTCATCCGCAGCCAGTTCATTAAGTTGATTTGCTGTGACTTTCCACAGCACTTTTTTTTTTTTTTCGAAAGAATCACAGCTAAAAAACTGATAGGGGAGACCGGGGTAAAAAGAGTCATTTTCGAATTTTCAAATGCCAATTTCTCCCAAGTTATAAATCGGAAAAATCGGAAAAAATTAGGGTGGAAAGCCCTATACACCTACAATTTTTGACAGTAATTTGGAGGTTATGTGATCAATACTTTGGGAGTTAAAAAAGAAAATAAATTTTTGGCCCATTTCCCAAACTTTTGCGTATTGAGAAAAACGAGTTTTCCGAAGTTTTCCTTCAGCAATTTTCCAATCTGATAATTTTTCTCACTAGCTGGATTAGTGCAGAAAATGTTGCCAAGGTGTATTCTTCAATAACTTTTAATGTTTTTTCTGTACAATTATTTGAATCAAAACACACCCCTTGGGGTAGATCGGGTCAACCCATGTAAATCATATGGGAGATCGAAATTTTTGGCATATTTTCTATTCATTTGTTGCAAAATGGCGTGTTTGAGAAAATCGCAAAATTTTCTGTTTTAGTGCGTATAAAAGTGAAATTCCTTGTCGCGGATCAAAAGGTGAGAAGTTTAGCTATCAACTACTATCAATCTCTCAGGTGGAAAATCATTGGAAATGCCGGAAAATTCGACCGACTTTATTTAGCCAACTGGTGACTATATTTACCCGCCGCGTTTAAAAAAAGTCAGAAGCGGAAGGGTTTAGGAAAAGCTCGAAAACTCATATTTCCCGTGGAGATAGAGAAAAATGGTCTGAGACAAAGTTGTAGGCCAGGAAATTTCCTATAAGAATGACCTATCGAGGAAATTTTCTTGCCCTTGGGGAATCCTGCAGATAAGGATTTACGCAAATTGACTATTTTTACCCCGGTCTCCCCTATAAAGAAAACTAAAAATCCAATTTTTTGATGTTTCTGCATTTGACGGAAGGTAGTAAAAAGTCCTTAATATAAAAAAAAAAGTCTTAAAATATCTCCATTATGAAAATAAAAAAAATAATCTAATTTCTTTTATAAAACTGTACGTATTTTTTTTTTTAATTTTTAGCATTTCTTTACATTAATATTTAACGTTTATCCTAATAATTAACATTGCTTTTCTAGAGCTTTTTAACTCTATTCTACAATTTAAAGTTTTTTTTTCTAACTCCCCAGCTAACACATAATAACTTTGACTTTACTTAGTATTTATTAACGTTATAATAACGTTAGATTATCGTAAAAAATGGTCAGAATTTCGTCATTAGCTTACTAAATTCTAACGTTAGAATAACGTTATTATTTGGTAAGTAAAGTCAGTAAAAATTGAGGCATTTTTAGTCATTTTTGCAGAAATCAAATTTTTACTCATTAAAACATTACAAATCTATTTGTAGATGATCAAAAAGCTATTAAAAGACGTTTTTGCTTCATTTACTTCAATATTTTCGCATAAATTCAATTTTTTGTGTAAACGTTGGAATATCGTCAGAAATAAGTCATTAAAGGTCAGTAAGATGAAAAATCAATCATTTTTTCTATCATCAAAAACTAATTAAAATGGCATATAAATGCATTAAAATGATTGTTTGAAAGAGAGCAAATAGTTTTAGAAGCTTTTTTGAGCAGAAGAATCTCATTTATTATATAAAAATATACTTTCAATTTCTTCTTTAACAACGTCAGTATACCGTAAGAAAGCACAAAATTTCTGACCCTCCATCAACTTTGGCTAAAATTCCTGCCGAAATCTCAACGTCAGAATACCGTAAGTACACTTACCCTCCACCAACCTTTGGTGTTGAGGAAGAGATAGAAAGAGAAGGACTGTGTGGGATATTTCTTTTTTGTATTTCTGTACTCTTCTTTTGACCTTTGACAGGCGTTTGTTTTGGTTTAGGTTTTTCACGATTTCCTTGAATAAATCAATAAAAATGAGCAAAATGATCAATGAAATCGTTAAAGGAGATCATAATGAGGGTGCGCCAGGTCTTGTTCATTAAGAAATACGTCATTTATTGCCACAATTTTAGTATTTCGCGCATGTCATATAACAATAGGGAAGAATGCTTATGCGGATGACCAAAATTGTACGTAGGTGGCTTGGAAGACCATTTCAGAAATTCCCTAAGAGGAAACGAGCGTTCAAAAAAGGACATCCGAACGTAAGGAAATCCGCATAGAATTTCTTAAGATTCAAATGTAAACCTATCTCGTGCACAAAATTAAGAATAATTAATCTGTCTTCTTTTCAATAAAAAAGATCATAAATTTTTTTTCTATTAGACACATAAAATTATTTGATAGAAATGATTTTTATCAATTTATGGCAATATTTTCCTACAGTTTATTTTAAGCTTTTTTTCTAGAATAAGAAAAAAAATACATTATGGGCATATAATATGTATTGCATAAACTTTAATTGCCAAATCTTACATTTTTCTTTTCAAAATAAATAAAGGTCCTTAAAAACTCTAAATTATTCCCAGGTAGGCAATTTAATTGCCCTTGCTTTGCAGTTTACAAGGGTTGTTCTGCTTATCTCTTAAATGTTTATTGCAGGCATGCAGGTCATAATTCGTATAAGACAAAATGTATTAGGCTGTTTTCATTTTGGGTACACACTTTTAAAGAAATATTTCTGAGAAAATGGGTTCAGGTAAAAACTTATTTTGCTTGAAGATTAAGTAATATTTAATTTGATCGCATTTAATATGTTTTCGTTTTACATAAAATAATTTACTGATGCACACTTTGCTTTTTGATATACAAATATATGATATCTATTTAAAAATATACCTAATAAAATTTATTTTAAAAAAAAAAAGCTCTTTTTCCTCTACATTATATTTCATTTATCTGTTCATTTTAACGTTTCGGGCAAATACAATATATGTGACAAAAATTTTTAAGCTACGAGATATGGCGTAGATTTAAGTGTCCGGGAGTATCAATAATTTTAATAGCGAAATTCAGGATATTTATTTGCCTTTGAATCAAGCCGGGTCAGCATTTTAAGCAATAGGAAGGATGACTAAGACATTTTAAATAAGCAGTAAAGACAAAGTCTATTTTCCATCATCAGAAATATTTCAAAAACTTTTATAAAAAATAATTAATTTTTAATGAAAGGTCCATTTTAGGTTCTTTTTGACTTATTTGCGACGGTAAAGTATTTCGGCATATAAATTTGAGATATAGGAAATTTCGAAAAAAAAATTATAAATATTCCTTGTAAAATATACCATATTAATAAATATGGTATATTGGTAGGGAAATAGAGAAGACACCATTATCCTATGCTACCATGTATGCTAGAGAGAGAAATATGTTTGGGAAATTTTTTTTGAGATGCCATGTCAAAAATTTCCCTTTTTGGTCTCAAATATTAAAGGTCAGTAGAACGTAAGAAAAAGGTCAGAAATTTCTGCCAATAACGTTATTCTGACGGTGTACTGACTTTCAACGTGGGTCTTTTTTATTCCCCATTATCACGTAAAATGACTTATTTTTGAGGAATAATCAACGTTATTCTAACGATCATTTTCGGCACATTAGACTTTATAATGACCTTTTGTGCCGACTGGGTCATGACACTTTTTACGTTAATAAAGCTTCAATCAATTGACGTTCTATTCTGACGTTCTTTTTCTAACGTTAGTAAAAACATCTTTTAAAGAACTTAAATAATTATATGATTGTTAAAAAAAAATTATGAGTTTTCTGAACTTTGAGGGTTTAGATACCTAAGTATCTTTTCTGGCAATGCCACCAATAAAAAACGATTCAAGCCCTTAAAGGGTTAAAAAATAAAGCAAAAAGAATAAAAATTTACAAGAATTGCAAAAATGCAGCATAATAAAAAAAAAATTACACAAAATTTCTTTGCAAAAGTCGCGGAATTTAATTAAAAATCGCATTTCTCGCTGTGCACGATGCATGATGGCGATGCCGGGCGATGCAATCATCCGCGATGTGTGCGTGAATGTGATAAAAGAATATTAATTGCGAGAATGTTGCTAATTTGTGTGATAAATCATTGTTTTAGTGGGAAGAACTTTGCCGCACGTGCGGAAAGGAACGCGATGTTTGTTCCGCCTGTGAAAAATGCGCGCGCGAATGTCTACACAGGTAAGTAAGAGCGCGCGCAATATTAATTGTGATTTGGGTTAAGGTCAAAGTGGAGGCTGCGTAATGTGAGCATTTTTGCTTTTGCAAAAGCTCTCTCAAGTTGTGTTTTCTCTTTCATTCACCTCCTCAATTTGCTTTTTCTTCAACAACAACATTTTCAAAGCAATCTTTATGTAACTTATTATATTTGCGGGGCTTTCATGGTGCGCGTGGTGGCCACAAGTTTGGCTCTGAGACAGAGACAGCGAGAGACCCCGTGTGTGCGGTGATCAGTTTCCTGCTGAACGTTAGCACTGTTGGGTGTCTTGTGAGGCGCGATCGCGATCGCGTTGAATCTTGAAAGAAAAAAAAAGGTGAAGCAGCAAAAAAATGGTGGAAACTACGCGGCAGGAGGACACCACACCAAAGGCACCAGCGGGATCCAGCACGGAGGATCACTACCAGCCCTCAGTGCGAATGCTGGATATACCAAAGTGCCCAAATGGATCCTGTGGCTTCCACCTTTCGCGCAGCAAATGGGATCCGTATCCGTGGGTGAGGAAAGACAGCAACAGAAGAGCAACCTCACCCAGGTGTGCTGTTTTAGCTAATAATTGTGTGTGATTTGTGATTGCAGGTGAGCGGGGTCGATAAGGAATCTCCGGCTGAAGTAACCGGATTGAAGGCTGGCGATTGCGTTTTGGAGGTCAGTTTGTCCGCTTCTCTAATACATTTTGCTGGAATGTTTTTTCCTACTCACTTTTGCGCGTCACAACAGCATAAAAATTCATTTTCCTCTCTCGGGCATATTTTTTAATTTATTAATTATCTTCTACATATTTTGTCTGATTTTTGCTTTTGCCGTTAAGCAAAAAGTCAGGTAAAAACAAGGTCTTCTTGCAACTTGAAAAAAAGTGAAGAAATTTCTTTTACAATCCCCACCCAAAGAGCGCTGGTTTTTTTTGGCTCATTTTGCCTTCAAAGTGTCAATGAATTTTATAACTTCTGCAAGCATTTATTGTGTTTACCCTGGACCACTTGAGAATTCTCACACAATCTCAAAAAAATACCTGTGAGGTGGTTCAGGTGAATATCTTTTTGCAATTAAATTTAAAATTGTGTCATCATGATGTCTCATAAATGACAAAGAAATCCGCTGAGAACGTTCAGAAGAAAGTCCAAGAAAAGAGCTCTAATTTAATAAATTTTTATTAAAATTCAAAAGCTTTCTTTTGAGAAAAGTTAAAGAAATAAAAAGAAATGCCAATAAATTCAATCAAGTGTTGAATTTTTAGTCAGTCTTTGTGGGTGATCATATAATCCTCAATGGAGAGTTTTTTCATCATTACAAAGCCCCATTAAAAATTACATAAATAGACAAGCAAAAGTTTGTTGGAGCGTATTCGTGAGAAAAAACGTGTGTTAATTTTGCGTAAAATGTTGTTTAGCACAGAAATTAGCCATTAAAGATGTAGAAACATCATTATATGTTAAAAGATTCCACACAAAAAGCTTGATTTTTATTGCATCTTATTATGTTAAAATTAAATGATTAAATTATTCTTAAAAGTTAAATTGCTGAGGATTCTAGGATTAGGGGAGACTGGGGCTAACAGAGCAGGTTTGAGCTTTCAAACCAATCGCTCAGTCTTGTGCGTTTAAGAGTTTTAATCTATAATCTAAAGAATTCTAAAACAAATGAAATATTAATTTTAAATGTTAAGAGTAAACAAATTTGAACTAAAAGCAAATAATTAAAGCTTAACTAATTAAAAATAAAATATTCCTAAGAATAGGAACTTTTTTTTAGTTTCGGACTCATAAAGTTGAACTACCAATTATTATTTCTGGTGATAAGAAAATTTATTCTCTTTCTCAGTTTTTAATTGGAAAAGTTAACGACATTTTGCTCCTTTTTTTTAAATAATTTTTAACAGCTATATAAAGCTCAAATAAACTTTAATTAAGACCTTTCTGTGCGTCATGTTATCAAGTTAATTTTCTAACTAATTTATGAGCTTCAAAATTTATTAAAAACGAGAACTAAAAGTTCGGTTTTAACATAAAATTTTTCTTTAAGGTAGAAGACTATTTAACCAAAAAAAAAAAGATTTCAATTTTAATTATTTAATTCTTTGGCTCTTTTAGCTTTTTTGTGGGATAGAGTTAGAAAAGTCTTTAAACGAAATATTAAAGAATATATTTTTTAAATTTCTTAACACATTTTTAAATTCTTTAAAATAAGTTCAATTGCAAAATTCCTCCAGGTGAACAGCGAGGATGTTCTTGGGATGAGAATTGCGGAAATCGCCAATATGGTAAAGAGTCGTTCAGATCGTGTAACCCTCCTCCTTTGGAGCACAGGGTTGGATCCACAGTGCACCCCTGATTCCCTCTGCTGTGGTCCAATGCCACAGAACCTGGAGCGCCTGTCTGCCAGCATGTCCACCATCCTGGCAGCCATGGAGTGCCCCGTGTGCATGGACACAATTCCCCCGCCAGCCATTCAATGCCAAAATGGGCATCTCGTGTGCGCTAAATGCCGAATGCGTGCTGACAAATGCCCTGTTTGTCGTGAAAAGTATCACCTGAGTCGCTCTCTCATTGCTGAACAGGTGTACAACTCCATCCGTGATGCCTTCAATCTGCACGATGAGATGGATGGAAAGTTGCGGGAGAAGCTTTTTGGCGCCAAAGCCGTGCGAGCAACATCCTTCATTCGCACCAATAATGGCAGCAATAATAAATCATCCTCACAGTCACCCACGCAGAAACTCCTTGCCAAGCTCATGGGAAAAGCCACATCACTGGATAATCTCAGCTCTACGCGACATCTCACACCCCTTGCGGAGGACAATGTGAACCTCAAGACAAAATCCTTCTCCTCCAGTGAGATCTTCATTCGCCCCGAAGCTGTGTCCGTTATGCGTGGTCCATCAGCTGTTACGCCCACACTTGGAACGCGTCGTCCACCATCCTGCCACACATCCACGGAAAGTGTTATTGAGATTGTTGTGCCAAAGCTCGAGAATTCATTCAGGTGTCCCAGCGCTGTGGAATGCACTGCCTCCTTGACAAGTGCTGAACTTCGACATCACGTCCTGGAGGTGCATGGTGTTCCCTTATTAGCCTTTGGAACGGCCTCAGCTGAAATTTCCCTCCCACCCAGAACACCCGTTGAAAATGCATGCCTTTTGTTGCAGCTAGAGCAGAAAATCTTCTGGCTGCGTCTCGATGCCTCGCAAGAAGATCTCTTTACATCCGCGCTACTTCAGGTAAGTTTAAGGTGTTTTAAGGGAAGTCTAATTCCTGAATTTTCTCTCTGTTCCCACAAATAGGCTCCGACTTCTGAGTGCTCAAAATACCTCCTTGAAGTTGTTGTCCAGAATAATCCGGCTGAGAAATTAAAGCAACGACAGCTAATCACGCGGAATCCCGTGTATTCCCTTCAGAATCATTCCTGGCATGATATTCTGCACAGCCGGAAGGGGATTCTCTTCACAAAGAAGAGCATAGCATCGACTTTTCCTTCCGACAGCGATACCCTCATTCTCAAGGCAACCGTTAAAACAATGGAGGACTTGGAGTGATTTTCAAAATCACACCAAACTGCCTACATCTGGGCAAAAAGATGTCTTACAACGGAAAGTTGTAGAGTCAAGACGTTCGAGGGTAAAATCAAACACTTGGCATAGATTTACACAATTTTTATTCTTTTTTTCACCTTACAAATAAATCTTGTTTTTTTTTATACTTGCAAATTACAATTCTATTTACATGTCCATTTTTTTCTCCCTCCCTTCCACATCATCACCCCCGTAGAAGAAAAAAAAACATTCAACGTTATATAAATAAAATTCACACCCTTTTTTTGGGGGGTAATATGCGTGGGAGGGGTGGTTACATAGCTTTGCAGCATTCCTTAGAAAAAAGGGTTTATCAATTGAAAAAAGAAAAATCCATTTATAGATTCACTGCACGCCAAAAATACAGAAAGGACACATTGAGTGCAATCACTGTGTCACTCCACAAAATACAATTAATTCGGGGTACAATTTTTTCTTCTTCTCTCTCTTTAGAATATATAAATATTAGTTTTTTTTTTTTAATATTATGTATAATAGGTAAGGTTTTTTTGTGATGAAAAATTCACCAAATTTCTATCAGTTCGCTTTGCGCGGTTCTCAAACACACAAAAAAATACCTTTTGGTGGTACGTAATTTTCTGTGAAATGAGCAACCGCCTCTTCATTCTCTTACGCGTCAGCTGGAGAAACTTTGACACCGAAAAGAAAAGGAAATACCTGCGTGTGTGATAACAGTATCAGTGTGAAAATATTTTTAGCGCTTTATAAAAGAGCAAAAAATGCATTTTCATCCTACTTAATTTTCTTAAGTTGATTTGAAAAAAAAATTAAGGCTCATTCTATGATATTTTTTCTTTGTAAATTTTACAATTCCTTTTATTTTTAAATATTTTTTGAACATTAATTTTTTAACCGTTTTTTCCTCACGTTAGATATGTTGGTTGTTTATTTTTTTTTTGTTAAATATTTTGAATATCGTTTCTACAGCTAATGCAATATTATATGTATGTTTTCTTCATCATTATTATTCTTTAAAAGGTAATTATATAATTTGTTTCTTATTGTATTGTTGAAACACAGCCTTGATAGATAAATTTATAATGCATTTTGAAAAAAATTGTTCTTCTACAAAAATTATCATTTACATTTTTGTTGTTGTGAAAAATCCCCTTTCGCGATTTTTTTTTATCTTTCTTAAAAACTAATGAATTTATATACACAGTTTTTTCCTTAATTCATCCCTTAATTGCTAAAATTCAACTTTTTCTTCTTTAAATAATAATTCTTCATTCTTTTTTTCTTTCAAAATATTTCATCTAAAGACTAGATTTCTTTTCGAATTTATATATTAAGATAATTAATTTGTAGATATTTATGATGATTTTTCTTTGAAATTATTTACAAAAAGAAAATGAAAAGGATGCAATTTGTTTTAAAGGATGAGAATCTATCGAATCTGTGAAGAATTGCTGAATTAATTTTTTTTTTCCGTAAAACTGAGAGAAAGTCCTGAACTTTCTTTTGGATTAAAAGAAATTGAAGCAATTCTAGCGTGAAAAAAAAATAATTAAGGGGTACTCTGAGCTATTATTTTTAACAAAAAAAATTACCCGTTTTTCTTCTTCTTCTAATCAATCTCTACTATACCCCCATTTTTCAATAAAATGATTTATATAAAATGAACTAAAAGAGGGAATAAAAAAAATCACAACCTATTTTAAGAGAAAAAAAGGTTCCAAATTGAACGTTTTAGAGGAAAAAAATTACAAAAGAGAATTTTTTTTTAAAAGGAAATGAAAATTCGGTGAAAATGAGGGAAATTCCCATTAAAAAAAAAGTATAAAGTCATGTTGCTCCTCGCACCTACTTCTACGACCCTTTGTCCGTGTGATCCATGAGATCGTCCGATGGGGGACTTAGGCAGGAACTACTTGTGGCATCCTCCGAGAAATCTCGCTCAATTGGCGATGTGGGCAATGAGGAGGCTGATGAGGATGGGGGTGACAGTGAGGACGTCGATGAGGCTTCCTCGTCCGCAATACCCGAATCCTCAGACGATGCTGATGAACTTGGGGCTGGTGCGAGACTTCCGCTGGCGCGCAGATTCTGCTCCAGCTCCAGAAGTTGTCCCATAAAGTTGAAATTTGGCGAAATGATCGGTCGTGCCATCTTAACGACCTTGTAGGCTTCATAGAGTGACATCGACTTGTACCGCATCACGTAAGCAATGGCGATCGTTGCACTCCGTGAAATCCCCGCTTGACAGTGGAGTAATACTGTGGAGCCTTTCTTGCGCGCCTCCTCTGCAAAGGTACAAGAAAACACATTTCAAATTAATCATTCAGTCCATCCTTACTCCTCACAGAAAGAGGAAAAGAAATTATATTTTGCCAAAAGTGATGCACAATGAAATTAATCACGCAGAAGATCGGACACAATGCCCATCGCAGGAATGATTCACGCACATTCTTGCGGAATACAAAAAAAAACCATCACCATCTTACACATAGAATTAACAATCAGCCACTCATTCAAACGTGACACATTTGGTGGCATTGTCGGCATTGTCTCTCATAAAATATTCGCCTCATTCAATACTCTCGGCGGCAGGATGAGAAAATCCTGATGAAACGCAACCCCTCGCGAGGAGTCAATTTTTGGCACACAAGGCACAAAGGCCAGGAAAATTTTTAGGCCATTAAGGAAATGGAATAACATCCCATACACTGGCATATTCTTCTTTTCTCTGCAAATGGTTCGTAATGATGATGATTCATCCGAAATGCACCATTTATTATTACTTCAAAAACACACTCGCACACCCGATGCGTCCTGTTTTCATTTGGGAGGAATCTCAGAGAGAAAGAGAGAATATTAATCCACCCACTCCTAAGCAGAAGGGGCACTCTCTATTCAAGGAATACCCGCTTTTGAAATCATGTTCACCAGGAGGGTTGAATTAAAAATTGACAGAGTTGCGAAAAATTTTCTTTGGGTTTGATTCTAGATGAGAGATTAAAGATTAAACTATAGAGTATTGGAGAGTCTAGGAAACCAAAGAGAGAATTAGTGGATCATTTAGTAGAATTTTGGCCAGAGCTTTCGACGCTTCAACTTTAGTTATTTTCCAAAAAAGAAAAATCTGATTAAGTAAGTTAGTAAAACGTTTAAATTTCTTCTCGATTTTTCCTTGATTTTCAACAAAAAGAGACTATATTTACAAAGTTCAAAGAATTATACAATTAATCGCCTGAAAAGCCTGAAGAAGTTGCATAAAAGCGTCGAAGGCTCTGGCGAAATGGTATGAATTTATTTGAAATAATCGAACAAACCTAGTTTGATTTGATTTCTCTTCACAAATATTTATTAGTTTAAAAGTCTAAAATAACAAATTAACTACTACTTGAAGAAGGCGTGCTAATCCACCGAAAGCTCAAAGCTTGACGCTCCTGTAAAGAGCAGAAAATGCCTTAAAAAACGTTAAGAATTAAAGGGTTTGTTTTTTCTGATAATTTTCTAAGAAAATCATTTTATTTTCCAAATCAATGTTACGAAATCAATGGAATTTTGCTCAAATTTTATTAATTAAAAGCCCCCTTTTCAACATATTTTTACAAATAATTTTTTTTTAAAGAATCCTCTGAAAAGTAAACCAAAAACCTCCCCCAATAAGTTTGCTTTGCAAAGAATAAGAACACTGAAGTCTCAAAATAGAACTTTTTATTGATTTACTCACAAGCTCTCTATTAATCTAATCTCTTCTTTATTTATTAATCTCTCAAGACTACGTCGTGATAAGAGTTATCGCGCATTTTGAGTGTGTCAATATCGAATGATTCTTTTTGTTGTTATAGTAAAAAAAAAGCTCTCTCGATTACAATCAAGTATCTTGCAAAAATTGTAAGAATCATTCTTTGTGCCCCTCTTATGGTGTGACTAATTAAAAAGCTTAACCTTGAATTTAACAAGTGTTTTTTGCACTGAGAAGTGAGGTAATAAGGATATTTATATTGCCTTTATATTGAGAAAAAATCTTTTCACTTCTAGTTTTTCTTTTAATTTTGTATTTTCATAATTTTATTTTATGCTTAAATTGATTAGAAAAAAGTAAAATATTCTCTCAAATTCTTATCTATCTTCGGCACAACTCTCTGCATGCAAAAAGGGTCCATTGGAGGTGGAAATTTTTTGGGAAACACACAGAAAACACACCCTATGATACAATGAGAAGATCTATCAAATTTTCCACCCTCCAGTAACAGCTATTATTACCCTCTCATTCCCTTTTTATGCATTGTATGATATTCCACATCCACCCCCCACCCCATTTTCACATGCAGCAAGTATGTATATTCGGCAATTCCATTGCCGGTAAAATGTAAATATTCATATAGAGATAAATTCATGAATGATGCAGAGCAGGAGGAGGAGGAAACCCCGGGGAAGATTAGAATTAGTCGTGTTTGTTAGGGTTCGGGTGGTTTATCGTTGAGCCCCTTTACATCAACCCCCTTACAATGCATACAACACGCATACAGAGTATTCAGGTCTCCTGGTTAAGGGGGTTGAATGAAAAAGGTAAGAGGGTGGGTGAACATTGTTAAAATTTATGAATCTTCCTCACAATTTGCAGAAGGGTGTTGAGAATTTAAGCAAATTTGCCAATTTTGATTTTTTTTCAGCACATTTCATTCCTTTCTTCTCCATCAATCTTTTGTGGATTTTTCTCATCTGGAGGGAGTTTGCTTCTCTCTCTTGCGGATGGTATTATGAGATTTTGATAAATTACCTCCTATAGGCCATGGTAAGACATTTATTTTCTCTTATTTTATTTGTGCAAAATGAATAGCTCTATGTGGTTGCCTCCAAATGCCTCATTCGCAGAGAAATGTTTTAGCATGAAAATGCAAACTAATATGCAAAAGATGAAGAAAAAAAATTCTCTCTATCGTTTGATTTTCTCCCATGATCTCTGGTGTAGCGGAAAGGTGGTGAGGTGCGCGATTACACAAAAAAAAACTAATGGGCTTTATATAGAGATAGACTCGCGAGTGATCTCTGCACACCATCGTGAGCTTTTCTTTCGCTCCATTGAACGAATCCGCACCACAAGTCTCTTCTCTAACAAAAGCGCGACTTCTTTCAATTTTAAATATTATATAAATAAACACTGTAACGATGAATCATGTTCATTTTTAGACGTTCTCAATTTATTCATTTGAGAGGTGGCACCCGAACGAAGGAGAGTGAGAGAGGAACTTCGCGACTGCCAAAAAACAATGACTTTGCTATGCGCGAGACTTTCTTACTACACATACCTTCTTTTCTCTTTTTTTTCCACTCTCTTTCAATTTTATATATTGTAGGTATGTATGTACATAAATTATAGGTATGCATTGGCAAGATGGTGAAATGGTTGTGTTGTAGCAAATGATGGGTTTTTAATAGAAGGCACCCCCCTCCTCGCCCGTCGTACCACCTTGGAAATCGGAATCTTTCAATCCTAATCTTTCTTCTCTTTGTGTCTTTTCACACAAGAAGAGAACATGTGAGACATTTGGGGTTTTTGGCAAAAGAAATGCGCGCACCTTACGCATTCTCATGATGCGATGTCAACGGCTTATTTAGACTGTATCCCCGCCGCTTGCCGTAATTGGTTTGACTTGGAGATCTGCCTAAATAAGGGGGGTTTAGTGATCCCGAAATTTGTAAAACTTCACGCACTGATTACTCAAAACTTCCGCTTTCTTAGAATCTTTTCTTTCCTCCAAAAACTTTTGCCAAATTTTTAATTTTTTTTTTGGGATAGGTTATTCGGTGAAAGAAATGTTTTTTTTTTCAAGAAGAAAATGGAACGTTCTGTAAAATAGAATGATCCTCAAACTTTCAATAATGAACAGTGTCTTAAAGTATAATTACATAAGCTTAGGAAAGATTTTGTTTAATAAAGATAGTTTTAGAGCATAAAATTTTCTTACTTTTCAATGAATTGATTTTCTTAATCTACATATTTTGAATTTTCATTGAAAATAATAAAATTAGCAACAAAGACCCGAATTCTGGAGACAAAATTTTTTTTTTCGTTATTCCTTCAAACTCTACAAGAAAATTAGATTAAATCAAAATTATCAATTTTGGCTTCAAAATATGGCAAGTTATTACTAAAATCTAATTCTACATAAATAAAAATTTTAACAATTTTTTCAAGTCAATTTTTAGGAGTAAATTTCGGTTCTTAAGAAGCTGGAAAGCAATTAAAAATCTCTCTTAACGTTAAGACTTTATTTTAAAGTTTCTAATCATTTTTTTTTCAAACTCTGCATTTTGTCAAAACTGAACTTCAAAGCTCTACCTCCGTTAACAGTAAAATGAAAGAAAAAAAAAAGATTTCACAATACCAGGTGAAGATTTTTCATTCACATCTGCAAAATTTCCTAATTCTTTCCTAAACCACTAAATTATCTTTCAATTTTCTAGGTTCTAATCTAATTCAGACACGTGCTATGGCTTAAAAAGTAGAGAGAAAAAAATCATCCTCTTTGGTTACAGACGATAGCAACATAATTTTGCCAAGAAGAACGTCATGAGAGTCTTTCAAATTCAATTAACTGACACAGGTGATTTGCACCATTTATCCATCCAAAACTAATTTACAGCTCATCGTTAATTCTACATGTGAAAATGAATGGCAATGTCATTTTAGATCAAAGTGAGAAAATTCACATACAGACGCCTCTTTTTCCATCATCTTTGGCAAAATTAACTTTTTCTCAAATTTTCTTCTCTCTGATAGAATTTTATGTGTTAAATTTTCCTTCATTGATGCCAAAACGACAAGAGAGATGTTTGACGTCATCTGTATTTTATTGCTTTTCACCCTCCCGAAAAGAAAAAAAGAAAACATTCTTGTTTCTGACAATTTCACAAAATTCAAATGGCACCGAGCATATGATAGGCGGGAACACTCACAACAACATTGCCCCCGAGGGAGGATTTTGTCACATTTAAAACATAATATAATTTCCTCTTGTACCGTTTGCCCCGTGAAGAATTTCAAGAATTATGTAGATGATAATTTAATAAGTTTGGGGAATTTCTAAGAGGAAGATCTCTCTACAAAGAATTTTTTTTCAGGGGAAGTATTTTTTGTGTCTGTAAATAGTTCATCAAACACATTGCAAAAAAACATTTTTTTGTACAGCTGCCACTCTTTTAGCATACATAATAATCCCTGGAGGCTTAGCCTTCGTGACCGTTCAATAAGCCAAAAATCAAAAATATGAGTCATCAACTTCCCAAAGAGCAATGAAAAAGAATTCTTCTTCTCTCCCAAAAAGGGGTATGAAGAATGCTAAAAACTAACTGAAATTTATTCAAATGACAATCTCACTTTCTTTCGTGTGCCTTTTGTACTTTTCTCCTGTGTGGGAACACAGTTCGTGTGCTTGAGAAAGAAAATTGAAGAAATTACATCTCTCACACAAGCGATAGGCAATACAATCGTCATACCCGTTGACGTCATCCGCGATCGTCTGCAAAGGTCATCGCCAATAAATATTTTCCACATACATTGCTTTTCATACACTTGCCACAGGGCGATTGACGCGATGAAAATCACTCGCGTTTGCAAATAATTATATTGAGAGGAAAAAAAGAGAATATCGCACGACCAAATGGTTATAAGTAGATATTTCTTTATAGGCTACACATAATACTGAAATCATCAATATTGACGCCAATTATATTGCAGTAATGTACACGATGCTAATTATTTTGCCAGCAGGTCTCATTTCGAGACTTCTTGGTGCGCTCTCTGTGGCACGATCAATTGCCCACCATGAGTCATCGTGAGCGCACCGCATCGAAAAAGTTTTATTTAACACATTTGCACGTCTCAACATTTAATATATAATGTTTAACACAATATAGCACAGACTGCAGAGCAATAAGGCTGCCTCTCAAATTTACAACTTCTTGCTGATATATTTCCTAATTGAGGTGCAATTTAAGCTGTGACTACATACTCATTCGCAATTAAATCTGCACTTATTTTTTTGCACAGATATTGATCAATATGACATATAGTGGCACATTTCGGAAAATTTTTACCTTTTTCACAAAGATTAAATCAACAGATAAAACGTGATTGGAAAGCTTTTGCAATCTTTGCAATTTGTTAGGTAGAAAATCACTAAAAGAGTTCAAAGGCAATTTGCAGGAAAGTTAATCATTGAAGGAGGTTTTTATGGGTCTAAAAATACCCTTAAAGTTCAAGCAGTTTAGGTTCTTCTTAAGAAGCCAGAAAAATAATTTTCTAGACTAAAAATCAAATGAAAAAGTGAATTTTCAGACGTTCTTAGAACGTTTGATGTTGAAAAAAAAGTTTTACGTTAGAATAGGAAAAGTTAAACGTTAGAAAATGCCCAAAAATGAAAACCGTAAATATGCTTAAGGTTTTAATAATCTCAATCATCATAAACATAGATTCCTATTAATCCTTATAAATTTTCTAATAAAATCTCTAATTAATATTTAAAATAATTTAGTTCATTTAAGGCTTGTTTTAAAGCTCAATTTAACGCAATCCTATTCAACTTTTAAATCCATATTAAATCTGCAATCTCATTGCACATAAAAGTAAAAAGAATTATTTACAATTCCTTGGCAATTCTCTCACGGATAAATTAGATGTCTAAAAATGGGTTTATGGCATTTCTAAAATACACGGTTTATTTTGAAAATGATGCCAAATGTTATTTTATATTGAGCACTTAAAATTTTGAGGTCTTTAACATTCTTTTTTTGTGCTTTTTTTGCTGAAAAATTTTGCGCCTTGTGTGTGAAATATGCCACTGTGAATCATCAAGAACGCACCACAGAGTGTATAAAGGTGCCGTGATTCTCCTCGTGCGCATTTTTATCACATATAAATATTGTCTCTCCTTCAAGGCGGACTACGTCACTTTTGCAGTGATGATGACTAATTGAAAAAATACATATAAATTGCATCCCCTCGTTTGGTTTTTCAGGGAAAAACGTTGTATATGTACAAGAGGGTTTGTCCCTTTTCCCGATAGCGGCGCAAACACTAATGATTAACACGATCTTCTATCGGTTACAGATCAAATTTCCGCTTGTCAAGCGGAATGGAGAGGAATTGAAGGAGGTCCTTTTAGGCGGGGGTGCGTCAGTCTAACTTTTCTCCTCTTTTTATTTGTGATTTAATCTCGCACCTCATACTCACTATGCCATCATTGGGTTGTGTGATAATTCCTTTTTCACCCCAAAAACATTTTTGCAATGCAACATACTTGATATAAAATACTTTTACAAAGGGAGTGGTGTGGGTGACACTTTTCCTTGCACTCTGAAGGCAGAATATACCTCTCAATCCAGGAGCAAAGGAGGGTGATGGTGGTGAAAAAAATGAGGAGGGAATTTAGGTTTGCTGGCGATATGATAACAAAGGAAAGCCGTACTCAACACAAAGTGGTTTTGCTCAGATGACTCACCGTCATCTCCTTTGTGTGTCCCGTACAATTTGAGGATTTTCATTTTGATGGGTTTCCCCGTATAAAGCTCAAAACATTTAGGGGTAAAAATGGACTCCTTCTCCCGTTTGCACCCCTATGCTATATTATATATAGCTTTTTAACCCCAGTGGTGGTTGCAACAAAAACTGTTGTACACATATCAAATGGGTAACACACGGCGACAGCATCCCCCTTTTTTTCTCTATTCAATACTTAATCTTTGTATTTTATGATTAAAAATACGTCGGAGGGTCCTTTTTCTATGACGCATCCGCATTTTTCAGACTCTTCTATGGTGCGTAGAGTAAGTTTTTCACCCCTTTTAGCTTCTTTTTTATTATGTTGCACACCGCACTTTGCCTATCAATTATATCGTTCGCTTTTGCTTCCTTTGTAGCATAGTACATATTAAGTAGGTAGTACTATGCACCTCTTTTCACCCCCACATAATGTATTCTCGGAATGAGAACAAAAATCAAGAAGGAATTTCCTTTCTATGACGCACATTTTTGTTCATATCTCAATTTCTGGTGGGTCCCTCAAATATTGCTTTCAAATCCCAAAGAAATATATTTATTATGCTCTTTATCATCTCACAAAAACTACATATATGTAGGCAAATGGATGTGAATCATTTCTCTGTGTATGATTTTTCCCTCTGCATTTCCCAATATATGTATATATAATGTTTCTTCCCATAGTGATAAACTACTCATCGAAAATTTACTTTTCAGTGCCGCAATGTTAAAACAACAAGCAATAGTTTATCAAATTATCAGTGCTTAGTTGGTGATTAGTGGTTAGAAAACACTTGTTAAATGGAACACCGGTGAGTCATATTTTGTTACAAATATGAGAGACAACACCACACAACATCTTCTTAAGGTGACCGCTCTCACGATCTTACACAACTTTATATTATAAATTTTCTTCTAAATAGAAAATACTTCTCAGAGCACCATTAATGTCCCCGCGGCACCGGAATAGATAATAAGGCATACAAAAACTATGTATATATGCGCGCGCGGGGACACAATCATTGATGAAAATTTTTCCACATTTTCAACAAATCACCCCTCAAACAATTATTCATACCATGTCGCATGTTGAAATATTTAAACGAATACATGTCTTTTTATCAATGAATCCCATGTTGACATTTGTGACCCCCGTGGGGCCTCTTATCGCGTGTGCGATTGTGGCCAATTGGCGGGAAATTATATTGGAACAGCTACGCGGGATGTTACATTTTGTGGTGATTTTTTTCTCACACATAAATAAAATATGCCCACATTTAGCGGGAAAAGTAGGAGCAAAACAACAAAAAAGGCATCACAGGAAATTCTGCGTGAATCTAATCACTTCCGCACCGGAAACTTCACCACGAAGGTGCTTAAAGATAGAAAGCTCGCTAAGATAGAGCAGAAGATTGCGTCGGAAAGTGATTACAGAAGTAGGAGGAAAATATTATCGCTGAATCATTTCTTTTTGGCAATTTTTTAGAAATTCTTTTCTGCTGAATTTATCTCTGATAATTCGACGTTTTAGCATAAGAGAAATTTAAGGGGAGATTAGGATTAATAAAGTCAAAGATAAGCTCAGGGAAAGCTCAAAATATTGTATTTCAATTGAATTACATATGACATTATGAGCTTTTTTTCCTAAACTCTTGACTGACTTTCTTCACACCGAATCCCCTGAAGTCTTAATAAATTCTAAATATGAAATAAAGAATATTAAAATCACGAATTTAATGTATAAAATTATGTACATTTACGGTTAAACATTTAAAAGTGATTCTCCTTCCTGAAGAAAATCATTTCAATCGTTCCTTTTTTATAGAAACTACCTAATTGAGCTTTTTTCTTTTTCTTAATAATAAAAATTCGCATCACAGATCTTCCTACTTTGTGACAAAGATCGAATTTCCGCGTGATTTTTCTCTCTGGTTCGCTCTCCGCGTATTTCCTGTCAATACCAAAATGTCTCACAGAGTAGAAGGTTGAAGCTTTTACTTCCGATTGACATGTTAAATGGTGTTGAATTATTTTTCCCACAAGTCTGCATGCTGGTTGTCCTTGTGGGCATTCCGTGGGGCGCTCATTGAAAGCAAAAGCGCATGCATTTAATTTAATATAAAAATTTTAATCAATACAACCACTAATCACCCCTCGTGGCGATGATTCATTCCCGCATAAAGAGGATTAGAGTTTCAGGATGTTTGGACGGAGGAAAAATGTACATAAAAATAAAATCTCCTTGGACAGACTTCCTCGAGCTTTCATGAGATATTCAAGCTTGGTTGGATGCAATTGCGAGAATCAAGCTCATATAAATATTTGCCCAAATATTTGAACAAGAAATTTTTCTCACTTTAGATAACATGTGATAATCACAGTGCTTGATGAGAATGGCTAAAAGAAGCAAAAACAACAGAATTTTCAGAGAGAGAGGAGGAAAAGAATGACGGCAGTCTTGCGCCAATGTTAAATTTTAAGCATACACAGACCAACAACAACAACAAAATTCGTCTACGTTGGTAACAGTGATTAGAAATTAAATTGCTCACACACATTTTTTTTATTTCTTTAATATGCGATCAAAAAGAATATAAACGTCTTAATTATTTACCATAATAATATGATATTGTTGTGTATATATTTTTATATGTGAGACACGAGGACGAAGAGAGAGACAGTGTGGAAAAAAATGGCATTTGGCACGTAATATCACCCAAAGACCTGGCGCGATGACTCACTTTTAGCTGTGTTTCTTTCAGACACAGCTTTTGTGTACCGAGCAAAATCGAAAGTCGTCAGATCGGGCTCAAACTTGGGATGAGCACGAATTAGGGTCCCCACATTCCAAAAAACGTATGCGCCAAAAAAAAATTTTTCCGGCCGGCCGTCCTTCCGTCCGTCCGGCCGGCCGGCCGTCCGGCCGGAACCTATCGCTATATTGCAAGAGAACGGTAATAGATAGAGACTTGCGGTAAACGGCAAAGTTTAAATATCGACTGGAAGACATCCGATTATGATGTCAAATTTTATCCCCCACCCCTCCGTCCGCCATTTTGAATAACCTCAAAATTTTGTTTTGCCTATATCTCAGCCCCTGTAATAGCTAAAAATCTGAAATTTTGATATGTTGTAGGGGCCATCAAGACCTTTCCTACGATACCTCATTTTCGAAAATCGGTCAAGCCGTTTAGTCAATATGGCCGCCACAATTTTTCATCGAAAATCGACCATAACTCGAAAACGGCTTGACCGATTTTGATCAACCCGGGCTCAAATGAAAGCTCTCAACAAACCCTACAACTCTCTAAAACATCATAAGTTTCAAAAGTGGCCGCTAGGGGGCCAAAAATCAAAAACAAAATTTTCGATGAGTTTTCGATGAATATCTCGAAAACGGCGACATAATTTTTTTTCATTTTTTGATATGTTGTAGCTGACTATATTATCTAGCTCCATGCCAAAAATGAAGAAAATCTATGGATCCGTTCTCGAGATATAGCCTTCCAAAGTTGGCATGTCATATCTCGGGTTCTACAAGTCCGATCTTGATCAACTCAAGCGTAAATGAAAGGTTTCGAGAAACCCTGCAAATGTCTAGAACATTGCAACTTCGAAAAATGACCACAAGAGGCGCTAAAGTCAAAAACAAAGTTTTCGAAAATTTCGAACTCGAATTTTTCGAAAATGGCGACATAATTTTTTTTCATTTTTCGATATGTTATAGCTGACTTCAAGACCTTTCAAACAAAAAAAAATTATGAAAATCTATGGATCCGTTCTCGAGATATGGCCTTCTAAAAATTTCTTGGGGTATGACTTTTCAACTTTTCCCGACTTTGCGCGTATTTAAATTAATTCGCGTTCTAGTTTTCTCTCACAAAATTGGTACACTGAAAGAAACACAGCTCTCGTAAGCTTGGTCAGCTTACCAGTACATTTATACATCATTTTCAAGTGTTTTTATGCAATCAATGTTATTTGTACATTTATCTCTTTTTTTCTCTCTCTCTTTATTTGTGTTATATATGGCAATGTTATATATAATGTTCCCTCTTGTACATAAATGTTGGTAAATTTTATATAATGTACAATATGATAAACACACCACAATTATATACTTTATATGTGCTAAATGTATGAACATACTGTGAGTCAATGAATTTCATGTCGTCGCACATCTAGCAACGAACTAAATAATCTATCTAATCCCACCGCATTCTATATTAATCTATAGCCATTGCAGTATATATATTTCATATCAACCCCACTGATTTATCATAGATTGACGATAATGCCCTCCTTGTTCGTGTAGTTTTGGGGCCTTTTAAGCGAAGCGCTTAAATATCTTTGCACGAGCTATCGCCCTGGGAGATTAATTTAAAGAAAAAAATTGATAAGAATTTTTGGGCATACTACATAGAATCCATATAGATACTACATATGTTTGTGGTGTGAAAAATGAGGTCTTTAATATTGGAAAAGCCCATTGATAAGACACCCAGCAAGAGGCGCGCACGCATGCAGTTAATCGATGCTAAAAGAAAAGGTTGTTTGGGATGTCTGCATGAGCGTGTCTATATGCATTTTTAGGTGTGTTCCGCAGCGAAAGAATAAAACGCCTTAAGGCAAGGTGACCCAAGGTAACAAGAAACTGGAATTATGCGAGTTGCATACATATGTACATATATATGGAGAAGTTATGGCGGAATTGTTGTTTGGTTCAGGGAAGAGAAAACCCGCAGAGACAAAGATGAAGGGTAAGAAAAAGAACACGAGAAGGAAGGAGCAGTGGAAAAAAACGACACCAGACCAAAGGAGTGCTCAAGAGTCTCATATTTTCAACATTATGCTCTCATGTACCAAGAAAACATTCAATCCACAACTATGTGCAATGAACAATAAATAAAATAAAGAGAAGTATTAATAATAAAAAAATCATGAGACTTACCGATAAAATCATACGCTTCCTGAAAGTACTGCTTAATGTTCTGATGTGGTGTATCGCTGGCCGGAATCTGTTTGTACTTTAGCCCAGGTTTTGGCTTGGCACTCGGTGGCTGGCATGTCACATTCAGTACACAATTGGCACCAACACTTGTGGGATCCACTGCGTCCCGTCCATTGCCAAGTAGCAAATGAGGAAATACTGGTGATGCTGGATGTGTTTCGATGTCAAATTGGGACTCGATATCTGCTAATGAAAAAACGAATAAGAGACTAAATTAAACATCATGAGAAAAGTCTCTGTAGTGTCTGTATATTGAGAATCAACATTTGAGCATATGGGCAACCACATTATTGCCTCTTCTCACACACAACATTTTCGGTTATGCGAGATACTTTTTGGTGTCTTTTGTCATTGTTGGCAATATGAGATTTTTTTCTTCTTCATCTTCAACATTTTATGAAAAAAAAAACGGACATATAGCATAAAACAGGAACTGCTAATAGAGATGCCGGAATTTGAGATTTGTGTGCCCCTTTTTTTGCTCTAAAAAATTTCATTTTATCTTTTGTAAGACGTATATACAACACCCAGAAGGAATGGCTGAATGCGTCTGTGAGATCAGACACCGAAGAAGAAATAAAAGTCGTGATTGACACATTTTGATCATAAAACAGGTTGCTAACGTTAGATTATTGCGTGTGGTGTACGCAAATAAAACGTTAGAAGAGCAGAGATGTGAAATTAAAGTTTCTTGATAATAGTTTAAATTAAATCCTATCGATAATGTGAATTTTATTCCAATAACCATGAGAATCCTGAAAATTTGAATTTGCGAAAAAATACATTTAAATTAAGGAGATTGAATTAATCTAAATTGATTTGCGAAACAAGAAAATTTTTGAAAATGGTTAAGTGAATCTTGAACCATTTGATGAATCATAAAAAGGGGTTTCCAGCTTCCTCAAAAATGTTTTGAAAATCTATTAATTATTTATAAAATCTTTTAAATATTTTAGCCATTTTAGCAAACTTTCTGGACTTCTAAAGACATTTCAAAGATTTATAAAAAAATATTGACTAGTTCCTAGAATGTTTCCCAGATTGTTTATCATAAAGATTTCACAAAAAAAAATATTTTTAAGAAATTCTTAAGAAATACTTTTAATAATTCTTTGTTTTTGTGTCACTTTTTCGTAACTATTTGAATTATTTCGAGAATCTTTTGAACAGTCTCACAAAATTCTTCTTCAAAACAATGAATTAAGTTTCAGTATTGATAAACCTCCTTAACCCAGATTTGCTGGAAATTTTCACACAAATTGATTTTGAAATTGTCCAGAAATGAAAATTCTTAACAAATATTCTTAAAATTTAGCGTAAATAGTTCTAAGATAATTTCTTTAATTGAATCTTTTTGAATTTTGATTAAATAATTTTTTTGGTAATTTTTAAGTACCCAAATGCAACAAATAAGATATTCCGTGCTATGAAAATATTTCAAAAACGAGGAAAAACTCCCTTCAATCATTTAGAAAGGAAAATAATTCAAAAATATTTAAAATATTCCATGCATTAGTTTTAGTGGAAAAACTTCCACAGCGAATTTCTGCTAGTTAATTTATTTTGATTGTGTTACATAAACTGGATTTATCAAAACATTCTCAAATATGGCATGGCAACCCCTTGGGAGTCTTTTTTTCCCAATACCCGGACGACACGAGCTATAAGAAGCAAGAAAAAAATAAATAAAAACTATTCCACCAAAAATAATTTCATTCAAATGGAATTCTATATAGTCAATGCGAATAGCTTTGATATATAGGTAGGTATTATTGTTATTTAAAACACATTTTAATATGCGAAAGTCAGACGGTGTCATATGCAACCAGATGACTCAACAGACAGATCTTCATTTGGGTGTGTATAAGCAATTCTCGTGCTGTCTTTTCTTCATTTTTTTCTGCTTCTTCCAAACACTTCTCCTTTTGACTTGCGAAGCAAAAAAAGTGTTTTAATAGCCATTGATGACATAGTCGCATATTTATGGATTTATATTTGTATATGTATTTTGCAAGAGCGTCGTTGTGCGATCTCTCTAAAGAGGAAATGTTAAGGATCTTGGCATTCTTCTAAAATTGGCGTGCGCAATCATCATATCGTTGGGTGGGGGACAACGCGCAATAACTTGGTCATTGATCGCGAGCGCGTTGTGATCATGGATGTCCTTGTAGTGACAGATCGGCATTAATATCGATCTCATGTCTTTACATGCATACATATCGTGTGACCTCTCTTTGCGTCTCACCTCCTGTGTCTTGGCCCGTTGATTCGCGCACAGCACCACTAATTGAGTGATTCATAAAGCAATTCACTCTCGAGGTTGTGATCTCTCTCTGGGTGACTTTTCCGCGTGCTTTAACACTTTGGCGTTCCTTATTGCGTCTCGCCATGTTGATCTTTTTTTTTTCTTTTTCGTTCTTGTCCTCCTCACAAGCGCCGCATACTCCGCGGCATCCCCGCGACGCCAGATTTACCAGCATCAGAGAACGCAGCTATATAGGTCTCCACAAGCGTTTAGTTTAGAGTGTTGTAGAGAAGCAAAAATTGACCATTCCTTGTTCCGCTCCGCCACAACAGCCGTACACACTATTTTAGTCCACTGCGCGATCGTAAGCTCCTTTGCGGTGATTCAATGCGCGGAAATTTTCTTAAAATAAAATGGCTGTGTCGACCTCTTGTCTCTCTTTTGCCTTCAACTTCTCTCCTTAGAAGCTGCCCGCGAGTACATTGAGAGTGTTTTTTTTTCTTGTATACAAATTTCAAAAATATTCATCCTGCTTTTTCCGTCTCAGATCGCTTTTTTCTTCTTTTGATCCAAAAAAAAATCCTCTTCCCCATAAAATGAAGGCAAAACTTTACAAGAAGACGAAAAAGTCACACACACCATGTGTTGGAGAGATATAAATTTATTTTGGAGACTCCACACAGACCGTGTGTGTGGAGATTTCCTCCTAAATGGGAAACACTGTATGTCTTGCTTTTACAACACACGGAAGTGGGTGGCTCGTGACTTCGACTTTGAGATGTTGCTTGTTTTGCAATAATTAAAAAAATGAATATCACGCTGTATTAAAATATATAGCTTTAGCATAAAACTTCCCTGACATGATGAAAAGTCGTCGGGGGTTTCACAAAATCATGTCTATGAGAGACATCAAGGCATTTTTCTTATTTTTTTTTCTTCTCTTTCACGTAAAACTCTATCTAACATTACGAAGGGGATTTTGTATATGTTTTGTGTGCCTATAAATAAATGCCAAAAATAATTGAAAATAAAATTTATTAATGCTACACAGCATTTTGTGAAATTGGATGTGATTGTGGCACAAAACTGACTAATCGCTAAATGATCTATATTTACACAGACGCAGCATTTTTGGCGCAAATTAATCCTTCTTGTTGAAACATTACAAACATTTTTAGATTTTACGAGGGATTGCCCCCACAATTTCTCACGCAAATGATGTTTCCTTGGTTGCAAAATGTGTGTGTGTGTGGTGTGGAGAGAAAGTTATTAATTTTAATCAATACACCACATAAATATCCTCTCAAGTTTATCTTGTTTTTAATTTATAAACGTCTGATTTTATTTATTTTTGAATTAATGTTGAATTTGTGCTAGAATTTTCTCTATTGGAATAATATTTTTTCTTAAAAAAACATTCTTGAAGGTAAAATTTCTATACTTTAACCAATCTCGGCAATGCCAAGAAGAGCTTAAAAGCTCACAAATAATCATCTTTTAAGATTGAATTCCTCTGCATGAAAAGTTTAACGTTTTATCAGCAAAAAAATTCAACGATTTCTCTGGAATATTTTTAATCTCAGCACATAAAAAGATATGTATAGTGGAGTAGCATACAAAAAAATTATGAATGTTTGTGTCACCATTCTACCGGCAAAACTACCACAAAATTCTCATTGACGAACTTCTCACAAAGCTCTGTTATCGCACTCATTTTCCTCAATAAACATGATCTACATTTTTTCCCCGCGATTGAGTTCATTTTTCTTTCATTTGGTTACTCTCTCTCTACATTTTGTGAACGAATAAACTAAAAAAGAAGGGGCAATAAAAAGCTCCTCCATTGAGAAATATAAAAACATTCCTCTTTTTTCAGTAGCATGGTGCTCACTCTTCCGCTTCGATAGTGGATGTTTTATTTGGACTTGCGATTTTTTTTTTTATAATATAATATGAAGTGACTTCCGAATGGAATTCCAAATGGAGCGATTTCTCCATCTCTCTCCATTCATTTTTCCCCCCGTGTTAGAGAGTCATTGAACATTGAGATCCCACGCAATCTTCCGGTTATTTAGTTAGAAAGAAGAGTACAATACACCATGGATATCTCGTACATTAGTTAGCTTCATGGAGTCATCAGAACGGCTTTTAGTTATGGTAGAGTGGAGTGGAAATGTGTGAATGAATCTCGGGAGGGTGTACACAGAGAGAGAATCCCATTGAGGAACTTCATCATTTCTCTTTGGTTCTCTACCATTGGAACATTGGCGTAATAGTTGGTTGAAAAAAAAAGACCTCACGGAGCATTTATTTTTCCATAAATAACCCACTGTTTTGGCGCTATTTTGGGCAATTTGGTAAATTTATTACCACCACCGCAGCATCCTCAAACACACAGCATGGTCTATGATGTGAGGGAGATGATTCCGGTCTCTGTTTGAGTGTGTGAGAGAAAATTTCCCTGGAAAACTCACACGAAAAGGAAGTGTGATTCAGTGTGGATCTACTGCTGTGGCTTTATTGACCATTTACAGTGAGGGGGTGCGAAATTGTTGTCTGTATGAGGGCTTGACGGCGTATTTCATGGGAATTTATTTCGATATATTCCCATCACAAAGCATTCAGCAATGTCCCACAAATAAATATATTACTAATCAGTCTCTCCCCCCATTTGAACTGTGTAAACACACCATCACCCATCATCCTTTGTGATGCCTCAAATTCCAGCAAAATTCAAATCTTTCAAGCTCACGACATTCCTATCCGTATTACTAATGGGTCCGCCGCCCAAGAATATTGCATTGCATGAGAATTCGTAAAGTTGTGATTCACTTTCATAGGAATTCCCCGCATTTTGGGGGTCGTTTTTACTTACCACAAGAAACAGCTGGACTAGAGCAACTCCGGGAGAACTTTCGGCTACCCGGTTGATGTGATGATGATGATGACTCGGTGGCGGGGAACATACTTTCAACACAATCCGACGGACTTGCCGGGGTCGATGGTGAGGAATCCCGACGTCTTCGGTTGTAATCTTTGTGGTTGGTTCCTAGAATTGAACAAAATAAATAAAAACATTCAAGTAAGGGATGGTCACGTTATTTTGGAAACTCGGGCGAACAAAATCGATCAAAAACTGTTTTTTTCGGTGTTAAATCTTAATTCCGAGTATCAGCAATCGTGGCGCTAGTTGTCAAAAATGATGAACAAAGTGATGTGTCACGTGGTACGGTGACGTCACTGAGTACACAGCAAAATGGTATTTTAGCTCGATAGAGTTTCCAAAATAACGTGACCATCCCTTATTTGTCCATGATTTGTGCACTGTCCTCATTTGTCCCCGAACCTCTCGCGAATTCTAAAGGGGGGCACAAAATTGCAATTAATTGACCACCTTTTGACTCTTTATGCAAATAAAACCAAAGGTTTTGTTCGCGCATTGCATACAATTTCCACGTTCTTGCACTCTCTCTCTGTGTGCGAAGGAAAAAAGCTCAGAAAAAGCTAAAGAAGATTTTATTTTAAATTCTAAATAAAATATTTCAGAGAAGGAGAAGGGAGGTAATTTCTAGATTTTTAATATTTAATTTTCTTTGAAAAATTAATGAGGAGTTAAAAAAAGAGATAGTCATTTCCTTTGGATCTTTTTAGCAACTAAATATTTCAGAAAATTATTAAAAAATGGATTTGGGAATAAGAAAAATATTTTTTAAAAGAAAATTCACGTTATAAATCATTTAAAATATTGAAAACTCGATTGCAAGCCTTATCAAAAGCAATAGAGACAAATAAAATTAAATATGTATTTGTAGTTGAGCTTTCAAAGCTCGTCTGTTTAAAAAACAAAGACGGAAAATCAGAGAATCGTTTCAATGAAAAGTATGAGAATTTTCTATTACAAAAAAAAATTATCCTACAATCTTTGAAGCATTTTCTTTAATCGTTCACGTGGAAAATCCTCACACATTGTTTGTTGAAAAATTATTTCGTTAAAAAATAACAACGCTTCTCTTCCCTTTCCTTCCGCCCGTTGTAGGCACAGGAAAAGATATATTCAATAAATGAGCTAATAATAACTTTTTACGGTAATATTAAATTGGATCCAATTTAAATTGAGAACAGTTTGATGAAATGCTTCAATAGGCACACAAACGCTCTCTCTTTCTGCCTTCATCTCATGCATTATCATCTTCGCATCACTTCCGGATATAAAAGCACACAAAATGCCAAAATAAGTATAAATGAAGAAAATACTATACAAGAGTTAATCTACAAGATTGCGAAGAGAGCTCTATACTGCACAATTCTCTGACATAATTACACAATTATTCTACTGTTCTCTTCAAACTCCTATTCGCTGTTCTCATTTTCAGAGACTCTTAATTCCATCATACAGTCAAAGAGAAAGACATGGCAATAGATTTTTCCGTCTTTTCTGCCGTCACGGTTTCTCTGCAATAAAATTTCTTTTTTTTTATCAACTTCAACTGCAAGAGAAGTTTAACCATCAATGAACAATCTGCAGACACACTATCATGTGGCAATAATTGTCCACGAATTGCCGTTTCTTCATGTCATTAAAAGTTTGCTATATGTAATATTGATTTAGTACCAGCATTTTGCAGCTAATTAATACCTCTCGCTTGACCAATTCTTTCAGAGTAAATTAAAGAAAATATTTATTATTTGTGCTACGTACACAGTAGTTGGGACAGAATCGATAAAAGTTGAACTTATAATTGCCATTAAATTTTATTAAGAAGTACGAGCTTTTTTTCCAGGTCTGTGCATTTAAAAGGAATAATAAAAAAAAATGAAATCGTGTAAAGAAGGTACAATTGCAAGTTAACACAAAACTTCGCATAGCCGCTGGTCTGACACGGCACTATTCTTGGATGACTCACCATGCTTTATATTTGTGAATCGTATATTCCTCTACACTCTACTATACAATATGCATGTATATGCCCCGCAAACAGACACATCCAACGTGTAAGAAAAAAAAACTTTACGATATTTCGCACTAAAACTCTATACGGAGTTTTTTTTGTTGCTTTTCATCAACCTCTACTAATTATGAATCCCCGTATTTTTTCTACGTAATCAATTTCTCATTGATTCAAAGCTTCTATGTACATAGAACAGACCAAAAAAAAGTTGAGAGATGAAGAGAAAAAGTGTGAGTGACCAAAGGGAAAAAACCCACAAGACAGTACACAAAACAACGTGTAAAGTATTCTCTTATTTTTCTCCATTACTCTAAAGGCAACAATACAGAAGTCTTTTTCTTATAAAAATGATTGTATATATTTACAATAATTTCCTGAGATAATAAAATGACGACACATGTAAGCATATGTGAAGGAAAAATGCCATACTTCACAAGAAGTGTCGTGGAAATGCTGTATTATGCGATGAGAAATGCCCTTCCCATGAAAGGTGCCAATTTCTTAGTACAATGTAATTATACCTAACATACAACATGTTGTCATTTTATGGAAATTTTCAGCAAACAATCAAAGATGAGCAGAAGATGAAGTAATCCATTGAAATAGAAAAGACCTTTATTTCTACGATTTCTACTAAACAAAAGGTAGGTACGTTATACATAATGTAGTCAACGGTTTGGATTATTCGTTAATTTCAAAGTTTATGGTTTAAAAGTGAAAGGAAAATTCATAGCAATTTGCTATATTTTTGGGAAATATACAAAAAGCTCTATAACTGACCTAGTGATTCAAAAACTAATAAATTTTCTAGAGTTTATAGTTTATCAGAACTCCTGACTAACATAATAATCATTATAGTTTATAAAAGAACTATAAACATGTTAACCAGCGCCCTCACCTTCCGTAAACACCAATGGTGGTTAATACGGAAAGCTCAGCATTTTATAGTGTTTAAATTCAATTTCTAGTAGATCTAGAAGTCTAATCTTTTAAAAGTTTTTGCTATTAAAAATGAATTTAAATTTAATCTGATTATCGGAAGTTGAGGGCGCTGTTCTTTATTTTTATAGTTCTATATAGAATATATTCTATGTTAGTCAGAAGTTATAATAAACCATAAACTCTAAAAAATGTCTTAGCATTTCAACAACTAGCTTAATGTAATTTTTTCTTAATTTGAAAAAATTTCCTTCATTTTTAAAAGCTTTGTTTTGTTCTTTAACAAGATATTCTATAAAATTCTAATAAATTATATCAAAGAATAATAAATAATAAATAACTCTATAAAATAATCCATTATGTGAGGTAAAAAAAATCAATTTTTCGAAAAGAATTTTTCCTTTTTAAATTTTTTTTTAAAAATATTCTCATAAAACCTAATTGAAGAATTCCATAAAATAATAGAATATTTTCTAACAACAAGTACTCGATCTTAACATCTATTTAATAATATTCTTAGTAACCCCATTCACCCCATTATGATTCTTTTTGCCCCAATGTACAGCAACGTGGTTTAATATGGTAAAAATTTGTTTAAAAATCAAAAAGAAAACAGGTCAAACCTCTTCTAAGTATTTTAATCGCAATTTTGGCCCCTCATCTATATAATAAAGAAAGGTCTGTTTGTTGGTAATCTTCCGTCGTGTTCGGCTATACAAATCTACACCGTTTGACCGATCGCGATGAAATTTGGCACAGAGGCTCCTTATATCAGGCGGTTTCGAGTGGCCGTATTCATTTCCCCCCCAAAGCCCCCCTTCAGGTAGCCCCCATATAAAAGTCATGCATTTTTTGCGAATTTTTGAATTTCCCGCCTGAAGTGTTGTATGAAAATGATTTGTTCTGTTTGCAAATTTTTTTCCGGGATTGATAATTTGTTTTCTCTCTAAAATTTGCGCGAAGCCCAACAAATCCCCACGTCGTTCGCAATAATTTTGACACTGATAAAGTAAAGGAAGAAATGAAAAAAAACTACCAGCACATGATATGACGTGACTACAGTCAGGTATTGATTAACGTCGCATGGGATATACTCTTTCAACTCATTATTATTAATGGGTGGAAAGAGTATATCCCATGCGACGTTAACCAATACCTGACTGTACTTTATTTATTCTAAGAAATTCTCCGCAGCATGACCATTATTTCTCTTTTCGGTAACCCTTCTACATTTTCTTTAACCCATCCTCACTTTTTGTACGTGACGCTAAAAATCTATCCGTGACGTTTCAAATGTATCCGTGACGCTAAAAATCTATCCGTGACGTTTCAAATGTATCCGTGACGCTTCAAATGTATCCGTGACGCTAGAAAATGTATCCGTGACGTTTAAAATGTATCCGTGACGCTAGAAAATGTATCCGTGACGCTAAAAAAAATCTATCCGTGACGTTTCAAATGTATCCGTGACGCTAGAAAATGTATCCGTGACGTTTCAAATGTATCCGTGACGTTTCAAATGTATCCGTGACGCTAAAAATGTATCCGTGACGCTAAAAATGTATCCGTAACGCTAAAAATGTATCCGTGACGTTAAAAATCTATCCGTGACGCTAGAAAATGTATCCGTGACGTTTAAAATGTATCCGTGACGCTAGAAAATCTATCCGTGACGTTTCAAATCTATCCGTGACGTTTCAAATGTATCCGTGACGCTAAAAATCTATCCGTGACGTTCAAAATGTATCCGTGACGCTTAAAATGTATCCGTGACGGTAAAAATGTATCCGTGACGTTCAAAATCTATCCGTGACGTTCAAAATCTATCCGTGACGTTCAAAATGTATCCGTGACGTTTCAAATGTATCCGTGACGTTAAAAATCTATCCGTGACGCTAGAAAATGTATCCGTGACGTTCAAAATGTATCCGTGACGTTTCAAATGTATCCGTGACGCTAAAAATCTATCCGTGACGTTTCAAATGTATCCGTGACGCTTCAAATGTATCCGTGACGCTAGAAAATGTATCCGTGACGTTTAAAATGTATTCGTGACGCTAGAAAATGTATCCGTGACATTTCAAATGTATCCGTGACGTTTCAAATGTATCCGTGACGCTAAAAATGTATCCGTGACGCTAAAAATGTATCCGTAACGCTAAAAATGTATCCGTGACGTTAAAAATCTATCCGTGACGCTAGAAAATGTATCCGTGACGTTTAAAATGTATCCGTGACGCTAGAAAATCTATCCGTGACGTTTCAAATCTATCCGTGACGTTTCAAATGTATCCGTGACGCTAAAAATCTATCCGTGACGTTCAAAATGTATCCGTGACGCTTAAAATGTATCCGTGACGGTAAAAATGTATCCGTGACGTTCAAAATCTATCCGTGACGTTCAAAATCTATCCGTGACGTTCAAAATGTATCCGTGACGTTTCAAATGTATCCGTGACGTTAAAAATCTATCCGTGACGTTCAAAATGTATCCGTGACGTTTCAAATGTATCCGTGACGCTTCAAATGTATCCGTGACGCTTCAAATGTATCCGTGACGTTAAAAATCTATCCGTGACGTTCAAAATGTATCCGTGACGTTTCAAATGTATCCGTGACGCTTAAAATGTATCCGTGACGTTTAAAATGTATCCGTGACGGTAAAAATGTATCCGTGACGTTTAAAATGTATCCGTGACGCTAGAAAATCTATCCGTGACGTTTCAAATGTATCCGTGACGCTTCAAATGTATCCGTGACGCTAAAAATGTATCCGTGACGTTAAAAATCTATCCGTGACGTTCAAAATGTATCCGTGACGTTTCAAATGTATCCGTGACGCTTCAAATGTATCCGTGACGCTAAAAATGTATCCGTGACGTTAAAAATCTATCCGTGACGTTCAAAATGTATCCGTGACGTTTCAAATGTATCCGTGACGCTTAAAATGTATCCGTGACGTTTAAAATGTATCCGTGACGGTAAAAATGTATCCGTGACGTTCAAAATGTATCCGTGACGTTAAAAATCTATCCGTGACGTTCAAAATGTATCCGTGACGTTTCAAATGTATCCGTGACGCTTAAAATGTATCCGTGACGTTTAAAATGTATCCGTGTCGGTAAAAATGTATCCGTGACGTTCAAAATGTATCCGTGACGCTAAAAAATGCATCCGTGACGCTAAAAATGTGTCCGTGACGCTAAAAATGTATCCGTGACGCCAAAAAATGCATCCGTAACGCCTGAAAATGTTTCGCGCCAGAAATGTTGTTTGAAAATGATTTCTTCTCTTTGCCAATTTTTCTTTTGGGTTTGATAAGTGGCCCATTTGAATTTGGATTTTATTGGGTTTAATATCCCGGTGATACATCACAATATGGAACTATATACAAATAAAAATTTAAACCATCACAACTTTTTTCCTCTTTAAAATTTGCGCGAAGCGCAACAAAACCCTGCGAAGCGGGGCGAGGAAAATTGGAGCGAAGCGACAATTTACCTCGTTTGTTTATATGCTGAGGAATGTGGTGGAGTTTTTGGCATAAAGGCAGGAAAAGAAAAAAAATAACTTACCTAGTTTATTAATCGGCATGAAGCGAAGTACCAAACAGGGTGATTCACGCTTTAACCGCATTTTTTGTGTGTTATGTAAGAAATAAAGTCTCCGTCTAAAATAACTTGACACTATCGATATATTCTTAGCTTTGTAGAATATATATTATGTATTTTTTTTAAAACTATTTATGTACTATTGTAATTGGTTAGAAAATGCACTAAAAATATCTCCTTGTTGCAGGGTGTTCACAATAAATCCTTCTTTTTTAGGTCCTTTGTACACTGCCTGTGATTATGTGGGAAGAAATCATATTTTTTTAAAACTTGTTCCTCCTGTGGCAGCCTGGCAGATGGTCTCAATTGCGATTTAAACTGAACACACACTTTTGGGAGATTTTTTTTTGGGAGAGAGAAATCTGTTGAAGTATGATTTTTCTTAATCCCAAAACTGTTGGAAATGTTCACACAGCTAACAAAAAATCTCTTCACTTTTAATATCCTTTTTTCGTACACAAATGGGGATCACTTTGCTGTGAAAATTCCACTTTTTGTATTAATTTTAGATGAATTTAAATAAAACACTAAATGGGAGAAGTTTGAAGATGGCAGATTATATTCAAAGTTTCACGATTTTAGCTATTCGAATGATTACACCTCGTCTATTTCATTCGAAAGTTCATAGTGAAATAAACCAAATTGAGAGACTCTCAACGCAAGAGACTTGGGATTTGTACAGGGTGGTGTGTGTGTGGGTATGACGCATACTACTGCGCATTTACAGGGTGATGCGGCAGAAATGAATGGAATTCACGTCTCGAATGTACTGGAAGTGGTGCACTTTTCCGCCTTGTGAGTCACCCCATAAGCAATAGAGGGGGCTCTCAGTGTGTACCATCGAGCGGGTCCGGTGTGACTTTCAACACACGCCAAAGCCAGTTAAACGTTCGTGAGTAAATAAAAATGGAAAATGTTCTCTCGCACCAAAACCACTACATGCGGCCAAGAACTCCGAGAGGAACGTCACGGCATTCATACGAATGACTCATCCATATGAGCCGGGATTGGCTTACAATTTTACAAACAGCTGCCCCGTGTGCGACTGTGTTATGCTGCTCTCCGAACTCTCGCACAGGGTACACTTTATGCTGCTCTCTCGAAGCTTTAATGTATGTACGTAACATATGTATGTAGCTCGATGCCTCTCATTCGACATACCTATTGTGTATTTTCGGTCGTTAATTTATTTTTCAGCAATATAAATTTATATATCAGCTTTTTTTCATGCTTCTTCTCCTCTCAAAAATACTATTTGTTCACTCAATTCTCTACGTTGTATCAAAATAATCACTTTTTTCGCTCTCATGTTATATACGTACATAATACGTGCTATATACCTGCGAGAGATCTAATTTGCTATCAAGAAAACATGCTAAAAACTCACCTCAAAAGCAATTTGTGCTAAAACCCCCTGCGTAGACTACCTTGAGGAACTTTGGAGCCTTTCTTGAGTCACCGAAGAACCTGCAAAAAAATAAGCAACAAAACATTTTGAGATTAGTGGAAAATTAGTGAAAGATTAATAGGTAAAAATATTTTATAATAACATAATAATTGGGAATTGAATGCAGTTTCTTTGCGAGGTATTTTCTCATGCTGTGCAGCAGTGTTGGTTGTATGAGCTCTTTCATCATCATCGCACAAGCACCGTCGAGGCTTGGCTCATTTGGTGTTGTTGCTTTTCTCACAAGAAAGCCAAAGCAAAACGTTACTTACCTTGCAAGGTCTTTCAGGCTGACTCCACCAGCTTGTACATATGCATATGTAGCAGCCATCCGACCGCTACCAAAGAGAAATATATTAGGCTGGGATGAAGCAACATTCTCCTCACCCAGCCACCAGCTCGTGTGGCACCACCACAAGACATTTTCACGATGCCTTGTGAGACACTTTGCAAAACTTCCAAATGAAATTCTTCGGCTCGCTCTGGCAAAATTCAGACGGCATTTAATTTAAAACATAATACCGCATTTTAGGTGTTTGAACTCTCAACACGAAGGCTGTTTCTCTTTTTCTGCAAAAATATATACATACATAGCATACAATATATATTGCAAATGAGACATTTTCAGCACAAGAGGTTAAAAGTTAACATTAAAACATAATATAAAGTTTTAAAATGCGGAAAAATGCGAAAAAAAACTTAAGGAATTTGGGAAAATAGACAAAGATCTGAATCATAAAGAGTGTGTGAGTAAATTGAAGAAAATCACTAAAAGGTCGCAAATTAGTCATCATTCAACCTTAAAGTGCAACTCATTTTTTATAATAGTTTCTCATTTTTTTTATATAGAATTAATGACGATCCTCACAGATGATTATTTTATATGATTTCATCAGGAACTTTACGACTCCCGTTTAATGATTTTCTCAATCAATTCCCTATATACGGTAAAACCGCTAGAAAACTCATAAAACAAAGAAGAAATTGAATCTCAAGATTCTATGGTTGAGAATGAATAATTCTTCCAATATCTACAAAAGCTGTTAACCCGGACATGCTGAGGAATTTCTTTGCAATATTTGCAAAAGTCTTAATTCAAAATCGTTTAGAAAGAACAATTTTTAATCAAAATTCTTAAAATTTTGTTTAATAACGTATTAAAACTTTTTCTTTAACCGAATCTATTCATTTTTTTTTAATAAAAACTTTTTAAATCATTTTTACTCACTCAAAAGCAATAAAATAGATTTTCCGGACGTATAATAAAGTGAGCAAAATTCGAACAATAGAGGAGACTGGGGTGAAGTGGTAAAGATGAAGGAATAGGCTATATGGATCCGGAAGGAATCCAACAGCCGTACAAATTTAAAGTGAAGAAGAAGAAGAAGAAAGATGAAGGAATTTGAGAAAAAGTTCAATGAGATCACAAAGAAATAAAATTAACATCTAATCCACCACACGCATGAATAAATCTTCTTATTTCGTAATTTGCATTCCAGATTGCATTACATACAAGTTTTTCCATCTCTCTCCTCTGCAAATTGTTAGCCTCCACCACAATCAAATCAGCAATAAAGAACACGCAATATGCCATCATTGTATTTTGGGCAAAAGTAAATTGGATTCTATTAGTTCAATTTCCAATTTTACCACAGCAGCAGGAAATTCAATTGGGGTGCACAAAACACCCACACCACCCCCTTCGAATATACCATATAGGAAAAGTCCTTCCTTTCCCCGAAATGAGCACAATAAAATTTACATTTTACCCCGAAAAAAGATGGGGTGAAATCTGACTCAGATGAGAGATTGAAGTTCCTCCCCTCCCCCATGAACGCACCCGAGGTCAAATGTGAGAAAAAAATCCAAGAAAGATGGAGAGAATGCAGTTCAAATGAGCACCATAAATTTAAATTGTCGACCAATATCGTCCAATCGAATTCTCAACTATAGTTGTTCATTAATTAAATGCATGAGTTTCACTTAGTTATGCCACAAATATTTCCTCTTCCATTGACATTAATAACATTAACAATGCCATTAATCACCCCTCCATTGAATTTCAATTGCACTTAATACTCCCGTCCAATGTGATTAATATTTAAGATATTTATTTATTCGTAAACACTCTTCACTTTCTCTGTCTCCCCAAAGACGGACCTGAGACACTCTACTTTAAATTATGTATAGAGAGCACTTTTGTGATAAAACACACACATATATTATTTTTTTCATTTAATTTCTTTAATTTTATTTGTAGAAAATCCCATGGAAAATCCATAATAATCACACAAAAATCCCATTGAAGTGAAAATGTTGTCTCATTAGCAATAATATTTATTGTCTTCAACTACATACTTTGCTATCTTTTTCGTGAATTCTGCATTTTTTGGGGGAATTTTGTTGTAATGGTTTTTTTTATATAGATAAATGGGGCTTTTTAAGATAATTTTCATTAATTTTTGATAAGAGTTTTTTGCTCAGAAATTGATTTTGAAAGTGGTTTTTTGCATTTATTGAACTAAAGCTAAGGGATTGTCTAATTTTATTATGGAAACTTTAGGACCTTTGTGAGAAATTGAATCAATTTTAGAATGAAAAGAAAACTTCCTAGTATGTTCATTCAACGGCTGAATAATAATAAATAATTAAGTATTTTCGTGTTTAAAAAAAAGCATATTTTGGATTTGAAAAAAATTTTTTTTTTTGAACAAATTTGTTTCTCACGAAAAGTAAAATAAAGATAGATTTAAGAAAATAATCAAGAAAATAAGAAGACGGATTTTCTGTCGTTCTTAAGCTCATTATTTGAAAAGATTGAATTACCTACTTGCGTTTTTTATTAAATACTTAATTCAATTTAAAAATATATTTTAGTGGAGGTTGGTCCAAATCATACTTTACAAGATTTTTCTCAATAAAAATTTTGAGAAAGATTCTTTTTGTATTTCAATGTACCTCAATGAACAGAAATTTCATAATAATTATTATTCTTTGAACTATTAAATCATAATAATAAATGTGAAATCATAACGAAAAATTAAGCATAAATTCATCCCTACTAATAGACTAATCAATAAATCCAATTTAATCGCAATACAATTTTTTTAATAACAGTCATCGTTAGTAACACAAAACCACCTTTTTCCCAAATAAAAAAAAAGAAAAACACAAAAACCTTTTGAAGCCCGATATAGATAAAATGATCTCATTCTTTTTGCAGACAACGTCACATGGGTTTTTGCCCCTTCTGCCCTCATCCTTAATGGTTTTACGAGTCTCCAATGATAAGAAAGTCTAGCTAGCGCCAATGGTGTTGAACAAACTATATAGTTTTGCATGAAGGATTCCCTTTTTTGCGTTTGCAAAGAAATGACTAAACCCCGCATGAAAGCAAAAGTTTTCCGTAATCTGCAAACGGTCAAATGGTATACCTGCCCTGGATGATGTGGTTCAGGTAGTATTTTGGAATTAAGAAGAAAAAAAGCACGTAGGTAATGATTGTGGCAAAAGTGGGAAAGTACTACGGTAGGGGACATAATGTGGGGGCTTTTGGTGCACAGAAAAAAATCGTCAGAGATAGGAAAAAAGTGTCTTTATCAAAAATTGAAAGTAAAGTACTATTGTGATATATCACCTGCAGACAATTAGTCATTTTGCCATTAAATCGAACCAAGGATGATAAAGTGCTATGTGTAGTGCTTCATTCGTTTGCGATAGAAGGTACGCTACATATGTGGGAAACCTTGAGGGTGGGTGAGAGAGTGGATATGGCTGTAAGTGTCACGATAAGGGCTGATAAACAATACTCACAAATGTATTGGATTTTTCTAGAGTGTTAAATGATGTTTTTTTTTCTTTTTTCAATTCTTTTTCGCAAAATAAGGTACTCAAATTTTCCCCGTAGAAACATTTTGTGGTGCCAATAAACCTTCCCTCCTTGCGAGAGATGACCATGACCGATGGTCTCTTTTTTTCGGGAACCCAAAGACCTCGCACATGTCTCACCGCGCCAATGCATGAGTCACCATCCCGAGGACGTTCGCATCTCTCTTCGAATCCCACCAGTGTGAGATGAAGATTTGTATTCCAGATGCCCAGTTCTGGAGGCGCAAGCACATTATGGTCATGAAATAGAGCACACGAGTGAGTGACTAATGATTAACAATACCCTCATCATGCTAATTAAATTTAATTGCAACAATGCTCAATGTTTTTTCACTCTCAGCCTCTGTAGACGCGCTGACGAATTGAAGTGTCTTTAAATTTCTCAATAAACCCCTCATTTTTTCATTTCTTTTCTCCTCTTCTCATTTTTTTCCTCAACATGCGTTTTATCAATTTCAGACTTTGCGTAATTTTGTATTAGATATTTCCTCTTTTTTTGAAAGCTTTTTTTACGCTTCGTAAGCATTGACGAAATTTCTATATCAACTCAAAAGCTTCGTTGATAAAAAGTTTGACTTTTTTATACATACATAAAAGCTATATCGCGCGAATGATTAGTAATCACCCAAAATGGATTCATTGCGGTTGTTATCAATTATGAATTCAGGAATAGAAAGTTCTAACAAATGGGCTGCTTTTACCAAGAAATTACGTGCAAATGCACTCAAAATGACGCTCTTTGAAAAAACTGCAACGCAAAAGAACATCGCCACGGAAGAAGTAGATGCGCCGTTAACTCCCACAATTTTCCACTCAATTTTCTCTTAAGGATTACAAATGAGTCAAATGATGATGACATTCGTCAGATTCTCACAATGAGATTCCCATCTATTCGTCACTCAATTTGCTTAACCATTGTGTGGCAGCTGATGCGAAAGGGCGCCAAAAGGGCGCGTCGCCCTGATGTGGACTGGAGGAGAGGGAGTCAATGTTCAAAAGACGCATGGTGCTGACGATAAATGGGAAAGTACTACGCGCTGAGAGCATCCTTACAATATCATTTAATAAAACAATTTTCATCTTCTTGCCACCCCGAGTTTTTCCATTGCGACCGCATGCCTCAAAACAACCCCCTAAAACACGCAGGGGTGGAATAAGGCACAACGGAGCCCTTTTAGAAACTTAAATTTGGGAGAAATTATGGCCGAAATGTAATTGCTTTGAGATTTTTCTTAAGCAATTTCTAATGCGAAGAAAATGATCTTAATATGGTTCTAAAATTTTCCATACATGACCATTATGAATGATAGTTTAAAAATAATTTGAAAATGAACAATTATTTCTTCTAGGAAAAATAATTAAATTTCATGTGAAAAAAAAGGGACTGAAAGCCGAATTTATATGGGGCATAAATGGCATAAATAACAAAATATATAAATTCCAAGATTTTAGATATTCGTTTAAAGAAAAGAAAAACATTTTTACTTTTTTTTGCTACATTTTAAAAATTATTTTGATGAAATTCAACCCTTAAGAATGGTTTGCAGTGTGCCAAAAGTTCAATTTTTAAATGTTTAAAACTTTGCAGCTTTAATCAAATAAGTTCTTTGTAAAATATTGCAAATACTTTAACTTTTTAATGGAATTTTTATGATCAAATTTTAAACAATAATTTTAATGTAAAAGAAGTCTATTTTTTTATTTTCTATGTTTATTATATTTTTAACCATCATTAAAAAATACTAGATGTATACTGGATTGTCCCAAATTATTCGTAAAAGAATAGTTTCAAAAATTAAGACATTGCAGGACAACTCTAGAATTATTTTCTAACGTTCAGAAGATTTTGATTAATTATAGCAAAAAAGCTAATTTAAAGAAAAAAAATAATAAAACAATAAAAATAAAAAATTAGTCAAATCATTGAGAAATTATTAAAAAATCGACTAAAAATTATTCTTTTTTTTTTTCATTGAATCTAAATTATTCATTTTTCGTGGAATTTTGGGCATTTTCAAAACCTTTTTGAGACACGCAAAATCATCAAAGAAGATCATGCGAAGTGATCTCAACGATCTCAACAAAAGAAAGTTTAAAAATTAATAATTTTTCCATGAAATTACAAACATTTTAAAATCAATTATTTGCAAGTAATTTACCCCCATGTATGAGCCATCAACACCATCGATCTTTGTCTGATCTGTGATTCACAGGACTATAGTTTAAACTAAACTAAACCAGGTGATATACTCTCACGTGTGGTGAACTCTATGTGAAATGAATCATAAAAGGAACATTTTGCAAATACTCATATTGCGTTCATTCTTGTGTGTGACAAAAATGTAACCCTGAATCACCTGTAGGATGACAACATTTGAGCTTATTTTTTTTTAGAAGAATGAGGGGAGTTTTTCACATGTTTTCTGTGAACAAATCATCTCTTGTCGAGCCTCTCAGTGTGGCTGCTAAAAATAGGGTTGAAATTATGAATTTCACGCTAATTGTGCCCACTTTAGGCTTGCAAAATTTTCCCTTTTTTGTGAGATAAGAAATTGATAAACAAGAAAATGTGGAAAAGTAATTGATCGTATAATGATTAGAAATTGATATGATCACCCATATGGTGGTGATGAGCACATTTTAGCGAATTTATGAATAAAAATTGTGCAATAAATGACCTCATTTGCCTCATTTGATTACGAATGAGGGGACAAAAAGTATGTACACAACGATGTAATCCATAATTGCGCCAGATCGCGTATAAGTTTCTGGAAAAACATTGGGAAAACCGCACCAAAAGGAATTTAAATTTAATTTGTGGTTTGTCTCGCGGATAGATCACACGGACTGCGAGCATTTTCCAGAAAATACCCCACCCTGCGCTGTACCCCCATTGCTGATGAGCCCATAAATAGCGTGTGTGTGGCATAAGGAAACCACCATTTGGGCATAAACAATGTCTTATTAGTCATTTTACGTTGCAAAGAGTTTACATTGATTTTCATCATTTCACAAATTCTTAATGATAAAATTCTCATGATTCTCTGACTCACTATCGCAATGATCGTAGCCCTCTTCAGTACTCTACTCACGCGGGAAGAGGAGCGAGCTACTTGTGGGCACACGTGGAAGCAGCTGGCATTCCGCGAAATTGATAGCAAAGAATGCGGGGGATATTTGTGGGCGTGTGGAAGAGACGAGCCCCCTTTCCCTGCATAGCAGAGAGTTCGTCACTGCATGAATGGGCCTTCTGGCCTTGCACCCCCATCCACCCAATGTGGTGCAATATTGAGAATGACGTGGCCCACTTGTGCGACCAAGAAGCAGGGCAAATGACGCAGTCCACAAGGGTGCGAGCTATGTTGCACATGTTCGCCCCCGGAGTGACTCATACCCGCACTCCCAAATCACCCAAAAGGGGCATTTATCTGTTTGAAAATTTATGTTTATTCTTCACAATTATGGAGGGAACATAAAGTTGTTTTTTAGTTTAAAAATCTTTCAATTTTAAGATTGCGATCGCGTTTAAGCCTGGAGGATTTTGCTGGCCAAAGTGGCCAATTTGACATTTTTTTAAATCGACACAGAATAAATTCTCTTAAACATATCGTGATAATTTCTACGTTTGTGTGTAGGAAAGTTCTATCACTTCAAGATCGTCGAAAGAAAACTTGGAAAAATATTTTCTTTTGAGAGAAAAAGGTCCAACTTTTGAGGTTAGAAACCTCGATCTTCCAAGTGTTAATCTAAGAATTCTTAAAGTCGGATTTTCGATTGGATTATTCTGATTGATGGGATATCCAAATTTAAACTTCAGGAAGGATTCGAGTAATCCGAGCACATCAGTTTTAAATAAAATACTTTAAAACCGGATATTTCTTCCCAATAAATTTACGTATTTTTTAAATAAATATTAAATAAACGAGAAATCTCCAAAGATAAGGAGAAAAAAATTTTTTTTTGAAAAGAAAATTTTTTATTTTATAGAACCTGAAGAGGTAACAGGTTCTATTCTGAATTTCTTAAAAATTTACCTAATTTTGATAAATTTAATTTCAAAACTCTGTTCTTTTCTAAACTGGTTAGTTTCATAAACGATAGAGAAATTAAAAGAAACAATACAATATTTGCTTTGCATGCTTATTCGAATTTTTATCAACACTGCTTAACCGGTTTAAAAAAAAACCTGGTAAGGATAACCAAATACGGTTGAATATAGAATATTTTCATGCCAGATAGATTTTTTCTAAACTAACTACACAAAAGGATTAACAATACCAAGAAAAATCTTAAAGAAAGATTTTCCTATCGCTCATTTAGTCATCAAAATTGCCCCAGATAAATGCCCCTTTGATCTCCCGGAATCATTGCATAATTGAGACGATTTTTTCAATGTTCGCCCTCCCGAAGCAGTGTGGCGTCACTCATCCACCCCATTGGCAGCATCCCCGGACGCAAGAGCGATAAATGATAAATTTAATAAAGTGCGTATGATTGGTGTGACGCCGTTTCCACCAAATTCATTCGATTAACTGCGTTGTTTGCTGTCTGGCACCGAGAGTGACTCACTTCTTGTATGTGCAGTGCATCCCTTTCCTGAGAAAATGCACGCACGCGGCAAAAGGGGCTGCAGGCAGAGAGAGCTGCTTCGAATACACGTAAATTACCCCTTAAAAAGGCACCCCTTTTTTTCCCTGGAAATTCACAAAAAACAATTGTGCAGTTCTCTCTGGGAGGGTTGTTGCATTTGCTTATGACCCCTGCCCGTTTCACAGGATGCGTCACAGCCGATCAGAGATGACTCGAGCTTGACCTTTTGTGTATGTGATATGCAAACAACCAAAACAACCGAGCATATGGCCAAGCAGCCCATTGGTATGAGTTTTGGAGCAAATAATGAGGAAGAAAAAAAAAGAGGGAAAAAAATTACCTCACTCTATTTGCACAAAATCCAGTCATCGATCATGAATAAATCATAATCATATTTATGTTATGTACTTTTCAAGAACGTGTTGATTTTTAACTGCGATTTTCTTCCACACCAGACCCAATAGCTCCCTGATAGTAGCGATAACAGCCATCGTATATTCAGAGAAAGCTATAAAATCGCGTCATCGGTTGTAAATAATTTTATTTTTGCTAATTTTATTGATTTTTGATTTCGATAAGATTACTCTTATTTTGATTCTTTATTTTCTGTTTTTTTATGATCAGATTTTTCGAGAAGAGTTTTTAAATTATTTGTTATTATAAAATCAAAGAAATCTTTCAAAATGAATAAACTCCTTTTTCTTAAGAAAATTTTTACATTCATGTCCAAATTATTTTAGAAGGTTTTTCCCAATAAATTTGAGCTTATTCGTCATCGCTTGTTAATAGGGCATACACATTGATAGAGAAGGTAAAAAAAAGAAGCAACATACCTTTATGTTTACCGCATTTTTATCAGAAACATACTTTTGAAGATTTGTCGCTTTCACTAAAATTGGTTCATTTAATGAGGGCAGCAAGGATAAGATAAGATAAAATAAAATAGGATTGGATCAAGTGGATGACTAACCATGGAATTAAGAATAAAATTAAGATTTATTACTTTTAATGGCAAATACCAAAAATTCTAAGGAATGAGGGTGAAACTTAATCCAAAAACCCGCTTATTTTACCTTTTCTGTGTATAAAACTCCCACCTGCTTGGGAAAGTTGTTTTGTTGATAAGTTTGCTGAATTTTCCTTCTCATCACTCTGACACGACAATTCGCGCGCGTTATCAATTAAATATACGACAGCAAAAACAAAAAGATAAAAAAGTGATAAGAAAACAGGTATATTGCATTAAATTTTATCTACCTTTCATATTAAATTGTTATATAGAATTTTCTCTTTGGTCCCCGGCGAAAGTTCCAAACAAAACGTCATGATTAATTTTTCTCAAACATCCCGTGAATTTTCTTGATTTCCTTCCATCCCACCACCCTCAATTTCGCTCACGTCAGCTGCAAAAGAGATAAAAATAGAAAAGAAAAAAAGATTCTGTAAATAATCTTTATTTTTCTTGCTCCTTTTAGACTTTACTTCACTTAATTTTTAAATATTTCCTATATAATTCTTTCTCTCAGAAATTCCTCTCCCTATCACTTCCCGCTGAATGACTCTCTGAATTTTCTTTTTTTTTCTCTCAACATTTTTTTTATACAATAAAATTGAATTTTTCAATTTAAAAAAAAAAAGTCTCAGGGAGGAAGTGAAAAAATCTCTCCGCATGGCAATTGATTTCTCATTTTATAAAGATTGCGCTTCTCTTGGGAAACTTAAAGAAATTAATTAGGAGGTGAATTTTAAATTAACTTTCTCTCTATACAATATTTACAAGTACTCACATCTAATGAGTGAAATGCAATATTTTTTTTCATTTATTGCAAATGATTTTTTTATTTTCTTTTTTAAGGGAATTCCCATCTTTTGGGGCATCCCAAATTTTTCTTTTTTTTTTATTCTTCTTTTTGTGATTTCTCCACAAAAACCGCAAGATTTGCATTTTGGTCAAAAAGAACATTGATTGATGAGAGCAAATATGTGATCTTAATACTTAATTATGCGATCTAGCTCTTAGAAATTGAAATATTTCTAAGAATTTTATTTTTTTGAAATTATTTATAATTAAATTGAGTTAATGCGTCAATTAGAATTTAAATTCTTAAAAAATATGTATTAAAATTTTAAAATTTCAAAGAAAAAATTGTCAATTTTTAGGTTTTATAGAAAAATTAATTTAAAATTAAACCCCAACAAAGGTTGTTTTAATTATTAAATTAATAATTCTCAATCTTTTATTTAAAAAAGACTGAAGCTTAAGTTTTAAACTCAAACTCCTTAAACCTAAATCTCCTAAGACTGAACAGAAATATGTAAAAGTAAGAAAAATAAGGACAGCTTTATTTTCCAGCGACGTTTCAGTAATTTTTCTTACTATGTATAAGAATTCTAAGAAATAATTTGAATTGATTGGATGACTTATAAAGTCCTAATAAAATCATTTATCTTTTCATTTACTTAGCTTTACATTTTCCAAGTTAATCTCTAAACCATAATCTTAAACCTCACCGTGTGTAACAGGCTTAATTTTATTTTCAAATCATATTGCATTAAATCACAAAAATTGAGCAAAAAAATCACATTTTCTCTTCAATGTTCTTTTTGACCACAATGTACAACCTAACCCTGTATAGAAGACTTTTTCTATCCCGTTTTGAGCCTTCAAATAAAGTCATCTAAAGATTTTTGCTTCCTCAGTCTTTGTGTTCGTTTTTTCTTCTTCTACCCTTCACAACATTCTGCTCTGTCTAAAAGCATGCAAAAGCCGAATTAAAATTCCTTTGAGTTTAGAATGATTATTTTAAAAATTGAAAATTTCGACTAATTGACCGTTAGCATTTTGAAAAATCTAAAACATAGAATTTCTATGTGTATTGAATGTTTATAAGACGGTGTCTAGGCTGTGTTTGTGGGTGTATTTGCTATTGCAATCTTGCTAATTTGCTGATAAATTTATTAATTAAAACTTATTCCATTTTTCATTCTGACTTTTCCGTGAAAATTCTTAAAATTCTAATATTGTCTGAATAATATATGATCTACTATTGAACAGTTTGACTCATTTTATTTATTTTTAATTTTTTTTTTATATTAAATATCCAATGAGGTGTAGCAACACTAAGTTCGTTATTAATTAGTTAATTATTTTTCTCTTCATTTCTCGTGAAATTAACAACACAAAACGGATCAATTTAAAACATTTTAAAATTACTTTTTTCATCTTTTTTTTTTTTCAAATTACACTATTTACATCAATTATCCTATTTTTTAAACACATTGTCTTTCTTCAATTTTTTATATAATTTTTTTATTTACAAATTTCTAAGAAAAGAAGAAAATTCTCTGTGGCATTTGATGCCGTTTTTCTTCCTCACAGAAATGTGTTTGAATTTGCAAGAAAAATTTTGCTAATTTGTGTGAAATAGGAGATTTTGTGGATTTGTTTCGTTTTTTTTTCATCAGCACGACACACAAAGATCATTTCTCATTCCCTTTAATTTTTTCTTAATTTATGTTTTTGTTTCAAAAACAAGAACCCAAATCCCTCGTTCAAAATGTGAAATCACAATTTATACGCTCAATGCATCAAAATAGAAATCAATTGTTTCAACAATTTTTTCTCACGGTTGATCTCTTTTGATTCTCTTTCTTTTCCATCAACATCAACAATTTTTTTTCCTTATTTGCGATTCATTTTTTTTTGTAATACTATAATTTTTTCAATCTCTTCCTAAAAAAATATTTTCGTGTACTTTTTTCTTGTCCCCTTTAAACCCTTTTTTGTAGTTTTGCCAATTTTTTCTCCTTCTTCTCTATCTCTTCCTTAACTTCTCTTCCACCTAAAATAAAAACCTTTTTTTGCAAAAAAAAAAAAATATATTCAACGGAAAGAAAAAAATATCCAAATGGGCAATGGTAGTGGCAAGGAGTTTGCCGATAAAATGCCCAAAAAGACACAACAAATAAAAAATAAAATAAACTTGTAAACAAATTGGGAGGTTCAGCTATTTAGACTCTCTCTCATTCGCAAGAGATTATTATTTTTCTTTTTTTTTGCTTATAATGCGAGTAAAGTGGCTGATTTGGGGGGGGGGGGCTGTAGCATACAAGGGGGAGATATATTTGGTACGGCTTTGCCGTGGACTTGAGACATTATTCGTTTTTTTCTTTTATACATTTTACATAAACTTATTATATGACAAATTTTGCATTATTCCAGACCTCAACTATTTTTGTTTTTTTGTGTTTTTTGCATAAATCGTGGATTTAAAAGAGTAAATTGTAAATCTTTTCTTATTTTTTTTTCATTCTAATGAAACAACTGGAAGAAATTCTTTTTCAGGTTCTTTCAAAACAAAAAAAAGTAAATATTCAAAAATTAGTTCTTTTAGGTGTTACACCGCTGATCGAACTGTCGTGTCGCTGAGGAGTCGGAGTGAAGTGTATTTAAATTGAGGGCACCATACATACCGGCTCCGGACATTGCGGGTAATTCGCGTGGCTTGAGACTTCCGCTGGCAATTTCCACATCTGAATTCACCACGGGCAGCACATACCGATGCCCCGGCGTGTGATGGTCACTCGCTTTCATTGCAACCTCCGTCCCTGCTTTAGTCCTACACGCCCCCACAGCCGCAGCAGCGGGTGAATTGAATTCCCTGCCACGATTCGATATGACATACTTGAAGAACTCATACGTTGACCAACAGATTGCTGTGGCTGGCATCGAGTACAGTACTCGCGGCATGAGACCCTTGAAGAAGCCCAGAGGTCCAGCTCGCTCATAGATCTGCCGGCAAAAGAAAATTAATTAATTTTTTCTTAAATCAATTTTAAAATCCCTTAAATTGTATTAAATTCTTTTCTTTTCAGCAAAAAGTCATTCATAATGCATCCAGTTATAAGAGTTAGTGTCCCACAACGCGGATGGGTCAGTCTATGCGTTGTAATTAAATTTATGAGCAGTATCAGTTTGGCAAAGTTGATTTTTTGTGAAATCCAGTAATTTGAATAATAAAAATTCTCATATCTAAAGTTCTATAACACCTACAGAAATTTCTTGACTAGTTATGGAAAGGTCTTGAAATAAGCTATAACTTAGGATATATTATGATACTTTTCAAGGTCACCGCTAATACACAAAATGGCGGCTTTTTGTTTTACTAAAACAGTTTTTTCATTTTTTGTCTCAAGAATTAGTTCTAGAACTTTCTGTTGTTCCAGAAAACTGTAGAGAATCGTATAACCTTTAATTTGATACCAAGTTGACTAAAATCTGACAAGTAGTTTAAGAGATATGGCTCTTAGAACTTTTCAAATTCAAGAATTTTTCATATTGCCCCTTAAAGTTAGGCAATTTTTGTTTTTGATTTTAGCGCCTCTTGTGGCAATTTTTGGAACTTGAAATGTTCTAGACAGTTGTAGCGCTTCGCAATACCTTTCATTTGATACCAAGACGGTCAAAATCGGTCGAGCCCTTTTCGAGTTATATCGAAAAAACATTTTTTGCTTTACGCCGCCATATTTGCTAAACGGCTTGACCGATTTTCAAGTATGGGTTATCGATGAAAACGTCTCACTAAGCCCTACAACATACTACTAAAATTTCAGATCTCTAGCTATAAGGGAAGTGGTTGACGGTATTTCAAAATGGCGGACGGCGGCCATCTTGGATTTTGAAAATGCGAAAAAATGAAATTTTACACCCACATTTCTATAGAAAACTTCAAACCGGTAGTCTATATTTCTTACCGTTCTCGAGCTATAAGGCAAAGTTTAGGCGTAATGTGGGTTGTCTGGAACGTGCTCATACCAAGTTTGAGCCCGATCTTAGGCGGTCGGTTTTTCCGACGATTACAATACTTGGTATGCCACGATTGTGGTATACCAAGTACTTATTCCCTTTGTAACTTTACTTGATTAACAAATAGACAAACATTTTATTGATAATACACCCTGCCTTTTATTATTACGTATTTACATTACGATGACTTAATACCTAAATATGACCTTTAATATACATCTTCCTCACTTCTATTGCCAAACAATTTTATCGTTTTGCCCTGACAGTGACTTCCACGCACGATTTCCTTCAATAATAATTTTTCTCTCTTTCTCTGTGCGATATGAATGAAGAGGGATGATTGAATTGGCGAAACAACTAACTAAGAGAGACCTTCATGTTCTTTTTTTCTTCTTCTATCAAAAAAGGAATTATCAAGGACAGATTCGTACTTTTCTAGTTCTGTGCCTTTTCACCCACCAATACACAACCCCTCCCCCTTCAACCTTCATTACCGTGGAAACTCTCACAAGCCCACGTGCAAGAAGATAAAAAGGGAAAGAAGAAAATATTTGGTGTCATGCCATGGGCTGTTTTACAAGTCCGCGAAAAAATGTTTGCGTTGCAAAACTAACCTTGAGCGGAAATTAGTATTCTTCTCTCTTTACACAACATCATACTGACAAATGTCTGCGTACACGTTCTAATTAAAAAGAATGATATCATACATAATTCTTATTTATTTATTTTTTAAAAGAAACTTGAATTCTCTTCTAATATCTACCGGCATCCGTGGAAGAGAATATTGCTGTGAGAATTGTCATATTATTCGGTCTATTTCCCTCACGAATGAAATTTTCCATCATCACACCGCACTATCTTTGGTAAACCACTCAGCAAGAAGAAAACATTGATAATAAAATGAACTTTTTTCGAGGCATAATCAGTATAAAACCACAACCATATCGTCTTTCATACTTTGCAGTAAGAAGTACTTGAATCTATTTACAAGGTGTGAAAATAAATAAATTATCTAATTTTCTTTGCTTAATCACATTAAAGAAATTTTCTACGTATTTAGAAATTAGCTAAAAAAAATTAAAATCAATTATTAGTGCCAATTTATAAGGTCTTAAGAATGTTCTGAATGTAATTTTTCCAATAAAATTCTTAAGTTGGAGTAAATTTTGAAAAGAACCGATTAAAGATAGAATAGTTAGCTTGAAAATGCGTTAAAATTTTCCCATTAAGCTTTTTCAGGAAACGAAATATTGTAAAACGAAATGAATTCATCAAAAATTTTATAATTGAAAAATATATTATTTAATGTAACATTTAATTTAAGTATAAAATAAACAAATTAATTAAAAAACTCACTGTAAAAAAATAATGAAGAATGAATGAAAATAGGAGAATTAATTTTTTTTTTAAATAATTTAATTTATTTAAATATTTTATTTAATTAATTTAATTATTTAAATAATTAATTTCGATCATTTTTATTTATTTTGTTCGTTATTATGTGAATTTTGTAGGGGATTTACGAGTTAATAAAAAAACATTTTTAAAAGTAAATATCAATTCTAATTATCCCCCTTAAGATCTTTTGATTTAAGGTTCCTTATTAAGATTTAGAATTCTCACTAAATTAAATTTAAATCTAATTTAATAAAAACAAGCAGAAGTATTCGTTTTACAGTTTTTTTGTTTATAATATTTTTTTTATATTGATTATTGATCTTAAATTGTGTCAAGAATTCGGCACAATTTAGGCCATTCATCAGGTAATTAAAAAAAAGAAGAGAAATTCCGATTTCTTTCAGTTAATAAAATTATTCTTTCTAAAGAAAAGAATCAAAAATTAAAAGATTAAAATTAAGTTATTTCTAAAGGAAAATTGTTTTTTAATCCCAATAATTATAGGGGAGGGCGGGGCTAATAAAGTCACTTAAGTGTTTAGAAAAAGCCTAAAATATCATATTTCCTAGCTAGATAGAACAAAATGGTCTGAGAAAGAGTTGTAGGGCAGTAAATTGCCTAAAGAAATGAGCTATACACATCGCTTTATCTATTTGATAAATATGATTTTTTGAACTTTTTCTAAACCCTTAAGTGACTTTTTTAACCCCGCTCTCCCCTACCTATTTTCTAACTGAAAGATTGAAGGATTATCTTTAAAATTAATTTTGTATTTCTTTAGAATTCAATTACTAAGAAGGATTTAGCAGCAAAAGATATTTTATCTATTTTATAAATTCCGACTTTCTCAGAATAGCGATAATATAGATTAAATAGATTAAAAATATTTAAAAACAAAAAAAAAAACAATTGAACTGTCTATTTCAAAAAGGAAAAACTCATTTTAATCAATTTCATTTAAAAGAAAAGCATTAAATTAATATATTTTTAGAATCTTTTTATGCTTTTTTAAACCATTACAATTGAATAAGAAAAAAAAAGCCGAAACCTCACAATCTTTAACTTTAATAGAAGCATTAAATTGCCACCCTGTTTAATAGAATTAAACTCCTACTAGACTCATAATGACCCTTCAATTGAACGATGAGTTTACAAAAGAAGAAACTCTTTCGGTGTTATCAATGCTAAAAAAAAGCAACAAATTCAGCAGCATTAAATCCCTCCATTTGAGAGATAACTCTGACTGCGTTTCCTTTCCCATATGGTTACGAATTGTTTGCATCATCTACACAGACTTGCAGTGAGAAAATGCTTGCAAATGCGATATTATTTTAATCAATACTTGAGTTGCCATTTTGTTCAATGACCCCACAATTCTTCATCCAAACAAAAATGACTCACTTTACGCTTTTTTAAAAGTAAATAAATAAAAGAAAAAAACTTTATTATTCTCTAGAATTTGTAATCAGTCCCCTTAAAAGCCATCTCGCAAATTCCCTGAAATCTTATCATTCAAGTCAATGAATTAGTCAGTTAGATTTGCCAATTTGTGCCTTATGCAGCTTGTTTGCTTTAGACTTTAGGCATTTTCTTTCGGGACAATTAAATTCAGCTGTGATTTTGTGATAAGAATTATTCTATTTTAATTCCCAACTCAACAGAACTAGAATTCATTATCTCGGGAATGGTATTATCGGTGTATTATCGCATTCGTCTATGCGGCTTTTTATTCCGCATCGCATAATCTTCACTTGTCAATGAACTCAAAGTTCATTTTTGACTTTTCCGGTCACTTTTGTGGAGGCGATAAGGGCATTGGGGAGGGCTTTACTTTAACCCTGTAAAAGAGTATTAGTTTAGAGCTAATAAATCGATAGTGCTGACTAATGACGATTTGACAAAAATAAATCAGAATTAAAATAATAAAAAAAAAGAATTTAATTCAACGAAAATATCATTTTAGACGTTGATTTATTTATAACGACAGAGTTGTGTCTTAAAGACATTTCAGGTTTTATTGCTTTTTTTTGCAGCCCATTGGTGGGGGGAAAGCGAGATTATTTGGTTAATTTTGGAAACATCTCCTCTACACTTTTGTATGTGGACATTGTTGGATACCTTGAATAATTTTGTATTATTGATTTTTGTCGCATTAAACCATGGCCCCCCAAAAAAAAAACATTTTGCAAAAATACAACAAATCATCGGCAAATTGTTCATCAAAATAATGCTGCGAAAAAAAATCAGGAAAGCAAAAAATAACTCTGTGAGCACTTAAATAATCATTAGCAATGATTGTTCCCTGACGTAAATTCCCCATCATATGGAATTTACTTGTATATGAATTTACACTACCCTCAAAAAGTTTCCGGGCAAGCAAAAATGGTGTATTTTTGAAGGTAAATTTCAAGTGGTTATATTTCCGGTTGTGGTCAACCGATTTTTAAAGATCGACCAGTTTTGGAAAGGTACATTTCTCACCTTTCTAAATATGGCAAATTTTTGAAAATCGCTCAACCCGTTAATTTTTGGCAGCCATTTTGGTAAAGCTAGGTGAAAACGTTTTTTTTTTCACAATTTCACAAATTTTGACTTTGACCTCTTGCATCTCGGCTGCTAGTGCACCGATTTTAACAAATAAACTATCGTTGGAAAGGTAATTTGATTCCCTTTCCAAATCTGGTAAATTTTTCAAAATCGGTCAAGCGGTTAGGTCGTGGCAGCTATTCTAGTGAACCATAGTGAAAAATACACTTTTGACTATATCTCAGTTGTGGTTGACTGATTTGGACAAACTAGGATTTAAATGGTAGCTAATCATGACCTCTAACTTGAAAAAAAAAAAAGATTTAGAAAGGGAATTAAATTACCTTTCCAACGATAGTTCATTTGTTAAAATCGGTCAAAATTTGTGACATCGTGAAAAAAAAAAACGCTTTTACCTAGCTTAACTAAAATGGCTGCCAAAAATTAACGGGTTGACCGATTTTCAAAAATTTGCCAGATTTAGAAAGGTGAGAAATGTACCTTTTGAAAACTAATTCATTTTTGAAAATCAGTTGACCACAGCCGGAGATATAGCCACTTGAAATTTGCCTTCAAAAATACCTCATTTTTTTGCTTGCCCGGAAACTTTTTGAGGGTAGTGTATTTCAAAATGTTCTGCCCTCTTATCAATCACCCCGTGGTAAAAAAAAATTGGTGGAAAAGTGATTGAGTTTTTGGGTAGAAAGATAAATAAAAAGCCGGGATTTGGGGCATCTTCTCGGAAGTCGCTGAGTATGGATTTGAGAGAGAAATTAATTCGCGTGAAGAATGTTTTTTTTTTCTTCTTCAACTGAACATACTCTGCCTCAACATGCAAAGTCATGCCGAGTAATGCGTTTTTATAGCCGGTGATTTTTTTTATTCTTTTGCCTTTTATACTCTTGCCCCAGAGCTCACAAGGTCAATTTGTTTTCTATACTCCTCCCCCTCAAATCGAGTATTTTCTCTGCCAAAAGAAGGAGCTTCTTACCTTTTTCACGGCATCCGTCATACCCTTCGTGGTACCCACGCTGGTCTCCTGAGTATTGAGCAGCGTCTTCACCACGTCGAGGGGTGTCGTGAATGCCGCCGCTGCAGCACCGGCCGCACCGCCGGCAAACATGTGTACTGGTGGATTGTAGTGGTGGTCCTTGTTTAGTTTATTCTGGAAAAATTCATATGTGGAGAAATGAATCGCCTGATAGGGTAGATTCATCACAAGCTGAGTGAAGTAGGAGCGGTAGAAGGCCTTCATGCCTTCCGTCCGGTACACAGTTTTCATGCACTGGATCACAGAATTGTACGGCGAATTGTACATCTGAAGCCGTTGCTTTATCACTTCTGTCGGATTCGAGATGGCATCGTGGATAAGTGTTGCCACAACGGCCGAAGTTACTGTGCAGACAACGCAACGAAAACAAAAGAATAAATTGTTAAAAATGGGCGTAAAATTGCAGACAAAAATCGTGATGACGACTCACTGTAGCTGACTTGCTGGTGAGGAGAGATTTTGGCCAGGGAATTTTTGCTGTATTCATATGAGGCAAAGTAGAAGGCGTGTGCAGGGCCAGCCCCGGCAACAACGGCTCCCATTCCTCGAACAGGCCTTTAAATGGCAAAAAGGAAACTTATTAGAATCTTATAAGGAATTATTCTTATAGGAATTTCTCATAATTCCATATTTTTTTAGCTTTGTAAACATTTTAGCCTAATTGAATGAATATTCTTTTGGGTAAATGGATAAAAATAATGAAATTTTATTGATTTTCTTTTAAAGATTAAAACGTTCTGAATGACATTACTAAAATTGTTTTCTGGAAAGTTTTTGTTATTTTTGTCACTTTTCATTGTAATAAAATCTAAAATTGGAAGTAATTTAAAATTTTTTTTTACACTGAATTTCCTACATAACGAACATTTTTGGATCTCAGAATGGTGCAAAAAGAGTTTATTTTGATGAAAGTTAAATACATTTTATTTAAGGATGACCTTTTGGAACTTCTTGTGTGATATTTTAAGACAAGAGGTTTTCAGAAATCACTTCAATGGAACTTGTTAGGTTGTTAATTTAAGAAATGCAAAAATACTAAAATTAGAAGTAAAAGAACGTTTGAGCTGTTGACAAGTAGAGAAATTACTTAACAACTTAATTAATTTAATTTAAGAGTTTTTGGAACTATTTTTAATTTTTTTATCGTTTGAAGTTTCTTAATAATGCCTTAATATTTAACATTTCTAACATTTGCCGTTTATTTAAACATTTTTTACGCCTTTTGTTAAAGGTTTGAAGATTTTTATTGACTTTTGGCCATTTCTAATAACATTTAAAAATTGCCTTTTATTTTTTAATGTAATTTCAAGCCTTAAAAAATTACTTTGTAGCTTAAAAACCAGCATGAGCCTGAAAAAATTTTACGAGGCTTTAGACAAATTAAATATCTTCTCTAGTAACGCCAAAGCTTTAAGAATATTAGTTAAGTTGATAACTTAATGACTTAAAAATGCGACTTTGGAAAGGTTTTGGCAGTTTCATCGGCAAATCTGAATTAATTACTTTCTAAGAAGAAATAATTAGCGCAGATAATTTATTTTAGACAAATTACTGACACTGAGCAAAGAGTTAAATTAATAATTTTTTAGAGATTTATTTTAGTTTGACTTTTCGTGCAAGATTATTTCTCTTTGTAAAGCATTAAAATTAATAGAGAATCATTATCAAATAAACTTCATTAGTATTTTTTACTGTTCTCAGATTTCTTTTTACAGCAAAATGTAATTTTTTTTTAGGAAAATAAAGACGAATATTAAAGAAATTCGTTCGTTCTATAAGGCATTTACTGTATTCCTGCTCTCAAATCGATTTCAAAGTAAAATCCTAATATTTTCAGGGACTTTTTAAAAGCCTTTCACGTTTGATTTATCAAGAAATTTTTGCACATTTGTTGATAAATTCACGTTGACCTAAATTTTAGAAGATTAAAAAATTTTTTCTTATCAATTCAACTTTTCAGGATAACATTTAATGCAAACAAACTAATATTGACATCCACCAGCTCTCTATAATCTCTCTTCATTGCGGAAAGAAAGAAAGTTCCCTAACAAGAGATGAAACATGAAGAATAATCTCTTGGGGATTTACCAGAGAATTCTGTGAATCACAATCTCGGCATAAACTTCATAATTTTTCTGGTGTGTATACTACACATAACACTCTTGTTGTGTGATAAATTAAGCACACTGTCTCGAGATGAGAGCACAGAGATCATACGACACAGTGACGTTGCATTAAAAAGAGATCACCGATAAAATTCCTGCTTTAGAACGAATTCTTTTGAGCAAAAAAAATGTTTATTTACCTTAAAATTCCTTCCTTCTGTATCATTGTGGTCATTGTGGACATGATGGTACTGCCCTTCGTTACCGGAGATAAGCTCTGCATGCGTGTCTGCAAAAAAAAACAGCCCAGAGAAGGCAAAAAATTCGTTATCAGTTGGCTGTGGCACTATCATTCCGGGAAAACGTGGTCTCTCCAGGTTTAACCAGCAAAGGTGCTTTATCATTTCTACGTGTGTGTATACACAATCAAATGGGAGATAATGCGGAAAACTAGAGAATCATGGTGTTGCGAAGAATTCCAACTGAGAGGCGCCTTGTGGGCGGGTATGCAGGTCATGTCATCTCCCAATTTCCCCATCAAAACCCCCTTTTTGCACACCCAAAGCCCCGCAGATGCCGCCGTGCGAGATGGAATTGTTAATTATGCTGGATATTTGCAAATTTCACAGTGAATGGCAAATGTGGTGACGTCACGCGAGTTAGGTTAGGTCCAGGAAAATAAACTCTTCCAGAGGCAAAATAATTCATCGTAAAATGATAATGCAGCGGCGAGTACCGATGAATAATCAATGGAGGTGATTTAGAAAGTCATCTTCATTAATTGTGCCGGGGGGAATTGCATGGATTAGCGGTCATTTTTCCTTTTGGGGGACCTTTTCGCGATGAAAACCTTATGCAATCAGCCAGCGACTTTCTTTTTGCTGTTCTATTTTTAATGGGAGTCACCAAATTAACTCTCTCGCTGGCTTGGCCCCAATTGATGTGCCCGCAGCACAGCCCACGGGATCACCTCCTACTGTCCTCCAGTGGAATTCCCGCACCATTCTACGCATTATTTTCCATTTAATTTCTCGCCCCATCTGTGTTGTGTCAGGGAGTCGTCGTCAGTGTGTGTGAGGTTAAGTTCCTCTCCCTCCTCCTCCTTCTCCTGATGACCCTTCCGGACAGTGTTGAGGGCATGTTTCAGCTGTGGCATGCTGACCAGGCTCACCTTGACGGAATCCAAGGGATACATTATGCAGTGCTCCAAGACACCAGCTATCGCTCCTGCGGTCATGTTGGTAAAAACACTCGTCGTGGGAAGTTGCTCGTAATCGTCGAAATTCATCGTTCACACACACTTTTCGCCTGGACTGAATGAATCTAAAAAGGTTTTACTTTGCAATTTTCCCGGAAAATCGTGCAATCAATGCCAAATTCACTGAGACATGTTACGCGAAATGGAAGAAAATCCCACCACGCCAGTTTCCCTTCGACTGCGAATGACTGACATGAAATATTTTCTATCCCACCAACAAAGTGTGCCCTGTGTCACAGCTGAAGATTCGGACAATTTCCGAAGGACGTCTTGGGAGAATTAAGGTGAGAGTCTAAAGATGTAGAAAGTCCAAGACTTTCCTGGGACAATCCACAATTTGATTATTTTTTCACTTTTAAAAATATTTTGTTATTTTCTGCGATGTTTTTTCTTAATATTTGAACTTATTTTCTCTCATGAATTGAAAGTTGGAAGGGTGTCTTAAATTGCACGATAAAATGCCCATTGATCCGATTGATCCATTCTATTGGTTTGTTCAATATTTACACGGATTTCTAACCTAAGATATTCACATAAATTCACTAAAATTTGATTTTCTGTCTCATTCATCCCCATTGAAATAGTAAAAATGTTAGGTTAGAAATCCGGATAAATATTGGACAACCCAATACTTTCAAGAACTTCCTAGGAAAATCATGAACTTTCTTATTAGAAAAAAAATTAGAAATTGTCTTCCTGAATGTTTCGTGACGTTTGCAAGAAAAGTCACAGGTGTAACAAAAAAGACTGTGGCGCTGGGATTTTACCAAACTGAAATTTTTGCTTTGCATTGAAATTCAAATAAAGTCCGCGGTACACTGTAAAAAAAATATAATAAGAATTTTGTTTATTTGTTCATAAATGTTAAAAATTTATTTTTTTTGTAATAAAGACATATTCTTTGGGTTAATGAGGGCCCTGAGAGTGCTCCGAGGAGCCTTAGATAGCTTCTGAATGTAATTTGAGAGCCGATATATGAATTTCACTGAAGAAAAATTGCGAAAAATCCTTCTTGAAGATCAGCGCCTTATCTTGCAGCGGAAAATTTTTGAAACGTTAATGAGGAGTATTTTGGCGGGAAGATTGAAACATTAGATTTTTTAAAAAACTCTAAAATTATTTTTTAAGAACATAACAAATCCTTTCGCCTCAGAACTTTAAAAATTATGTAAATTGAGAAAGCTTTTATGTGTTCTTATTAAAGATTATGCTCTTATGGAGATAAGCAAATTTTATTTACAATAAAATTAATATTTTAAAATCATTATTAAAATAATTAGTTTTACTTCTAAGATCCACTGAATAAAAAATTCGTCATACGACGACTGAACTTACCTTGTGAAATGTTATTTTCGTCGCTAAATTTCTTTCCATTTGAAGAGAAAAAGAAGCTTGTAAGAGGAAAGTGAAACACCGGCACGCGAATATTCAACAAGTGTTATCACTTCCGGAATCTCCGCTGTTACAAAACCACGCGCATTCAAAGAATATTACAAACTGAACTATATATTTTATTGCTTGATTCAATCTCTTGTTACACAATTTGATTAAATTAATTAATTCAATTTTATTTTGTCAATGCTTTTTGCAAAAAAAAAATGTTGCTTTTGTGAGAGGAATTTTGCAGTAGATCAATCGTTTGATTTTCTAACGGAAAATATGTGTTAATTCAAGAAAATGTTGAGTGAGAAAATTAAATCAATATTGTAAGGAAGGTATGTACCTGTTTTAGCTGTTCTTTGATACACAGAGCGTATAGATTTAGGATCAGGAGAAAGTAAAATCGATAGAGCAAAAGTAATTTATGAAATTATTAATACGACTCATACGAGTATCAAAGGAAATGGTATTTTAATGAAGCAATATACATATTTGCGACGATTAAAAGCAAATGCAGCGAAACCAAATTACTCTGGGGCTGTCAAGCCGCTGTAATCACGGCTACACCCACTTCTTAAGCACAATATTAACTGTGAGAGAAATTAATTCCACGAGGATTATACTATTGTGATATCTTTAATCAGTTAATTCCCCACTCACGCAGGCTCATTAACTTTTTCATGAGCGGAACAATATATATATAAGGTGCTGATGTCTTCCCCATTTAATTGACGTCGACTTTGCCGCATCCTGGCATTTTAGCCACAAGTATATAAAAAAATTGATTTATCTCACAGAGAGCATCCACAAATTTTCGCGCGCAACATCATTCATAATATCCCTTATAAAAAATTAATGTTGACTAATAAATTGTTATTTTTGCCGTGGGTTTTCTGCCTTTTCGGAATTATGCGGTGTAAATGGTTAAATTTCTCCGCGCGCACCGAGTCTCCACGAGCAAGAATCATTAAATGGTCACACATAAAAGGAGATTATCACGCGGTCCCTTTTTGGTTCACGATAGTCTTTTAATGGTCTGCGGGTTCTCTAATATTTCTCTCTGTGCATTATATACATACATAGGTATGTATGTCAGGGTGGGGGTGGAGAAATGTACATAGAAAAAAAATAAACCCCGTGAAAATGGTTATTGTGGTTGAATTAAAAGGCAAGCCTACAATTTTTTTGCCATATCATTGTGAACCAGTGAAAATGAGGAGGGTTTGCTAGATTATTGTGTTTTATGTTATTTAAAAAGGGGGTGGTGGTGGGTTTGACAGCATGGTTTATCAACTCTTTTTATAAACAACATGGGGAGACATAATTTCATTAACTGTTGCATTTTTATGAGCTGTGAAAAACGAGTGGAAAATATTCCGGGAATTTTGTTTGACTTGCAAAGTATAATTAAAGGTTATTATACACAATATGTAGAGCATAAGTTCTATATAAATAAACACATTTTATAGATTATTTTGAATTTATTTAAAGTGAATATTTAAAAATTCCATTAAACGGGAAAAGTTTTCTGGAAAGTAAATGGGAAATATGATTTTCTTGAAAAGAGATCTTATAAATAGATTTTTCCAGTAGAAATTGAAAGCTTTGTTCTTTTAAAATACTTTCTTTAAGTCAGTCAATTCTTAGATAAATTATTGATCTTTTACTAAATAATTCCTTCAAGTTTCTCAATTTGGTTTTGCTTTGGAGGTTGGTTGACAACACTAAGACGCCCAAGGGCGCATGAAGATAGGACAAATGTAATTGAGATGAATAAAGTTGAAATGAAATGAAATGAAAAAAAAATAAATTAAAAAAAAACTATAAAGATGAGATAATAATAAAATAATTGTTTTAAATAAATTTCAAAATATTTTTCCGTACATTACGCATAACATTCTTTATGGTCTTCAAAGAATTTTTGCATTAAATGATATCATTTCCTCCACCATTGAAATTCTTTTAATATTAAAATTCAATTCAATTCATCATGATTTGCATCACGTTTTTCGCTGCGATTTTATTTCATCACTCACTACCTGTCTCTACTATTGTCGTCAAATAACTATGTACCGAAGACAATACAATTATGATAAATTACTTCTTTTACACCAATGCAAAAAAAAATTCTTTAGTCATCGCTATGTGTACGTAAAGTTTAGATTTCTCTTTCTTTTGAGGTACATATTCAATAGACTTTCATTATATGCGCCCACAAGAAAGCATTTCATTAACCCCTACACACATCCCCGTTGTAAATGGATTTCAATGTCTAATAGAAGGCTTCCTCTTTTGTGATTTTCATCAATTGGGGGTGGTGGTGGTGGAAAAAAAATGTCCTGAGCTATAAATAACAAGAAACCACTCAATTAAATTGTCGTTGAAAATTTATGTTATTCCCGCGCGCTATTGTTTTGAAGAAAACACGAAATTCATTTTAGTCTAACCGGCCCTTTCGCAATAAAATTTATCTTAGGACAAAAAGCTTTTTCCTACATCATTTCTCGTGAATTATATATAACTTTTTTTTTTCTCTTTTGAAAATATTCATTCAATTTCTGTGAATGATGTGCTATGAAATTTTCGTGGAAAAGTGCGATGAGATAAAAGTTTGTGCGGAGAGACTTTAGGAAAATTGCTTGGGGGCTATTTCAACTATAACAAATGGGAAACCACAAACTCTCAACATACAGACGTTTTTGATGGCAATATGACCCCAAAAAACATGTCGAGTTCATAGAAACTTTCGATTTGAAAATGTTATGAATTGAATTTCAAAATTGACATATGAGAAAATCTAAATATTTTAATGGGAATTAATTTGTAAATATAATCCTACGAGCTTTTTGACATTTTACCTGTAAAAGCTCATAGAAAGTTCCTAATTGGGAATTATGTCTAAAATTCATCTATTTTATCGCAATGATTACTCGGACATACCACATACTCCCTCATTTGAGCATATCATTCAAACACACTCATCTGATAAAAGCTTTTCTACCCCAAAATAGCGATGGGGGTTGAATTTGCATAAACTTTATTCCTGATGACCCCCAGGAATGAACAAAAGAGATAAATAAAATACCAATTGAGCATTTCTCCGGTTGGTGGTGGTCGGGACAAATTAAGGGATGGGATGGAAAAGATAACATTTCAGCTCAATGCTGGGAGGGCAATCGATATTTATTGCCATGGCAGAGCTTTCGTGGATACCCTCTATACACCAAAAACCACCGTGAAAAAGTGCTAAAGGAAATGCGAATTTTAAGTGGTTAGACTTACCTGTTTTACCTGAATTTGCTGATTCTTATTGAGGCTTCTTTCTTTTTCAACTTCATTTTACTCGTTTAATTAGCTCGTTGTTATGTCCTCAAGTCCTTAACGTTCCTTGGTTTTTTTTAATTGTAGTGCGTATTCTTTTTTTCTCTTGATGATTTATTTTTTCAAAAGAGGACAATTCTTAGAACAATTTTTTCTCCCTTAAAGAAGCGTTGAAGAGTTTTTGAATTCTTCTCAGAACTTTCATATCTTGATAACTCCTTCTTCAATGCGTTATAGAAGATTAAATGGTTTAGAATGACAGCAGAAAAAACTCTGCTTGAGTCCCGAAAGCTCTGGAAAAAATTAATCTTTATTTTCTCTTCTGTTCTATAAAGTCTACTCATTTTATTCTTTATCCTCAGATTAATTTTCTTAAATATATGTAAATTTTCTTTCCTTTTTTTTCTGATTCATTTTCTTCTCAAATAAATTCTCCAAAAAACCAGAGTGTCGTCTCACGCTAAAATTTAATCAATTCTAATGTCTCATAATGAACAAGAAACTTTGGAAACTACAAAGAGAGTCTTCTTTGTTGGGATCTACATTAAGCTAAAGTAAACATCAAAGACCAACTCCACGTATTAATTCGCAAGAAACTTAAGGATAAGGTAACAAACTCCTTAAATTAGATTGCAATAGCTGTGCATTAGCCAATGGGGATTTATGATGAAATTAAGTGGTTCACATGACTTTCCAGCTTAAGGGGTGTGTGTCTATAATGCCAAAGAAGAGTAATATGAGGTTTTTGGGGATAGGTAGCGTGTGGTGTGTACCAGGTGTGTTCGTTCAGTGCTTCAACTCTAAATCCACCTTCTGGATGCAACACAAGAGACTCGATGGGTGCCATAGAGATGTGACACGGGACGAGGAGTAGAGATATTTGAATTCTCAAATGCTTTGAGGCTTAACTTAAATTAAGTAAGTTGATGTTGTAGTTTGTCCAAAATGGGTATGAGAGTCAGCCAATATATTGTATGTTGGAATATCATGTTGATGCGGTGTGTGTGTGTGTGTATCTATTTACTCCCACAATTTGCGATGCTCTTGTGGCAATTTTCCGGCTAAAAGCATGTTTTAAGCATGGGGAGGATATATGATAAAAATGGATAAATGCGAGGAATGGGGCGAAAAAACCTTTCTAACCATCGCATCGTATCCATCCGAGAGACTTTCATTAATGTATGTCAGTTCACGTTCATTCTGGCAAATGATTAGTCAATTTCCCTAGCTGAAGGGAAGCATAAAAATACAGCTATATATATGTACATTATGCTTTCATCTACACATGACCCCCATCGTATAATAAATTGGTGGAATGATATCAGAAAGGCTACCATGTGGATTTCTTCTTTTACTTTCACTCCTGGCCCATCCTCTTTGCTCCCACCCCCTACCTGCCATACCGCTTAAGCTTTTGGGGGAAAAAATCAACATTCCCATATATAATACACATACATACAATATCAGGCCCACCTCCCCCGCAAAGAGTAAAAGATTATGAGGAAAAGCGTGCAGAACTCACGCGGTGCGAGATGATGCCGTGAATCAGTACCGCTCTGATGATTCCTCTGACTACACACATTTTTCATGTTATATGTTGGGAATGTTCCTGCAGAAAAAAAATATTTTCGCTGGAAAAGTGAAAATCCACACACACACAGTACTCCTGCCATGCACTTAAACACATCCCATTTGCCAACAAAAACCATCAACAAGACCCATTTTTGCATCATTCATTTTTATTAAAATTCAATAAAATACACAATCCTTCCTCTTTTACCATACACCATGCTTTATCTCTTGTTTTTATTTTCTACACCCTACATAAATTCCATTAAATTCATTTATTCTCGTTCTGCACATTTGAAATATTTCCAATTGGATGAAAATAAAAAAAAATTCATTACAATTTTCATTTGGAAAACATAAAATTTGTAATTTTGTAAAATGCTTCAATTACATTAATTTTTTTTTAATTAATTGATTGGCATATTTCGGAATAAATTAAATTTTTTCACTAATGGATTGACATTTAAAACGTTGATTTGTTTAATTGAAATTAAAATTAAAAAGGCATTTTAAAATCTATCAATAATTCACTTATTTGGACAATTTTTTCGTTTTATTTGTATTTCATTTTGTTTTAATACTGATTTTCATTTTGGGGCGTCATCAATTTGTGCTTCTTTAGATACAATAAATTAATCATTTTCCACTCACTCTGGATGGGAATCTTTAATTACATAGTGGGTAGTACCTAATTCTCATGAATGTAATGAAAATCCAAATTTTGTGGTAGAAAATCACAGACCATCATGACTTGAAAAGCTTCTACTGGGGATAATGGTTGGAAAATCAATTTTGGGGAGGTAGTTTAATGTATTATGTGGCTTAATTCTATGGGGTGTGGAACATTCATGATTATTGAATTTTCCACCAAAGAGCTTCTTAAAGTTGAGAATGAGCATGAGAATATCTATGGGATTTATTTCAATTGGAGCTCTTTCGAAGCAATCTCTCGCAATGATCCTCCTCTGAATGAGGATTCGGGAGCTTTATGTAGGAGATGAAGAAAATTCTCAAATCGTTGCGATGAAATAATCAATTGATTTTCTTGACCATGCTCAAATCATCTTTAATCAGTCTTAATCCTAGAAAATTACCTCAGAAGAATTTTTCTCACGAGAATTTTCTTTTATCGTTCATTTTTCTTTTAATTATGAAAACGTGTATTGAATTTAGTAATTCCAACAGGTAAAAGCTTCGTTTTTTTTTGTGCTCAACTTAATTAAAATAATGAAACTGTAGACAGTTTGTCGTTAAGGTGAACACATTGTGTTGCCCCCTCTTCTTTTTTTGAGACTAAAACTATTAGGCTCGACACATTCTCAATTAAGTATTCATTAATCATGATGGTCATCGTAAATCAATGTCATCAGGTGATTGTAATTAGGTGATTCCAATTGAAGTCATGGTGTTAATATATAGTAACCAACATAAATCTTAACAGAATGTCCATAAATTCCCCTCAAAAGGGGTCAGATAATTTATGTAAATTAAAGTGCATGTTGCAAGATGTTTGTCCATATGATTTATTTAATGTTACTTTGTGAATGAATATGGATGAAAGGATGCTTTTAGAGCATTTATGAAGTTTCAAACATTTTAATGATTTTAATCTTTTCCATAATTTTCCAAAAAAAAAATCTCTCTGAGCATAAAATGAATCAAATGATCAAAAAATCGCATAATATCCAATCATAATTATTCATGTTAAATGAATATTTAATTTCCAGAGTAAATTCTGTTCTGTTTTGGTTCTTTTTCGGTTAAATTTTATTGAAGCTTTACAATTAATTTATTTTTAAAGTTTTTAGATAAAATCTGTGAATTTAATAATTTAAAAATTATGTAGGACAGTTTAGTGAAAATTGGTCATTTAAGTGTCTTGAGGATATTGGAAAAGCTCTAAAAAGCTCTATATTTCATTAAAACAAATGAAAAGCTTTGATGTAACATTTATGTAGAACAGAATATTTCAAATTAAATTGTTTTTATTTCTTCCTTCGTTAGGCCATGGAAATTATTTAATTCAATTAATTGATTCTCCATCATCATGAATTTGAAATTCAATTAAAAATAAAATCCTTCTCATAATTGTATTGAAATGCAATATTTAATTCTCTTTCTCCAACAGTTAAAAAGGAATTTTCTTAAATTGATATGAAAAAAATTATTCTTCCTTCTAACTTTCATGGTTTTTATGAATATTTTCACGATGATGATGGATTTTTTAACCCCCTGCGAAATGTTTTTGACTTTGTGCTTAATGAAAGCCTCTTGGCACGCAAAGAAAATATTAGTATTCCGTGAGAAATATCTATTAGAATATTTCTTGTGCCTTTTGCTACCATTAAAATGAGAGAAAATTGACAAAATAATGCACTATTTCGCTGTTTCTTTCTTAATTGGAAAAAAAAATCATGGGAAAATTGATATTTTCTTGAGGAAAATTTGTCCCCAGCAGCGAATGCAATTAAATTCATGCTATTGACTGATAAATTGGCATCACTATATTCAATATTTCAAAATTATTTTCTCATGCTGCATGTGCATCAATTAAGGCAAATAAGACTGCGATGTATATATAGCATCGGAAAATATGTCCTTGACATTTTATAAATTTCCATCAAATGAAGTTCTGAAAGTTCAGCTGCCTTGTCTTTCTGGGGTATAAAGATAATTTTATTTTCCCATATTTAATAAACGGTGGTACACACAGAAGAAAAGGATGTATGTGCAGGGGTAAGAGAGTATAAAATTAAAGTATCCTCCTTGCGTGGTTATTATTTTCAGTATAATATTGTTCATACAAAAGTTATCAAGCTGGGAAATGTGTGTGTGTAGTACACCCGCCCACATATTTCTTCAGCACACGAGGAGGGTGGGTGTGGGTGGGGTTGAGTGCGGGGAGAAAATTCTAGTGGGTGGCCAGATTCAATATATGCACGGTGAGAGACATAAAGGGTTCCTTTCTTGTACACTTCGTTGCTGAATGGTTCATTCGTTTATTATTATCGAGTTAATGCAGAGGAGATGCAATCACAAATGATGAATTGGTTTGCATACAGTTTCTTGTGCCATTATAACGAATTTTTTCAACCATACAAACTATAATAATGGAAAATTTCCTTCCACGCAAAAAGGGGCCTTCATCTGGCTAACATTGGACGACATGATAAATTAATTTGTTGTTTCTAGTAAGGAGTTTACCTAATTTTCTATGAAAAAAGCCTTCATTCTTAAAACAAACAAATAAGATACAAATAGAGAAAAAGAGATTTCAAAAAATACTTCCCATTTTCCACTGAAATCAGCTGAAAAAAGGTGGCAAATATTTACACAAAAATGTGCACAATGACGTTACTATTCTACATTTTTGGCTCTTTAAAAGCATTTTTTTCTCGTGTTGAGGCGTTCCCGTTATGAAATAAATAATTTTGTGTTAAAATAATCGACAAAGCATTAGCATAAATGGTTTATGCACTAAGAGAGACAAAATAGTATTGTGACGTCATTGTTTGCATTTTTAAGCAAATATTTGCCGCACTTTTCCCTGATAATCTTGAAAGTCTTATTTTTCTTATTCTTTTCAAGTTTACGTATCGAGTATCCTGTTTGTTTTTTTTTTAATGAAATATCTTTCTTTTCATACAAATATGGGTTAACTCCTTTATTTAAAAAAAAATGAGAAAATTTTAAATTAGCCCTAATTTATTCCTTTTTCTAATTAAAAAGGAAGTCCATAAAGAAACCTAAAGAAACTAATAAATTAAATAATTTCTTTTAAATGAAAAATTAAATTTGAGAAAGAATTTTACAAAGGATGTAGTTCAGGCCGTCCTTATTTATAAAAAAAATCCTATTCATGAATCATAAAATATTTAAACATTCATCTGACTATGCAATGTAGGTGGATGTTGAAAATTTCAACAGACAGCTACCCCTTGAACTTTTGCACAGAGAAAATAGAATGAAAGGTGGGTTTTGCAAGTTGCTATGACAAATTATATTTACTCTCATGACATTGTTGGGATGCTAGATAAGTTGCAAAAGTCGTTTATTTGTGTCCCCCAAACTGTATGCGAAATACTTTTCATATGGAAATTTCACATTTTGAGGTAAATCATATTGATATTTTATTAGCACCATAAAAGTGATATATATTTTTTTTAGTGTGTTTAGAAAAAATATTTTATTTTTGCCACGGGGCCGCATGAATAAACTGTTCCAAATTTTCACTCAACGAGTGTTAATCTTAATATATAAAGCTGAAAAGTCTGTCTGTTTGTGGCACATGAACTCCTCCTAAACGGCTGGGCCGATTTTGATGAAATTTGGTATGGGGGTAGAGGGGGTCAATACGAGTTGCAAGCGCTATATGGGATTCCGCCCCAACCCCCCTTTATAGCGCCCCCACAGAAAAATCGATTTTTTCCCATTTTCTACCTGTTGAAGGGTCAGATAACGGGATTTTTTTATTTTTAGAATTTCTCGGGGTACCGTATTATTCATCCCCCCTATTAATATACGCCCCCCTTTTATAGCTTAAAATGGTGATTGCTCACACGTGATTGGGGGCTCGGGTTGACTAGTATATAATAAATATGTCGATATAATTGTATGTTTGATTAATATTTCTCCACATACTTCACCACTCATTGTCAAAATTAATTTCTTTCACGTCGTATGAGGAGATATTTCTCCGCTTTTACTCCGCCTCGTCAACACTTTATCACATCGCCCCCTCAATGAGTTTGCCTCTGGAAAATATGAGATTTTTCGTGGGGGGTGGAAGGGTTTGGAGGAGGAGGGAAGTATTTTCCAAAAGTTGACTCTTTACACGCGCCATACCCAACCAAGAGAGAGCGATGTGCTTTCAAAAATTTAATTACAATATATTTTCGTGTGGATTTATTTTTTTCTTCTTTTTTTTTCCTCTATACTCTCTCTATAATATTATTAAGTCTATTTACATTTTACAAAATAAAATCCTTCTCATTTTACGAATCTCTATCTACTAGGCAGGATGATTGAATTGGATTTGGAATCCGTGGAAGAGGGGCTCTATTCATACGAGGATTCCACATCAATGCGATCATCTCAGGATACTTAGCGTAATTTAATAGCTCCTCTCTCTCTATATAATATTATGACATTAACTAGAGAATGTTTCCTCACGCACATTGGGGGAGGGAGGGGTGTAATTAAAGGATATCTCTCGAATACATAATTTTTTTTCTTTGTGAAAAATACACCCCAAAATGCGAAGGGTTTGTGGTGGGTGAGTTTAATCTTCCTCACAAATATGCCTAAAATACTTTTAAATGACACCCTTGCTTAATTTTTTTTTATTCCTTAATATACAATTTATTTTCTTCTATAGATCATTTTCCTTTTTCTTCAACTTTGTGCTAGAATTATATGTACAATTTAACTAGTATAGATATTCAGCATCTGAATTTACTCTTCTTAATAAATTATTTAATTTACTATCATTTATTCATTTATATTTTATTACACATACATAAGTCTTTCAACACACTGGCGTAACGTAATTTATTTAATTTGTCTCTAAAACATTTTTTTTTGTCGAACAACATTTCATTCATATGCTTTTTGGCACATTGTGGGATATTAAAGTATTATTATTAATTAAATTATATGATTTTTTTCAACTCTGTGCAAAATATACAATAATAAATATTTCACGATGCTGTAAAAAGTTTAACCACAGACTTCTTCACACTCTGCTATTTATTTTTCATCTTTATATAACTTTTATATATGTACAGTGAATTGTTGACAGTTGTTGCCTCGAGAAGATACTCAAGAAAATGTTTTTTATTTGGTGGTGGATTGTTGTAGATTTATTTGGTGTTTATTATGTTTTTTTGTACTCGTACTAAAAATTAATTGGGTTGAGATTAATCTTTCTAAAAATCTGCTGCGTCAAAATGAATTTATTTTAATTTGTCACGAGATGTTTAATGTTTGGAAATAAAACAGATTTTATTTTAATTTTCCTAAACAAAATTTATCAAATAAAAACTTTATTGTTGCTAAAAAGTTTGAGGAACTAATAATATAACTCAGCGATTTATGTTGAAATCTCAACAATTTAAAAAAAAAAAAACATAAACAAAAAGGTAAATTCAATTTAATGTAGCAAAGTTTTAAAGGAAACTTTGTAAATTAATTCCACTTGAATGGTTGACTTTTATCCAATATGCGGAGAGAGAGAAAAAAGCTCCATTTGTGAAAAATTGTATATCAAGCGAATATTGTGAAATTAAATCAAAAACTTGGAGGAGTTATCAATCAAAATGGTTGCAGTTCAAGTGGTTTGTTGAGTGTTTTTCAATTTGTTTGTTGGGTGAAAATTTATGATGATTGGTTAGAATGTCGAAAATTTTGTGACTCTCAACGGGGAGGCAAATGAATGAAAAGCATCAATTACAACGTATCACGTTGATTGAAGTACACACACCCACCTGATAGGAAAAGCTTTTAATGTTTCGCAACTTTTTTTTACCACCACATGGGGTAGAAAAAAAACTGCTGACATGTGAAAATATGAACGTCATGGATTTTGTTGCATAAAGGAATTTTTTTTTATTTAAAGGATTGAAATTTCCTTTGTGACATTTTCGACAATGAAAGCCGTTTTTGAGATTAGTTTTTAATTGTAAAAAATAGTTAAGAGAAATGTGCCATTTTTTAAAATATTATTTCTTCTATTTAATTTGTAATTTAATACTTCTTTCTAAATGCAAAAGAACTCATTCATTATATTCACATTTTTTTCTTTTTTAATAAAAATATATTTTATAAATAACTTTTATCATTCTTATTCTTTTTTTTAAACATAACAAATATCTATCAACGCTAAAGTTAATTCTTTTTTATTTAATGATATTTGTGTGTGAATGTAAGAACTTTTTTTTTTAATTTAATTTTATTTAATTTTCTAGAGTTTTTATTTAATTCGTTTCTTTTACTTTCACCACCTTCAATGTTTTTTTCCTGTACATCACGAATAAAGTATTATGCTTTCGTATATAAAAAAGTACCATGTTGAAGCAACATGAAATGTGTATTTTTTCAAGGATATCCCCAATACGTTCCTATCCTAGACGGTGTCTGGAATGCTGCCCGTTCTCGTGGTTCGTGTTGGCAGAGGAATATGCTGTCGTCCACTGAGGCCAGTTCTTAGCATTGGTCCGCAGTACATTATCTAATGGAAAAATTTTATAATTTTTCCGTGGGAAGAACAAAGAGAGAAAAGAATGTGAATTATTTATTTGGTTTTCTCTGCAAAAATATGCGATGAATTATTTTAAACAATTTTATGCTCTTCATCATAACTTTTGAAGAATATCCACCACTCATTTCTTTTTAATCACACCCACAATCTTCCACACCACCCACATTTATTTGGTGGAATTTTCCGGGAAAATTTTTCCCGATATTTCAATTGATTTATAATATTTGAGAAAAAAATGAGAATTTTTTTGTTCTCGAACCATTTGGAATGTATCAGATGTTCAATCAATTTCCCCTGTGGTGGGAAATTTTCCCGTCATTCCATCTGAATTTTTTTCTGTTGTAATCGTTAAACAACATTTCACCATTTGCTGCAAAATTGGAACATTAATTTATGTAATTTCCGGGAAATCTCCTTTTGTACGACATATATATTATTGTATGTAAATTAATTTTGATGTATGTTGTATAATTTTCGTAGCCCTGAGAGTTTTATATGCCACTAAAAAATTGTTTTACATGCAAAATGAGTTGTTTTAATGAGATATTACACATTATTTGCAACATTATCAGCTAATGTGATACAAATTCATAAAATAAGCGGCGGGGTATGCGATAAATCAATATGAACGCAATGATATTCAATCCCGTAATGTTGCCTAAATATAGCAAATTATATATCTCATTGCAATTGTTTATAAACCTCAGTTACACCACTATAATGGCGTTGATAATGTCAGTTAATTAATTTGCGTAAATCAATAATTAACTCTTCCTATATTCCACATAAAACCTAACTAATGGGCCTAATTCAGCGACTAAGAAATCCTTTAAATCTTTGAATTTTGTACTGAAATTTCAAGATTTCAAGCGAATTTCAAGGGTTTCTTGGTCGCTGAATTAGGCCCAATACATTGAGAAAAAATCCAAATGATGGAATTTCCTTTTGCAGAATTTCAATTTCTGAATATCAATCAACAAATTCAGCATCAAAATAAATAAAGAGCCATTGATGAATACGAATTGGTATTGATTTGAAGTTTGATGAACTAATATTAATTTCTATGAATTTCTAATTAGGCCCCAGAATTACTTAATCAATGGTCCAAAGCACAGAATAAATAATTTATATAAATACATGTAAATTTAATCATTCAAAATAATATATCTGTGACTATTGTTAATTGTTTAGTACATTATTGCTTGAAAATAATGCGAATGTTGTATCTGTAATAGGATTAAGAATGCTTTGCTAGTTCTTTTGAGCATAATTTTATGTGGGTAGAAAATTCAGGCAATCACAGAGAAATTCTCATGAAAATATTATTAATGAATTGGAATTTCTGCGAAATTTTGCCAGAATTGGATGCATTTCCGTGTAAAGTATATCCTATATGTACATACAAACATAAATAGTGGCTTCTATAGTAAAATGCGTGTGGGTGTTTGAAATACCCAAAATCAATACGTTAAGTAAATATGTGCCTTCATCTTCGTGGAGGTTTCCCACTCAAAAGAACATTAATCGGAATTTAATAAATACTTGCAATTCTCACCGTATATGGCTCAAATGTAATAAATAAACCCGGGGCTATTTGATAGGAAAACTGGTATGAATTTTAATTAGTTCCTTACTAATGAGGGAAATCTCTACACAGAAGTGAAAAGCTGTGTTTTTGGGGGGATAGATATTGTTTACGCCACTGGCGAAAGTATTTCCCGCCAATTGACGAAATTAAAAAGGGCGCCAAATTTCTCTCCAAAAACGCATCAATAGCCATCTCTCTTCCTCCTGTACTAACCATCTCCCTCTAAACTCTTATTCTCTTTGGGGGCAATGACCCCACAAATTCACAGTTCCTTTTCCTTCACAATTTTGTACATTCTCAGTTATAATTAAGAGCCTTTTGTAAATTTCTTGTCACTCTTGAATAAAATTTGGTAGAAGCAACGTCGTGTGGATTTTTCTTTAATTTTAACTTCAAAAACCTTCTGTGGAAAATAAATTCTTTAAGTAAAGTGAAAATTTCTTTATTAATTGAGTGGACAATTGTGTGTGAGCTGTGGAAATCTGGAGAAAACCCAAGGAAATTTGAAGAAGGAAGAACAGCAATTTTTCCCAACATTTTCTGGCCTTCGCGCCGGTTGGAGTTTATTAATTGTGTTCTTCTCTTGAAGGTATCTTGGTGGCTTCTCATTTGGGCAGGAGATTCTGGGCACAAGTTATTCTAATCTATTGTGAAATATCGTTCAAGGTAATCTATTGGGGATTCTGAGTGGGTGAAGGAAGTTGCCAAAATCAATTCTAATTCTTTCCTGATATAATTCAAAAAGGTAACCAACAGATATTTTCATGAGAAAATCTACGTATTACAAAAAACTTTCAAAGAATGAAAAAGTAGGGATGATATTGCTAAAAACTTTATGAAAATACATATAGTTTTGTAGCCAATTAAATTAAATCTTATAGTCAGAACTTAACCTTTCTTTATGATTTTTCTACAAGTTTTTCTCCGCATTTGGGAATGCCTGCAAAAGACTTGTTGCGCTCGGAAAATTTTTATCTTTCTTTAGAAATTTTCAGAATGCTCACTCCCAAAAAAATAAAAAATAAACTTGTAGTAAATTCGTAGCATTCTATATCGGAATCTAACTAACTATTTAGCAATTACATTAAGGATTTTCTCTTTTCACATTGGAGCAGATTTTATTATTAGCAAACAAAAGATTAGATAACTTTAAATTATTTATTGTAACTTAATTTAAACTAATTTTTAAAGCAAACTTGAACATTTAGTATGAGCTTATTTTGAAACCGACGTAAATGTGATGGAAATTATTGGAAAATTTATTTTTTCCGGCACTGATTTGTGCCAAAAGCTCTGGCAGAATTTTGCCTATAAGTCTAGACATAATTTTTCCAAAAATTTCCATTTAGTATGATCTTTTAATAAGAAAGCTCGTAGATCTCTTGATATTCCACAATTAAGTAAGTGAAAGCTCGTGAAGGTCACTTTGTTATTATAGGTATTTGTGGTTATTGGGGAAGCTCTTAACAGGCATCACTCACTGAAATATGCATAAATCGCGTAAATATTATATACATTCATAGAGAGGGGGGGGTTAATGTACAGCTTTAATTGAAGTTGATGGAACATCATGTGGTGTGAATTCCTTCATTATGAAAATGGATTGTAATTACAATATTTTACATAATAAATATTCCTTATTTCCACGTGGTACATCCTCGCATTTTTTTTTATTGGCCCATCACAAAAATTACCCGCATACATAGCAAATCAATAAACGCGTGATATAAATTTTGCGAAAAAAAATTTTAATGGGCAATAAAGTAAAATGTTTTTTAATAAATATACAATGAAAGCTCTTAAATGAATGTGATCACTTTAATTGCAATATGACGATGGGAAGAGAGATCCTATTAAAATAATTTCATATTTGATTGGATTATGGGTTTTAGCTGTGATTCTTTCTTAAAAGAATTAGCTGTGATTCTTTCTTAAAAGAAGCACAGCTTCTGTGTACACTCAAAAATCCAAAGTCATCAGATCGGGCTCAAACTTGGGATGACCACGAATTAGGGTCCCCACATTCCAAAAAACGTATGCGCCAAAAATCGGTCCGTCCGTCCGTCCGGCCGTCCGGCCGTCCGGCCGGCCGGCCGGAACCTTTCGCTAAATTACAAGAGAACGGTAATAGATAGAGACTTGCGGTCAACGGCAAAGTTCATATATCGACTGGAAGACATCCGATTATGAAGTCAAATCCCACCCCCCACCCCTTCGTCCGCCATTTTGAATAACCTCAAAATTTTGTTTTCGCAATATCTCCGCCCCTGTAATAGGTAGAGGTCTGAAATTTTGATATGTTGTAGGGGCCATCAAGACCTTTCCAACGATACCTAATTTTCGAAAATCGGCCAAGCCGTTTAGCCAATATGGCCGCCACAATTTTTTATCGAAAATCGGCCATAACTTGAGAACGGCTTGACCGATTTTGATCAACCCGGGGTCAAATGAAAGATATTAATGAGCCCTACAACTGCTCGGAACATTGCAAGTTCAAAAAGTGACCGCAAGTGGCGCTAAAATCGAAAACAAAATTTTCGATGAGTTTTCGATGAATATCTCGAGCACCGCTTTATAGAATTGCTTCATATTTTGATATGTTATAGTTGGCTATAATATCTACCACCATGCCAAAAATGAAGAAAATCTATGTAGCCGTTCCGGAGATATCGCGTTTTAAAGTTAACATGTCATATCTTGTGTTGCATGACTAACGCCCCGCGAAGCGGGGCGTTTTATATATACACATATAAAAGTAAAGTGAAATATATATATAAATGTATAGATATATACATTATATATACATATAAAAATGCAAAGATAAATATATATAAACTGCAAAGATAAAAATTAAATATAGCATGGATGAAACAGTATAAAGCGAAAGAACGGTAAGTAAAACTTACGGGCTGTGATTCTTTCTTTGTCAGTGAAATGTGAAATTGACGGAAAATTGGGGATGGGCAAATTTTAAGGAAGGCTTTCTCGCGTACCGAATCACAGCCAACGCCCACGATTAAGGCATTTCACAAAATATCTGCGCGTTGGCTGTGATTCGGTGCGCGAGAAAGCCTTCCTTAAAATTTGCCCATCCCCAATTTTCCGTCAATTTCACATTTCACTGACAAAGAAAGAATCACAGCCCGTAAGTTTTACTTACCGTTCTTTCGCTTTATACTGTTTCATCCATGCTATATTTAATTTTTATCTTTGCAGTTTATATATATTTATCTTTGCATTTTTATATGTATATATAATGTATATATCTATACATTTATATATATATTTCACTTTACTTTTATATGTTTTTTATGTATAAAGAAATGGTGTAATATGTGTGCCAATGGGGAGTAATATGAATGTTTATTCTTATAACTATGAGCACATGCAAAGAGTGTTCTCGCGTGAAATTGTGCTAAATGTTTGTATGGTACACACACGCTTTGGGAAATCTTTTCTTCTTTTCCGCTCAAAATGTATATTTTCGATGTTACTATTTTTTATCCTACTCCACTACAATTTTTTTTGTGTGTGATAATAATAAATCGACAATTGTTTACACTTTATACGCGTGAAATCCGCCAGAATGTAACTACCACAAAGAAGCTTTTATAAGATAATTTCCTTCACTTCTTTTTTGTATTTTATGTACAATTCAGTAAAATTAGTAACAAACACAGAGTGAGTGTGGAAAAGAGGCCATAAGGAAACGACAGAGACATTGGAAAAGCGTAAACAGAGACAAGATTTCTTGAAAGGTTTCCAAATATACAACATCGAGTGGATTTTCCACTATATAACATCCCATCTTTTAAGCTAATGCAAAAGTTTTCAGTATTACCAAGAAAAACCCATCCACAATAAGCTGTATTGTGATACTTTTCTCGATAAAAGTTTAGGCATGAAATTTATTTATTATTTGCTTCGGGATTTTGCTGCTGGGAGGGTGGTTATTGATATAACCAACCCCACTGGTGTTGATATAATTTCTAGGATGATTTATAGAGTGTATGAAGACCTGCTCAAAATGCTCCCAACCTAGCATCCTCTGGACACGCTCCAGACGATGATGGTGCGAGGGAAATAAATTGGAATCAATTTTTCAGGTGTGCTTTGGAATACTAAAAAGTACCTGAATTGTTGGGCATGTCGCAAGCTCATAATTCTATGAATTTTGTATATATTGTGCGTTTATATTATATTAAATTTATTACGTGGGGTTACTTCAAATAAATTGTTGTACCAGAGGACAGGTACGGAATTGACAATATTTCACCACCATCGCACGTATGTATATGTACGTACTACCTGTAATATGTCATATTGCGTAATTGCCGGGTCCAATATGTAGGCAGAGGTTACATATAAATGAAGATTTATGAAATAATAATTCAAAAATCCCCCAAAGGAAACTATCACCTAATTGTCCCGCTCTTTAATTGTCCTTTTACAGAGGACTAATACCCCATCCCCTTCCCCTTTACTTTGAGGAAGTTGTTGAAAGGAAAAGAGAATAAACTTTCACACAGGAGGAAATGGGGGGGAAATATAGATTTCCTTCCATGGTAGGTGGTAAATTTTCTGTCAAACCAAAAAAAAGCATTTTGTGATTTATGAGACAACACTTTTAGCCGTATGACAGAGTAGGGTCTGTAGAAAAAAAATATTTCTACATGGTTTATTTTTGAAAACATTCATCGAACTTGACATTCATTGTGGGCGAGAATTTAATTTTTTGTGCCCTTCCGTGTGATGGTTCAGCAGATGCGATGTCACATGCTGAGCACAACTTTCACTGCCAATTTCTATGAAGATGAACCTTTTAAAATACAATCTTCCACATGGTTAGGCAACAAGGATAATAGCTAGGACTTTTTTTCTTTGAGGAAAGTATGAAATATGATAAATAAGTTGATAGAGTAAGAATTTATGTAGGAAAGAGTGGGGCAAAAAAAAAAGAACACGATATTTCAGGAAAAGCTCAAAATATCTTATTTAAAGGAAAGAGTTGCAGGGCGGAAAATTTCTTTTAGAAATGAGCTTTTGCAATACTTCACTGGAAAATATGATATTTTAAGCTTTTCCATATGTGAGACTTTTTTTGCTCCACTCTCTTCTATGATATGTATATTAATAAAGTTATTTTCATCTCTAAAGAATAATCATATAAATACGATTGATAAACTATCAAAATTACTGTGGAAAATTAAAGTTATTTGTGTGAAAATCTTTCAAGGAGAAGAAATTATTCTTTACCCTGTTCCACGAAGGAGTTTGAAAAAAAATTTCCCAGAGAAACGAATTAATTTAATTAAAATATTTTAATAATAAAGAAAATATGCTTGTTAACCTCTTTTGAGAGAATATGTAAAATTTAACCAAAACCTTTTCCATCTGCCACTGTGTATTATATGAGTAAGTCAATATTCTGCTTATTTGTAAATAAAATCCTTTCGTTTCCTTGAACATATCAACTTAATACCACGCAAATTCTCTGTAAATGTTCAGGGTAAATCCTCGACAGGAACGTCTCAACATATCAAAAGAAAATAAACGTGGCATTGTGCAGTGATACCTATTATATATTTTGATATTGAGAATACTAATTCGCAAGCATGCATCATAATAAATTAGTTTGTTTGCTTCTCCATGGAATTATTCATCTTAATTCCGAATTGTATCTTGTTGGTACACATGGAGTCAGATGTCGTGAATCCCATTACGAGCTGTACCGAAATATATATAATCCCTTCTTAAATCAATGACGTGAAAATTAATAAATTGTATCTCTGCTCCTTGCACAGTTTATTTCCTTCCTGCTCACCAATTAATAGGCTCATCATATGCGAATGGAAGATCATATTTCACACATTATTTTTGCATTTGCGATAAGACTTTATGCCAAGCAAACCACCCTCCAGCTACACGCGCTATCGTTTCAATCAATTTGATAAAGTGCGAAGGAATAATGTAGACCATTCTTGACTTATGATATGCCTATTTATATAATCCTCAACTTTCTTATATACATATGTATGTAGGTACATAACAACCCGCACCAAGTTGATTATTCAGTAGACTTTTGCAATAGAATTTGACGGCTTGGCATAGTCTGTTCTCTTTAGAGGTATCATACATGGTGTGGTACGCATCGTAAAAAGGAATATACGAGGCTGTGTATAAGACTACTACACCACACTGTTCTGTCTACATAGCACATCTTTATATATAATATCACTGTGAGCCATATCAAAATCGATGTACTGAATAACAATGAGCTAAAGTATTTCTCAACACCAAATTTACTACTAGGATTGCGGTGAGAGAGGACGAAAACGGGAGTGTTGACGAGGAAAGATAAATAAGCAGATGTGTTGGAGTAATTCCTAAACTTCCTCCGTGATTGTTGCTAAATTGAGATAACCGCATATATTATTTGTCTATTAATTTACCCAAATTCCAAACATATGTTGCTGCACAGCATTTTGGCTGTGATTTGAACAACCTACAAGAAGTTGCAACAGAGACCATATAGCTGCCAACAGAGCTTTCATACAGTACAAAAGCTCTACAGTCATGCTTCAAGAATTATCACAAAGTACATATTGCAGTGAATTTTGGGTCAAAGAAGGAGAGCATTTAGAGTACCATTTAGTGCACTAATTGAACACGGCATTATTATGAATTTAATACTGTTTAAGATGTTAAATTGATCTCCTTCTCTTTATGTAGTTTTATTAGAACATGTGCATTGAATATGTACCACATAAAGCTCAAACATCACCCCTCAAGTGATACGTTAAAGTAACACGCTCTCCCTCTCTCTCTCTCTCTCTCTCCCTCTCTGTGTTAGATGAGTTCCGAAAACTCTTACCCATTAACAATTTAACTAAAAGTTCTTTAATTTTCATGCATTACCTAGATAGGTAATTAAATTAACGTTTATTAAAGATGCAAGAATTCCTCGTGTTGGGAAAGTTTTAAATTTAATGGACATTGGCGCTCTATGAGGCATATTAATTAAATTCTTGCAAAATTTACTCCACATGTAACCTACACGGAACCTATTAAAATATGATAGGTATTTTACATATTAAGTGCAAAATATACAAATATGTACCTACCTATAAAATTCATGCAGTCTTGATTAGATAAATTCCCAGAATTTCGAGGCTTGTGCTATGGGAATATGTAGTTCTTTAGTATGTATACCAAAAGAGAATATATAAATTTTCTTGTGTACATATTAAATTTGTTCATGCACAGCACATAGTCAAATTAATTATTTTATGCTCTAGATGAAAAATAGCTTTGAAAACCACTGTGTACGAAGAGCTTTTGTCTTACTTTCAATTAGTTAGGAGGTGTACTATTCGTGTTTTATGGAGAATCATTCTAAAATCCTGTCTAAAATATTCCCTGTTAGTTCTTTGGGACAATACAGAAAGAGAGAGAGAGAGTCCTTTAATTAGTACATCTCCGTTTCTATTGAGGCATTGAGGTAATGCTCATGGCAAATGTTGACAATGGCCACATTTCCAGCACTAAGTGATGGTGGTTGGACGATAAACAAGCCATACCAATATTGACGGGGTGTCAATTAGGGAAAATCATTGCATTCATCATCCGGAGAGCTTTATTAATGTTTGAAGTGTTTGGACTAAACAAAGGAGATTGATCTCTTGCATGAATGTCAGGATATCCTCAATAGAGAGTCATTTATGTGTAGGTGGTGGAAATTGTTTCGTTTTTTGGGGGGAAATGTATGTGGAGGATATGTGTATGAAATCTCCAGATATCCTTTACTAAAATTACTCTGAAAATCCTTATTATTCGGTATCCAGGTTGTCGTCTCCGAGAAAAAAGATATATTCCTGGTGTTTCCACGCCAGGGCTTTTCATTCACAATAGACAAGCTTAATCTTCTCATTTCAAGTGGTGTGTATCATAATCTGTATGTCATTTCTCTTGATTAAATTTCTTTGACGAGATTTATGAGTATTATATACCTACATATCGAGGGCTGCATTGTAAAACCGGCTAAGTCGGTATGAGCTCCGAACCGACTTAGCCGGTTTTACAATGCAGCCCTCGATATACAAAGGGAGCTTTTGTTATTTAAGTATTTATCTGTAGAACAAGAATTATTTGTTATCACGACAATTTTAGAATCATTAGTGGGCGGTTTAGAAGTCAAGCAAAACTACCAAAAAGAACATTTCTTAAATTATCTTTTTTTAAGATAATTTTTTTAACTTAAAAAAAAATTTTAAAATATTATTTTCCATGCAACTAAAAAGGACTCTATGTAGTTAAATTGTATAGAAGAATAGATATTCTTAACTTGTAATTTTGTATTCAGTGGAAAAATCTTCCTATCTCCACCTGTTCAGAGGCTCTACTACGTGACCCCGGTGTACTATAAAATTTTTCCATAAATATACATTCGATATATGAAGAAAATTTCCATGAATAAACTGTACTGAATAACAAACAGCTTAATATTAAAGTCCAAAAGCTATAAAATTTACAAATTTTCTTTTTATTGCCCGTGGAGTGTAATCTCAATGTTCACACCTTTAGTTTACCACCACTCCTTTTTTAGCTGTGATTCTTTCTTCAAAGAAGCACAGCTTCTGTGTACACTCTAAAATGCAAAGTCGTCAGATCGGGCTCAAACTTGGGATGAGCACGAATTAGGGTCCCCACATTCCAAAAAACGTATGCGCCAAAAATCTTTCCGTCCGTCCGGCCGGCCGGCCGGCCGGCCGGCCGGCCCTCCGGCCGGAATATAACGCTATATTGCAAGAGAACGGTAATAGATAGAGACTTGCGGTCAACGGCAAAGTTCATATATCGGGTGAAAGACATCCGATTATGACGTCAAATCCAACCCCCCACCCCCCCGTCCGCCATTTTGAATAACCCCCAAATTTTCTTTTCGCTATATCTCAGGCCCTATTATAGCTAGAGGTCTGAAATTTTGATATGTTGTAGGGGCCATCAAGACCTTTCCAACGATGCCTCATTTTCGAAAATCGGTCAAGCCGTTTAGTCAATATGGCCGCCACAATTTTTCATCGAAAATCGACCATAACTCGAAAACGGCTTGACCGATTTTGATCAACCCGGGCTCAAATGAAAGATATTAATAAGCCCTACAACTTTGTAGAACATTGGAAGTTTCAGAAATGACCACTAGGGGGCTAAAAATTAAAAACAAAATTTTCGATTAGTTTTCGATGAATATCTCGAGCATGGCTTTATAGAATTGCTTCATATTTTGATATGTTATAGTTGACTATAATACCTAACACCATGCCAAAAATGAAGAAAATCTATGTAGCCGTTCCGGAGATATCGCTTTTTAAAGTTTAGGTGTCATGTCTTAAGTTATTTAAGTCCAGCGTCCCGCGAAGCGGGGCGTTTTATATATACATATACAAAAGTAAAGTAAAATATATATAAATGCATAAATATATACATTATATATACATATAAAAATGCAAAGATAAATATATATAAACTGCAAAGATAAAAATTAAATATAGCATGGATGGAACAGTATAAAGCGAAAGAACGGTAAGTAAAACTTACAGGCTGTGATTCTTTCTGTCAGTGAAATGTGAAATTGACGGAAAATTGAGGATGGGCAAATTTTGAGGAAGGCTTTCTCGCGTACCGAATCACAGCCAACGCCCACGATTAAGGCTTTTCATATAATTTCTTCGCGTTGGCTGTGATTCGGTGCGCGAGAAAGCCTTCCTCAAAATTTGCCCATCCTCAATTTTCCGTCAATTTCACATTTCACTGACAGAAAGAATCACAGCCTGTAAGTTTTACTTACCGTTTTATAATGAAAAAAGTCCAACATTAATTTTAGTACCCTCAAAAACAAGCTAAAAGAGGAAGCACGACAAGTATAATGAGAAAAAGAGTACTGAAATATTTATTCACCTTCAGGGTTTTACACGCTTCTTGCATTCTTGTGGAAGGATTTTTTTTTCAAGCGAGAAATTTGGCGGAGGAGATTGTGGAATATCAAGGGAAAAATTGTGAATTCTATGAGAGGAAAAGTACCATGTTGAATATGAATCACTCTCCTAATTATGTTCTCATTGTAATTCCCCATTTCTGTACATGCTTATACACGTGTTCAACGTCGTCTTGGCGTTTGTCCTTTTTGTAAGTTTTTCGCTGGATTATGTATATAACTTTTAGGGTACTTAGAGGTCCTTTCATTTGCATGGTAATTCTCGTGAATAACTCAGCGGAAAAATTATACAATCTCAAAGAAATAAAAAATGAAGAAAAACATCATTCAACGCTACCTAGAATTTTATGCAATCATACAGCATATTATATGCTGCACGTTATGAATGCTTAAAAAATCACAGCAAAGATCAAGTTTCTTGTAATTTAAAATATTTTTCTGCTAAAGAACTTTCTGTATTTTTGAGATTTAATTTCTTGTTAATTTTTCTTAATTTTCTTGAGTAATCTTTAACACAGAAATGCTGCCTTTTCCTCGCTGAACTAAAACCTCTCCATTCATGAAACTTTACGCACATAAATTCATAAATAACACTGATGAATGAATACACAAGGCTGATGAAATATTTTGCCCTATAATTTGCGTATTCTGTAAATTATTGCGCAATCAAAATTATAATTTAACATGTTTTCCGCAATTTAGAGGCATGTGTGTAGATGAGGGATTTTTTTTCTACATAATCAAGAACATGCATCGCACATACATTTTAGGGATAAAAAATTAATTACACGGAAATGAATTCACTTCCACACGCAAATATTGTTCTAAAGCAAGCAAAATTGTCTGTACTTTAATTTAATTATGAAATCCTCTCACTCTCTCTGTGCTGTGACTTGAACCCTGACACAAAAAGTTTTATTCACCATCGTGATATCTTCTTAGAGAGAGAGAACGAGTGCGTGATTGAGTTGTTGAGGAGATTACAATTTCCATATGTTTCAGTCTCATTGGAGTTGTAATAACATAGCACAGAGATATTATCCTTTCACCCAATCACCCCCCACACCCCTCACCCCGAAAGTGCGGCTCTGTAGTGCGTGCCACGGGTGCGAAGAACTCTCTCATCGTAACATCAAGAGAACACAAAGTTTACAGTAAACAAGCGACGTGGGTGAGAATACAGAAAGATGATCGTCATGGGGATGAGTTGGTGAAAATCTTGTGCGAAAATATGGTTTTCCTCTTCTCATTCTAATGTGAGAATTACCCCCGCCCCTTTGGCTCCCGTGCTTAAAGGGGCCCATATTGTGGATGGCTTTTGTGAAATAAAATACAAGGTATATAAGTGATTTTGACGCCTTCAATATTTTCCCAAGAAATGTAATGTGGGGGTAATTTATTGCATTTTCTAAATGGAATAACACCATAAATATTGATTTAACACCACGAAAATCACCCACTAAAGCCAACAATAAATGATGTGAGACATTTGCATGTGGAACATTTTATCGTATAAAATGATCTCATGTAATTTTGCATAATATTTCTCTTTTTATGTTACCTACTATACACCATATTCATGTTTTAGGAGTAGAATAAAAATGTAATAATAAATCCACAAAACATTGAGTCTTTATGGTATTCAATAATGGTTGCATTAGTACCCTCACCAACCCTTTGATGGAATTTTTGCATTTTAATTTATTCATGAAAATATGAGGAAAATTCCCCAGAATTAATTTTGATTTCTAGAGAGCTTTTTTTTAATTAATTCATTTCATTCAATCCACCCAGATGCCCACACTTTATGCTCATTTTTGATTAAATATTTATTTATATACCACAGAACAAATTTAATTTAACTAATTTAGCATGAACGTGTGGTGTTTGCAAACAACTGTCATTATATTGTTACGACGGGGTCCATTCCTGCACCCCCGTCGTGGGATAGCCCTGGAGTTCGTGTAGCCGACAGACTCGTGGAAGATTGAAGAAGTCACTCTCTTTGCTAAAATCTAATTTTATTTCGACTATTCTACAGTAGTAATACTTAATGTTTCTCTTCGGGGGTAATTTTCTGCTGTTTCTTTCTCTCTAAGGTCGGAGATGAATTCATCTGGGCATTGATGTATTTCTGCTGTTGTCGTAATCACAATCCCTTTCATCTCAGGATTCTCATCTCGATTGTTCTGCGCAGTGAAGATTAGTGATTCGAGCGGCTGTGGGGGCTCCTCTGGAGGGTTTCTCTAGCTCCGCACTTGTGAACCCCTGGCACTTTTATGCCCTTGGGCTCCTTCTCTCTATGAGTCCTTTTGTTTTCACTCTTATGTTCTTGCGTTTCCGCACTATAAGTTCTTTTTCACTTTATGCCCTTAGGCTTTTTCACTTGTGAGTCTCTGGCACTTTAACGTTCTGGGACTTCTTCCCGCTATGAGTCCTTATGTTCTTGCGTTTTCGCACTATAAGTTCTTTCTCACTTTATGCCCTTAGGCTTTTTCACTTGTGAGTCTCTGGCACTTTAACGTTCTGGGACTTCTTCCCGCTATGAGTCCTTATGTTCTGGCGTTTTCGCACTATAAGTTCTTTCTCACTTTATGCCCTTAGGCTTTTCACTTGTGATCGAGGTGCTCCTGGAGAAACTCTTGGGGGTTGCTCTTCGATCTTGCTCTGCTGAACAGAGAGTTCTTCTCCTTTGCTTCAGAACTTCCTTATATTAGCTCAGCCTCGTGCTTAGGGCCGAGCTTTCCTTGGTTGTCCGAAGCCCACCCGACAGCTCCTGGCAACCTTCTCTGCCAAATGCTGCACACGTGTGTGCGGCTGGAGTTCTTCCTCAAAGGGGTGTTTTTTTCACGCCGCCTTGGGTTTATTAAGGGTAAGCTCGTTGCGCATTCCTCCCTAATGGATCTTCTTTGCGCTTCCCCTGTTTACCCAGGTGGTGTTATTGCGCATTCCTCCCCAAAGTGGTCATTCCGAGAGCGTTTATGGCGCCTTTTCCGCCCTTCGGTAATGGATGCCACTTTGGTTGGCGCGGCCCTGAGAGATTTTTCCCACAGCTGTGGAACATTTGGCAGATTGCCCTTCTTCTGTGAAACGCAATCTTCTTATCTTATTTTCTACGAAATCGTTGGTTAAAATATGCGCTTAACTTAATAAAAAAAAAAAAAAAAAAACTTGGGGGGGGGAAAGAGAAGACGATTAAAATTGTCTTCGTAACACTCCCCCCTGCTTAGTCGTGATCGTCCCGATTACGCTTCACGTCCCCGGTATGGGGTCAATCGGTCGACATGTACCACCCGGGGGCGCTTGTTACCCCATTGAATGCGGTAGACCACATCATTAATTTGTTTGATGATTTTGTAGGGGCCTTCCCAATCACTCTGGAGCTTGGGGCTACGTCCCACTCGTCTTTTAGGATTATGTAGCCATACTCTGGACCCTTCCTGAAAGTCTCCAGAATGCGCCCGACGATCATATCTCGTTTTCATGTCGTTAGCCACTTGATTGAGATGCTTTCGAGCAGCCTCGTGCACCAGATTCATCCTGGAGCGTAATTCCTCCATATATGCCAGTGGCTCGTCTTCCTCTATTGGTCGACCATATCGGAGATCAATAGGCAACTTTATCTCTCTCCCAAAGGTCATCATAGCTGGTGAATGCCCGGTAGATTCGTGCCGGGCGCTGCGATAGGATAATCCGAAGAGGGGTAATAGTGCATCCCAATTACTCTGGTTATCGTCAATGAATTTGGACAAGTAATGTAGAATTGTCCGATTTGCTCTTTCTACCATCCCGTCGGACTGTGGATGCAAAGGTGTTGTACGGGTGTGTTCTATTCCCAGAATTTTCATCATTTCGCTGACAAGTTCTGATTCGAAGTTGCGTCCTTGATCAGAATGGATTTCTTTTGGTACCCCAAAACGGCTTACGACGTGTTCTACCAAAGCGTCTGCCACAACAGAAGCTGTTTGATCGGGCAGCGGAAGTAGTTCTGGCCATTTGGTGAAGTAGTCCATAACTACGAGCACGTAGCGGTTGCCTCTTGTTGTTTTTGGTAGGGGCCCCAGGATGTCCATCGCCAATCTTTCCCCAGGAATTCCAGTGACCATGGTTCGTAGTCGACCTCTAGTGCGGTGAGCTGGTCCCTTCTTGGCGGCACAAACATCGCATTCGCGACAGTACTCCTCTACTCTTGCATGACTTGCAGGGAAATAAAATCGTTCCCTCAATTTTGCATGGGTTTTGTTGACCCCAAAGTGTCCGCCACTGCGGCCGTCGTGAAGTTCCTGGAGAACCGTGCGAATCATTGATGTGGGAAGAACGGTGAGTTTAGTTGCTTCTCCTGGTGAATCCGATTCCCATATGTAGTAAAGTCGGTCATTTTCCAATTGGAGAGAATCAAATATTCCCCAATACATTTTCAGCATGCGTGATTTTCCTGACACATCTTCCCATGCTGGTCGCTCCCCCTTTTGGATCCACGAGATGACTTCTTTGAGGATGGAATCCTCCTTCTGTTCTGCACGAATTTGTTCATCCTCACTCGGAATTACTGTGACAGCTGCTATCTGTCCTTTGATGTGTTCCTTCTCGTCAATGCGATTGCAGTGGTCACATTGAATTTCAAAGCATGGTCTTCGCGATAGGGTATCTGCATTAGAGTGTACCCTTCCCGGGCGATGTTGAATGGTGTAATCGTACTGCTCAAGTCTCTCTAACCAGCGTGCCACCTGTCCCTCTGGGTTCTTTAATCCTGTAATCCATCGTAGACTGCCGTGGTCGCTGCGAATAATAAAGTGGCGCCCATATAACCAGTGATGAAAGTGCACCACCGACTTGACGATAGCTAACAGTTCTCGCCGTGTCACGCAGTAATTACGTTCGGGTTTTTGCAGCACTTGACTGTAGTACGCGATCACGTGTTCTTTATCTTCCTGCACTTGCTGTAAGACTGCCCCAATTCCGATGGCACTTGCATCACAATCCAGAATGAACAGTCCATTAGACTTCGGATATGCTAAAATTGGGCTGCTTGTGAGTGCAGCTTTTAGCATCTGGAAGGAATCCTGACAAGCCTGAGTCCATTTGAATGTGCGATTCTTTTCGGTCAGTTGGTGTAGTGGTCTTGCTTTGTCAGCAAATCCTTGGACAAACTTCCTGTAGTATGAACAAATACCCAAAAATTGACGTACCTGTTTCTTTGTGGTTGGGATGGGCCATGTCTCTATCGTGGAGATCTTATTCGGGGCAGTGTGAACTCCCTCGCTGCTTACGATGTGTCCCAAAAACTCAGTTTCCTTCCGGAAGAAAGCACATTTGGAAGGTGCGAGTTTAAGTTTAGCTGCCCGCAAGCGATTAAACACCAGCTGTAGTTTCTCTACGTGCTCTTCGATAGTTTTGCTATACACGATCACATCATCTAAATAGATGAGGCAAGTGTCCCACTGCATTCCGCTGAGCACCGCTGTCATTAATCTTTCAAATGTAGCTGGTGCATTGGTAAGGCCAAATGGCATCACATTGAAGTGATACAATCCCCTGCCTGTTGTGAACGCTGTCTTCTCCTTATCATCCGGATGCATCTCCACTTGCCAATAGCCGCTTTGCAAGTCCATGGTGGAGAACCATTGGGCACCTTGTAACGCATCCAAGGTGTCATCTATTCTGGGTAGTGGGAAGCTGTCTTTTCGTGTGACTTGGTTTAACTTCCGGTAGTCAACGCAGAATCGCCATTTCCCATCTTTCTTTCGCACTAAAACCACAGGTGAAGACCACGGACTGTCGGAGGCTTCGATAATTCCATATCGTTTCATCTCTTCTACCAACTCTTCCGTTTCCTGAGCTTTTGCTGGTGGCAATCGCCTTGCCGACTGCTTTATGGGAGGTGTACTCCCTGTATCAATGCGATGGGTGGCACAGTTTGTTCTGCCAAAGTCACCGGGGTGAGCTGCAAAGACGTCCTGGTGTTCCAGCAGCAATTTTAGAAAACAACCTTTGTCTGTCTCCTCCTCAAGGAATTCGCAGCTTTCCTGGTACAGTGATTGAAGATGCAGGGGAAGTTCTTCGTTGTCTCCACACTCATCTTCATGATGATCGATTTCAGCAACTGCATCCACTGGAGCTACTTGAGCTACAGCTGTTCTTGCTTTCAGGCGTATGGGGTTACTGGTGAAGTTCCCCATGCGGACGGGGAGTGTTCCATCTTCTTCGGTGACGATTGCTCGGGCCACAGATACTGGTCCTCCTATCGCTAGATTTTCTATCAACCCCACCGTGAAGTTCGTTTCGGCTGCTGTCTGCACTATCATTTCGCTATACGGGGGAATTTCCACTTCACCTGTAGTGCGCAAAACTCTCAGTTCCGCTTGAGTTTCGGGAGCTTCCTTAGTTGTGGTGAGCATGGCTAACCCCTTACCAACATCCAGGACAGCTCGACTTTGCAGCAGAAGGTCCATCCCAATGAGGCAATCGTTCATGATGTCGCCGACCATCACTCTAAGAGTTGTGGTGTAGTCTCCAATCTGTATCTCAACATCTCGCTCTCCTAGTAGTGGCAACCTAACACCATCTATCGCCCTCAGATTGTATGGGGTGTAGAGGAGCCCTTTTTCACCTCCAAGTCGAAGATTCATCTCCTCACCAATAATTGTTCCGCTAGCCCCTGTATCAATGACACCAACGCAGGGTTTCCCATCAAGTACACAATCCACCTCTAATCCCTGAACGGTGTCTATTTTTGAGAATGGCACTTCAATTCGCTGTTCTATGGATGCCACTCTGCTATTGACGGTGGGGGGTGACTGATCCTGTATTTGTCGAGGGTCAGATCCCCGGGCTTCCTCCCGTGGGGGTGGTCGTCTATCATTCGGTCTTTGTCCAGCCCATTCCCTCGGGGATGATCTTGGCGGTGTTGCGGCAGTGTTCTGTCTCTGTTGATTATCGCGTGGATTTCTCCAATTGGAACCAAATCGGCGAGTACTTCCCTGATTTGGTGATCGGTGTTCTTCGTTTCTCCAATTGGGACGTGGCGATCTCTGCCATTCCTTGTTCTTATTGGTGTCAGATGGTCTCTCTTGTTCACTTTCCTTGGTTTTCTCAATTTCTGTCGCACGGATTGGTGGGCGAGATGCACAAGTTGCCTTTCGATTAGCTTCACATTCCATGGCCGTTATCAGGGCCGCATCAAGATTTTTCGGGCGGTTCATTCTTACCCAATTTTGCACTTCTAAATCTAGAATCCCATCTACAAATTGCTGCATTGCGATACGATCTAGAGCACTGGGAGGGCATTCTGGGTATGCTCTTTTCACGAGTCTTCTGAGTGCGCTTGCAAAAGCCGGGAGTTCTTCACGATTCTTTTGTCTTCTGCCCTTGAACTCCACATGACTCAAGTCTCGTAGATGATCTCTTCCAAAACGAACTTTCAGAGCAGCCATTAAGGAGGCCCAATTTTGTTGTTCATCTGGTTGAAGCGTGGACATCTCAGCCAAAGCTTCCCCTCTCAGCGATGCAGCCAATACCGTTCCCATTTGATCTACGCCCCAGCCCATTGCGGATGCTACAACGTTAAAATGTAGAATGTAGTCCTCCAGACACTGGGTGCCATCAAAATTATCCACTTTTAATTTGGTAGTCCCATGAATGGGTCCTGCGTTTGTTAAGTTGCGCAATGGAACCCTGGGAGGGACGTTCTCCTGCATTCTGGCAGTATTTATAGTGGACGACATCTGTGGGTGATCCCGGTGTGTCCATACTGAAAATGGGACAGCTCCGGTTAGCTGCGGTGGAACTTCTGTTCTTCCAACAGAAGTCTGTCCAGTCCCATGTAACTCTCTTGGCGCCTGTTGACGCTGTGAAGGAGTACCCACGATGTGGTCAGGGTTTACCGTTGCCTGATGCATTGGGAGTCCTATTGGATTTCCGGAATCCCACCAGTAGGAGTCTTCTCGTCTTTCTGTTTCTTCCGTAGAATTCCCTTCTGTAGGGCGCATTGGGGTCATCAATCCTTCCATGTGAGATACTGGAATTTTTACATCTGCTTTGTGTAGCAAATACTTAATTTGAATTGAATTTCTCTCAATAGTCGTATCAATTTTCTCAAACTTCTCTTGCATGCTAAAATTGAATGCATCAATTTTTTTAGAGAAGGCATCTTTTATTTCCTCCATAAATTGAGTCATGTCTGTAGGTGACTCCATCTTTGGGCTTTCTTTAATCCCACCGCTGCCACCAATTGTTACGACGGGGTCCATTCCTGCACCCCCGTCGTGGGATAGCCCTGGAGTTCGTGTAGCCGACAGACTCGTGGAAGATTGAAGAAGTCACTCTCTTTGCTAAAATCTAATTTTATTTCGACTATTCTACAGTAGTAATACTTAATGTTTCTCTTCGGGGGTAATTTTCTGCTGTTTCTTTCTCTCTAAGGTCGGAGATGAATTCATCTGGGCATTGATGTATTTCTGCTGTTGTCGTAATCACAATCCCTTTCATCTCAGGATTCTCATCTCGATTGTTCTGCGCAGTGAAGATTAGTGATTCGAGCGGCTGTGGGGGCTCCTCTGGAGGGTTTCTCTAGCTCCGCACTTGTGAACCCCTGGCACTTTTATGCCCTTGGGCTCCTTCTCTCTATGAGTCCTTTTGTTTTCACTCTTATGTTCTTGCGTTTCCGCACTATAAGTTCTTTTTCACTTTATGCCCTTAGGCTTTTTCACTTGTGAGTCTCTGGCACTTTAACGTTCTGGGACTTCTTCCCGCTATGAGTCCTTATGTTCTTGCGTTTTCGCACTATAAGTTCTTTCTCACTTTATGCCCTTAGGCTTTTTCACTTGTGAGTCTCTGGCACTTTAACGTTCTGGGACTTCTTCCCGCTATGAGTCCTTATGTTCTGGCGTTTTCGCACTATAAGTTCTTTCTCACTTTATGCCCTTAGGCTTTTCACTTGTGATCGAGGTGCTCCTGGAGAAACTCTTGGGGGTTGCTCTTCGATCTTGCTCTGCTGAACAGAGAGTTCTTCTCCTTTGCTTCAGAACTTCCTTATATTAGCTCAGCCTCGTGCTTAGGGCCGAGCTTTCCTTGGTTGTCCGAAGCCCACCCGACAGCTCCTGGCAACCTTCTCTGCCAAATGCTGCACACGTGTGTGCGGCTGGAGTTCTTCCTCAAAGGGGTGTTTTTTTCACGCCGCCTTGGGTTTATTAAGGGTAAGCTCGTTGCGCATTCCTCCCTAATGGATCTTCTTTGCGCTTCCCCTGTTTACCCAGGTGGTGTTATTGCGCATTCCTCCCCAAAGTGGTCATTCCGAGAGCGTTTATGGCGCCTTTTCCGCCCTTCGGTAATGGATGCCACTTTGGTTGGCGCGGCCCTGAGAGATTTTTCCCACAGCTGTGGAACATTTGGCAGATTGCCCTTCTTCTGTGAAACGCAATCTTCTTATCTTATTTTCTACGAAATCGTTGGTTAAAATATGCGCTTAACTTAATAAAAAAAAAAAAAAAAAAAACTTGGGGGGGGGAAAGAGAAGACGATTAAAATTGTCTTCGTAACAATATGAACACTTTATTTTTTTCCCTCTTCCCCGTATCCCGGACAGATTTGAGTTTTCATAAAATAAATTGTTCATTTTGCAGCAAATGGTTTTTGTTTATTGTATTTCCCTCCTCCCTCCAAGGGGAAAAATCAACATGTTGGTTAGTAATTAAACAAACACACACGATGAGTGTTACAATGTGGGAGCTTTTATATGATTTGATTTGATTATGCATACCTTTCGAAATGCTTTTCGGAAATTCTCAGAGAGAAATGCATATAACACAGGGTTGATACAGGAACTAATGTATGCTAGCACGTGGGCGGCAATTTGAAGGGATATTTTTAAATCCGTATCCGCCTTATACAGTCCGATGCTTTTAAGAACTAGTATCACCTGCAATGAAAAGAATTAAATATTTATCATTAATATTTCTTATAAAAATTAAGCATTTTTTTTAATGAATTATATATGAAGAGCTGTAGAGCTTTGGCGAAACTAATAAAGAAGTTTTAAGTAAATTAAGGATTAAAAGGATTTTTTAAGATTCAATTTAAATGAATAAATAGGAATTAAGTACTTTTTAGGCTAGAAATGAGTACTATTTCAACTTTTTAGCCTCAATCTTGGGCCTGATATCCGAAAAACATTTTTCAAACTTAATTTACTATATTTTATGCTAGAATTATATACCTTTTTTTATAATTTTGCCCCTCAATATGAGAATTTTTAGACAAAAAACTAATAACTTTCTTCGGCTCAAAAATATTTTTTGGATTTAACTACTTTTTCTGCTTCAATTCAATCATTTTTAAGCTTGAGTTTAGTACTTCTGAGACTCCAAAAATTTAACTTTATTCCCCATTTTCCCCTACACTTTACACTATTCTTCTAGGATGATATTTTGGGCATTTCTCAAGCACTTGAGTGATTTATTTTGCCCCACTCTCCCTTAATGATTTCATAATGACGATCTAATTAAAATTAATTAATGTTTAAAGGCCCAAAATGGCAATAGTTACCATCGTTACAATTAGGTAAATACATATTAGCAGTTACCTACAATTCGGTAATACAATACTATATACAATAAACCACCTTTCTGCTAATCAGCTTTAATTTATCAGCATAATGAATTCGTGAACAGAGTCAATGAACGAATTTAAATTAACTAAAATTAATTGAAATGGAAACTTCTATTTATATATTTTACAATGTCATATTACTTTAGAACAATTGTTTATACACAACATAGCTATTACAATGCACAATTTCCAATAATATCGACTAATAATGGGACCTTTGAGGTCATATAATGGAGTACCTTTGGGCTATTTAAGTTTCCACCAAAGTTCATGCACCTATTCGCAACAAAAGGGTGCAAATTTCTACACAAAAGTCCATCAATGGCCCCATATGGGAGCACACTGAACATACACACAAAATGGCTTTAGAAGGCAATTATCTCACACACAGAATTATAATCATGGATACGAGACATTTTAATAAGTCCACCCCCACATATGATGCAATATAGGGGAGGCCAAAAGCAGAATGCGGTTGAAAATGATGTGGTTGGCATAATGGAGTTCATTTTGCCAGGAAATTACAGTTTCACATATTTATATTTTAGGATAATTTTTTTCCTCTCTTCTCTGCCTCCCAATAGGCTGCTGGGAGGCCGATGGGGGATTCATGATGAATATGATCCTGGGAGCTTTTCGACGAGCGGCAGCTAAATAAGCGAACCATGCTGGCCCTAACCTCCCTGGCAGTCTTTTTTCTTCTTCTCAAAAAAAAAACTGTCAATCCCGTCAATAACGCAAGTGACTGATGGTTGGGATCATCAAAACAACCATCCCGTACTCCCCATATATCGACTATATCAGATGTTTGCGTGTGTCTCCAAGTACACCACCCACTCGTGGGTTTGCGGGGGTGGCGGCCTCTCAACGCATCCCCCTCCCCTACGGCCCTCCAACTGCTAGTCAAGACCCTTCATTAATGGTGTCTGATGCTGTGGAGAGTGATGGGTAAATGGGATGTATACTTAATGGGGTGATCCGAGGAGGAGCGATGTGATGTGTTTTCCCCAAATGTTGAATGAAAGTGCCAAAATTTTACTAGGTGCGCCTTGGTCTCTGATACCATGGAGTCAATCGATAATGTTAAGTACGCTTTGTTGGTCATGTTTTCGTAATTAAAGTGGGCGGCTCCTGCTGAAATGGAAGGCTCCGGCATCCCTTCCTTCAGCCACGTGGGGATGATGCGCGCTTCGGCATATGTTTTGATAACATTTTCACTCGTATATAGTTTGAGAAGTTCATTAGCACAGTGCTCAATGGTTGTGGGGGGATGCCGCATGAGATTATGTGTGAAGCAGTGTCATGAATGAATTTTAAGAGGCAATTTTATTGCTCTATTACACCCATACAATATCACATTAAAATATTTTGATTACACAATTCCTTCAAAGTAAAACAACCAAATCCCAAAATGCAAGAATTGCGATGAAATATTGCTAATAAAATCTCAAAGGAAAAATCATTTTATTACCTTGTGTATGTTATGTGTTAAATAAGGAGAATCTTTTGGGTATAAATATCACGTTCAATGGAATTTTCTTCAACTTCCCAACATAACTCGTGTGCACGGTATATTCAATACGTTGGAAGCACTTAAAATTCAACAAAAAGTCGTTTACTTTAATATATTTCTCTGCACATGTAAATAAATGATTTAGGTGATTTTTCTTTTGGGGAAAAAACCTCTCCTTCAATATTAAATTGACATAATGGCAAATATTTATATTCTGAATGTATAATTTCATTTCTTTTCTTTCCCTCATTCGGAAAACATTACATTTTTTCACAGAGAGACTTATCCCCAGCGCGTTCACATAAAGAGCAAGTTTAGTCTCTCTAATACATTGAATTTTTCATTATCCGCAAGAAATTCATAAAAATGGAAAATTTGCAAACATCCTCAGCACAGAAAAAGTGTCCATTTTCGTGGCAAAAAAAGATGTAAATCGTTAGTAATGCTCCGTGAGTAAATAATTAGATTTTTTTCTGAGCTCGTGGATGAAGATAAACAAGCATTGAGTGAAAATAAAAAAAATGTAGGAACAATAAAATTGCTAATGGGATAATTAAGGAAAGCAAATATTCAAATAGGAAAAGTAAACGTGTGTGTTGGGGAGGCGGAAATTAAATACATAGAAGACATTTTTCACTAATGATAATACTATGTGTGTGACCTACTTTGAAGTCACCCCCAGAGGAGTCAGCAAAAATGTCCATAAATTTAATTTTGCCATTCCGAAAAAAAGACTTGGGACTCCTCTATTTTTGGCTATTGTGCTAATACACACCCTAATTATTCCATAATGGGTTGTTTCTGTCAATGCTGACTTCGAGTGTGGAATTAATACGAGTGTAATTAGACACCGCCCTCGATTTCTTACAGTCATTGCGATCACAGAATCATTTTATGGGCATTGTAGAGAGTGTACTTAATTAGTGTTTGATGTTCATTGACAACATGTGCTCTTAGTTGGAGTTCCTTGAAACATTCTTTGATCTGAATTTGTCCATTGAACGCCACACCCACACCCCAACAAAAAAACCTTAAAAGGCACCCCATTGTGAAGGACTAAATTGCTTGGTAAAATGGCCAAGGAAGGGATATCTCTTAAATCAGAAAATCCTTCCAAAATAGGTTATATCATATCCATATCTCTGGGAGAAAATTGAAAAAAAAATTAAAGAAAATTCAAAGAGGCAAAATAACTTGAAGGCATTGAAATATTCCAGTCCATTAGCAAAGAGGGATCCTTCTTACATATAGCAAAAGGGCCTTACATCGATTATTTTAATTGATTCCCTTGTCCAACGTATCCCCAGATGTAATTATCTGATACAGTATACCCCAAAGATGCGAGGTATATCAGAACCAAAATGTCGTCCTTCCTCAACTAGGGATCAACGACTAAAACAAGCCCCTCTAACTCAATTCTTGCAATTCACAGCTCTATAAAAAAATAATTCAAAACATTTCCCGGACGGGGTTTTATTCTCATTTAAATGAACTATCCTTTAGGGGATATACTGAATTTATGTCATTCAAGTTGGTTGAAAGGATATATAACTTCTGTGTTAATTTGTTTTATAATAAAAACCTTAAAATTTCTCATGATGCTCGCAAAAAAGCTCACCAGAGTGTACACATACATTACACTTGAATGTTATACACTTGAATGAAGAACGCAGGGAAGCATTTTCATTAAAAGAAAAATTTACAACCCTCCCAGAAAGATAAACAAACCACCGAGAATTATGCAAAAAAAAATTTCTCTTCATAAATCCTCAAATTGAGAGAGCTTTTCATTTTTTTTTCATCTCTTGAGAGAATTTTCCTTCACCTGTTAATCAATTGAACGCCTATTTTCAGGTTAAAGGGTAAATGTTTTAGGGTGTTCCTCGATGGGAATAAAATGAAAATATTATTGGAAATTATATAGTTTGTGAATGAACACGCAATAATGAATAGGAGTGAATTTTGGAAGGTGGAATGGATAAATTTAAACTAACCATTATTCCTGACCCTTATGCTAAATCAATAACTCATCATTTATGGCACATATTGAGTGCACACGCTATAGATTAATTAATTATTAACACCATAATAAACTATTTAGCACGTGGAACAAAATTTTCAATGACTGTGAAATTGAATATGCTTCCTGCTTTTCAATAATCCACGAACATTGCAGATTGATTTTATGTGAAAGGTTCACACAAATTTGCAGCTAAAACTATATACTAAATGAGGATATATTTAGAATAGATGAATATGCGTCCGATTAACAACAGAGTACATTAAATTATAATGATTTCAAAATCCCAAATCAAATGCAAATTTATCTCCCATAGTTAGGTCGATATCTGTTTGAAATAGCGGAAAAAGTATTTTTTTAATTTCCATATTTTTCTGAATTTTCCACGAATGAATTCTAGAAAAGCATAAAAAGAAGAAAGAAGGTGAAAAGCTTTTTTTTTCTTAAAGAAAATTCTCCATAGTGTGTTGATTCAATGTGGCTTCAATTATACATATCGAACAAATACAATTTGAGGAAAAATATCTCACAAATGTCGTTCATTAAATTCAATGTTTGTTTCAAAGAAAAAAAACTTTTCAACGTAAAAAAAACCGTCTGCGGAGGAGGAGAAGAAATTCCAAAGATAAAAAAATGGAAAAATGTATGATTCGGAAAGATAAATTCTCTTCTATTTCGCAAGGTAAATATGACTAACACTTAAAATCTCACAAGATCATCCCATACGGTGTGTGTATGGTTGGGGTACATGATGATGAAAAACAGATATGAAGAGAAGGAATTTTATTGTGTATTTTCGGAAATTACATATCGCTTTACGATGGGTGGCGGGGATAAAAGGAAGACACACTGGAGATTTTCTTCTTTTGGCTCCTTGGGTGTGGTGTTGTAGTAAAAATATAAAACACAAAATCATATCGCTTCCGTCTTATGATGTATTTTTCGTGAAACGGATGAGTGAATTTTATTCAAAGGCAAATACATTTTATACAACATGTCTCGAAGGATGGAGTTTTTTTTTTCTTTCATTTTTGCTTTTTAACTTTTATACAACATTCCTTCAAAAGTGAACTCTCTCTCTCGACCCCTGGAGTTAAAGGAATATCTTTTTCTTCCTAGCATACATAATTATGTATATACAGCTTTCTGTGCCATCCTATACTCATTTCTCCGGCAGTTATCACGCAGTGTGATGGGCCTTGATGAGGAAAAAGATGCGTACAAATGGACGTAACGCACCAAATGTTCAAAGGAAAACCAATTAGTAAATTGTTATTCCAAAAAGGGACTTCTCATCTTTTTTTTCTCTTTCTCTCTCTCCATACCATTTGCATGTTTTATGAAAATTTATCAACTAATTTTTGCTCACGTGCCATCATGGAAAATCATTGAGGTGATTCACATTTTACCCTGTCTCTCAATCCCTCAAGTTTGGTGAAAGGTAAATAAATTCCTATAAAATCCTATATAGACCTAATCTCTTCAGGAGTCGAACAAAAATCACGAAAAATGCCCAAAACGAAACATTTGAGGAATGGAAAAAATGGGTACTTAAGGTGGGGTGTGGGAGGGTGCGTAGAGAAATCCCTGAAAAAAATCCTCACAGTTGGAAAATCACGTAGGTTTTTATTTGCCATTATTATGGTAATAACATACACACAACGAATGGGTCTATACCATAATTCCAGCTCTTTTTCCCATTGTTGAATGTCTGTCAGAAAAATGGGAAAATCACTCGTGAAGACCAATCATAGAGAAATTTTTCCTAACTGTTTCAACATGATGGCAAAAAAAAAAGAAATTCGAATGGAATATTGACAAAGAATCCTTAAATGCTTGATGGGATATTTTCATTTTCCACATAACATTGCCAATTTGTAATGGGCAATAAAAAATTGTTACATAAAAAGGATGAAAATTTACATCATGATTTACATTCGTTCAAACCAATATAATAGGGAAGAATCTTTATTTTTATTTGATAAATAAAAAGGCAATTTTTTTAAATTAAATTTCCCTATTGGTCCAACATTTTTGCGGTGAATATTGCAACAAAAAAAAATGAAGCAACAATTTAATTGGATTTTCATACGAAAATTTCCCTTGCATTCCCAGCGTAGATATGTTGCAATATAGTACCAATTTGCTGTGACCATGTAGGGGGGATGGGAGGAAAATGAAATGAATTTAGTCATTAAGAATGATCACTTTAATTGCTCATTTATTATACGGCGTAATGGAAATTGTAATGCAGACGCCCCATGGGTGATGGAGACGCCTGGTGTTTCGATTATTTACTCGCCCCCACACCTTTGCAATGCTGCATCATACATATTTCCTATACGTACCCCTCATGGAAAAATCATATATCACATCACTCCACTTTTGCTATTATTATTAAATACCAACTACACCATGAAACTAATATTGTGCAGAACTTTTTGCTATCTTCAGCAATTTTTTTTTCTTCACATCATTAAGTTTTTCGCTATATGCACGGAAAATACATAGAGCGATATTTATGCTTCAATTTGTTTATTAATTATTTTTTGCTGCATCGAAATTACACCTTGATGGTGAAAAAATATTCATTTTCCCCGTACTATATGTATTAATTGCAACACAACGTGTAGAGGGGAAGGTGATACAAAAGAATGATGAAACTTTGGTGATGTTAGAGAGCTCTAGTTCCTCTTCATTGGAAAGTGAATTCATGACTATTCATAAATTTAAAATTTCTCGTTTATATGGTTTTTGTTTCAAACAATTTTCTACTACATAGTTCATGTTTGTACAGGAACTGCGTAGAATTTCCTGTCGAGTGTAATTTTTTTTTCCTCCACCCACCAACGCATAAAAGAGCAAAGTTTAGAAACAAAACTACACAAAAGGTAAAAAATGTTTAAGTGAAACTTTTTTCGAGAGAGAGTCGGAGGATAAACTTCATCGGGGTGTGTTTGAAATGTACAATGTACAAAAAAAGAGCATAAAATTCATGAATTTGTGAGGTTCTTTTGTTGCTTTGGTTTTTTGAGGTCTAATGAATAAACCGGAAGGGTTTCTTCCCTGGGATGTTGGAGAACCAATGAAGAAAAAACATCTTGAAAATATCAAAGAGAAAATATATTTTTCAGGTCACCATGAGGAAATTGTGTATTGTAATTTTATTGAGGGGAAAAAAAGAGCGAAGAGATAAAAGTAATCTTCTTTGCAATGATACGTGAGAGATGCGAGAGATCAAAGAGAAAAGAAAAAAAAAAGTCTTTCACAAAGAACTTGACGCAATTGTCTCAATCGTAGCATAATTTGTTAGATATTTTTTCTCTACCTCTTCTAAATATAGGTAGCTCTCTGTGTATGTATATAACTTCCTGTTGAATTCATTCTCAAGCCAATAGACTGATGAACTTTGATGCTTTATTGGAAAATTCAAATACCTATATCTTATAGGTAGTTAGAGGTAGCATAAGGAAATTCATTTGTTTCCCATTCACCCAATATGGCGTGTATATAGCAAGCAAATACTTTAGCCAAAGGGCCCCAAGAAGATAGAATTGATAGTAATTTAAGCCGCTGATGTGTGTACACTCATCCATTTATGGTTTCCTAACTAACTTGATAAATAAGCTCATGGATGTAAATTGGCTTTACCGTCAATTAACAATTACCCCATCTAACTGACTCAAGCCAAGGAACCCTTTAGGTGTGCAAAGCACATAAATCTCCTTGGTGCTTTCGCCCCAAAGGAATCAATATGATACATATATGCTAGGAGCGGTGTGCTAATAGCTATCCATTCTAATACATGAACCCTTCGGCAAACATATCAATATATGTATGTGGCTCCTATAGATCAACAATCTATCACATTGTATGCGGATTTCAATTATTACGGCATTATTGTAGTACTTCAATTTTACAACTTCAGAATAAGATTGACTTTTACTGTTGCACAATTGCACACATACTTGCAACACAATAGAAGTTCCTTCAGCACCATCAACAGATTATGCTCCTACCCACACCTAAATCCTATTATCCTCTTTTCAATGTTTCTCCATGAATGTGTTTTAAGTTTCAGCACATTAGCTCGGCAATTATTTTAAACGGCATAGATGCCTTAATGCTCTGACTCTCTAGCACTAGAAACCTCGAAACATTTATATTGAATATAGCGAAAGGAGAAGCTTATAGAGAGAGCTTTCAGCAAGATACAGAAATAACAAGAGTTTGGTGTGTATATGGTGTGGAATTTGAAACCTTCTATACAACTTGTGGCAAAATGCTAAAGGGACTTTGAAAGAACGTGGTTCACGGTTTAAATCCTTTATGTATACAACGCTGTAACTTTCCCTTTGAATTTAATAGAGGCGACGACGGGGAAGCATAACGGATGACTTGCTTCATCACACAAGATGAGTGTTATAAAATACATATGTAAATAAATACATTATCGCCCACCGTATCACTTGATATACCCAACGAATGTAACATAAGTATTCCCCGAATGTATATTCGATTTACCCCCAAGTATCACTTGGCATTGTTAAGAAATTTATAGCCTCGAGAAGAACTCAATTTAAATGGGGAGCCTTGGGGATGGGGATAGAGGGTGGTAAGGAGTTTTTGGATGCTTTTCTCAGAAGGACTCAAACCAGCAAAACTTATGAGATACATTTATGTACGTACATACTTAACAAGACCTACTGCTGCTTTAAAGAGCTAAGATTTTCCACAATTTATATTCAAAACTCTTTCTCCTTCTATACATATAACCCTATGGCATGCATTACTTCTACTCAATGTCCCAAATTTGCCATTAAAATTATTCAAATGATAGCAATTTTGCATACAAACGCCGTGATATAAATTCAAAATAGCAACCAGTCAAAAAATATAATATGTATAATGCTTAACATACATATTTGGGGTTTCCGACACAGAGCAATATTAAATATGAAAAGTGCTACAAACAATATATAAATTTCCTCCAAATACCCACACCCTCTTGGTATGTTTCCGACGTGAGTGAATAACATAATTAAATGTGAAATATTCAAGCTTTAATACACAAGGACTTTTAACTAAATTCGGTTAATTTTTAGTCTCTGCAGAAGCTTGAAGCTTTAACCCAAATTTGCTTACTGAACTTACTTAATACGCTGCAAATCTTTCTCCAAAAATCGAAAAAAAAAATTGAAGACAATTTGAGACAATTTTGAGAAGACTTTGCGAAAATCGAAAAAGAAAGTCAATCATAACGCGTCCAGTTATAAGAGTTGGTGTCCCACAACGTGTAGAAGTTTGTTTATGCGTAAAATTGATTTTTGAGCAGTACATACTATTATGCAAAGCTGATTTTTTTTGTGAAATTCAGCAATTTTATGATTTAAAATGGTCATATCTCTGGTTCTATAATACCTACAGAAACTTCTTGACTAGTTATGGAAAGGTCTTAGAATAAGCTAGAATATGGGATAAATTTTGATACTTTTGAAGGTCACCTCTAAAACACAAAATGGCGGCTTTTTGTTTTACTAAAACAGTTTTTCGCATTTTTCGTCATCAAGAAATTGCTGTAGAGGTTTCTAATGTTCTAGAAAGTTGTAGAGAATTGCAAAACCTTTAATTTGATACCAAGTTGAGCGAAATAGGACAAGCCGTTCAAGAGATATGGTTCTCAGAACTTTTCAAATTCAATAATTTTTCAAATGGTTATATCTTCTAAACGGCGACATAGATTTTCTTCATTTTCGGACTGGTGCAAGATTATTAGTCCTGCTACAACATATCAAAAATTCAAGGAAATCTATAATCGGGATTCGAAGATATTGCCCCTTAAAGTTAGGCAATTTTTGTTTTTGTTTTTAGCGCCTCTTGCGGATGTTTTTGAAACTTGAAATGTTCTAGTCAGTTGTAGGGCTTCGCAATACCTTTCATTTGATACCAAGATGGTCAAAATCGGTCAAGCCGTTCTCGAGATATATCGAAAAAACACTTTTTGCTTTAGGCCGCCATATTTGCTAAACCGCTTGACCGATTTTCAAGTATGAATTGTTGATGAAAACGTCTCACTGAGCTCTACAACATACTAAAATTTCAGACCTCTAACTATAAGGGAAGTGGTTGACAGTAGTTCAAAATGGAGGACGGCGGCCATCTTGGTTTTTGAAAATGCGAAAAAATGAAATTTTACACCCAGATTTCTATATAAAACATCAAACCGGAAGTCTCTATCTATTACCGTTCTCGCGCTATAAGGCAAAATGGGGACCAATGGCAGGCCGGCCGGCCGGCAGGCCGGCCGGATCAAAAATTTTCCACCACCAGTTTTGGAATGTGGGTTGTCTGAAACGTGCTCATACCAAGTTTGAGCCCGATCTGAGGTGGTCGATTTTTCCTACGATTACAATACTTGGTGTTGGCCACGAAGTGGAACACCAACTAATTCTTTGAAGATTCTTAAAATTCTTACATTGTGGTTTAATAAAGATCTAATATCCCATTTTCTTCAGATTACAATTCTATTTTGTAAACTCAATCCAATGAAAGATCGTTAATAAATAGATTGAAGCGAAATAGAAGTTTTGTGTCCGCAAAGTTGAAGTGACTTTGGGGCATTTCTTACATTTGTAATCTCAACTTCTCTCACTTGTATGAAACAAACACAATCATCCAACAATAAGAGAAACTATTTATTTGTTTCCCACTCTCACAGGAAAGTATTATTGAACTTTCCTGTAAATCATGTTGTACATAGTGCAGCTTCGGAGCAGATGTAATAAATGTATCAAAGAGTAAATGTTTTGACTTTGCAATCATCACAGAGGGTGATACGTATATACAATAACAGTAAGACAATATAATAAATATTACTCGAGAAATAATTGCAACAATACTGTGGGGGGCGTGTACAACAAATAAAATTAAAAATTAATTACAATCTTGCAGAGTTTATTTTATCATGTTGGGTTCATTTTTCCTCGTGAGGTCATCACTGGCGGGGATTTTTATGCGTGATGTAAAATCCATATTTAGGAACGCGAAAGGGGACAAAAAGAATTGTGTTGCGAAGAATGTGAATTGGATGTCAATGAGGGCTATGTAAAGGACAATTTATCACGGCAATATAGAGAAAAACAAACCGATTGTGTATACTAACCTGTATGGGAAACCATAAAGATGCAAACGCTGCTACAACTATCACAACCATTCTTGTTACACGTTTACGTCCTCGATGGGACTCGGCGGATATCCTTCCTCCCACGCCGTGTCGCCACAAACGCAATAACATCCGTAGGTACAAACCACTTATTAGCACTAATGGGACTAGATATGAACTGGAGAAGAATGCTATGTGAAAGGCCGGCCATGAGAAACCACCATCATCGAGAAATGTACATGATGTGAGATTCCTGTCACCATGACGATATTCCTGCAAATGCAAAAAAAAATACACATCAAAATGCAATTCTTTATGTAACAATTTCAATTGAACATTTCTTATAGGAAGAAAACTATAGGAGAGATTACATGCAAAGAACAACTTTTTGAATTATTCCTTTTGCAAAAGAATTTTATGAAATATGTATCAAGGTACTTTCTTCTCTTTGATGCCATTTTTCTGTACAGCATTCAATGTTGTATATAAGTAGGTACGTCCGCTATTCGCGCAATGAAAGAAGATTGGAATTTAGCAGAAGAAAATGTTTTCTCCACCCTTATGGAATTGAAATTCAATTTTATGAATTTTTCTAATCATTTGATTGAACGAACATGATGAAAAGTTCAAAGGAGCCATGACTGAAAGCGACCTTTATTACATCACGAACCAAGTCTTTTCACAAAATGCGCCTATTTACCTACTTACAGAAAGCTCAAAAGCACACATCAAGGATTACAAGAAAAATCGCATTTGATGTAAATTCTATTCTTTGGGCTCATTGCAAGTTGTCTCAACAGATTAAATGCAAAAAGAATTTAATATGATTAGTTCTTTGCTTTTAAATAAATTTTCAGAGGAATTTTGACTATATCAACCACCTTTAAGCGATATGATTTAAATAAATATTTCGTTCTAGGAAATTTCGAGCTTTCAATCTGTTTTGTTTTTTCAAAGCTTCCTGTGTTCCGGAGGAAATTCTCGCTCACCCAAGGAAAAGCAGCAATTTAAGCTAAAGCTTTCGGCTCAGATAGCGGGCCTTCTTCAGTGGTCTGAACTACAAGCAAGACCACTGAAGAAGGCTCTCTATTAGGGCCGAAAACTTTGGCTTAAATTGAGACTTTTCCTTGGATGAGCGGGAATTTCCTTTGACGAACACCGGAAGTTTTGAAAAACAAATCTTTAACGTCAGAAAAGAATACAAACAATGATTATAAGAATTCCAAAAACAAAAAAAAAATAAATCATAAATTCCAGGAAGTGCTTTTAATTGGATGTTTACACCAAATTGTTCATACAATTGCAATTAGTGTGTAAGACGACAAAAAACAATAAACAATTTAATTTACATTTCCGCATTATATGTATGTATATAGTTGCTATATATGTTAGGTATTTTGACCCTGATTCCTGGTATTGTATCCCATTTATCTTGAATTACTATGTACAGCAGAAAAAAAAGGAAAATCATTTACAAATTGAAACGATTTTGGAATTGACACGACGTAAGAGAATCATATACGTATAGATAAGGTAAATAACAATAAATTTCTTTCGAGTGACTTATTCTCAAGAATTTGTTGCTTCGCACAAGAACTCGTGTGCATAAATTTGCCATTTTGTTGCTATTTGTTTATCCATCGACGCAAAATAACAAGTTAAAAATAAAACTCTCTGTTTGAAATTATATTTGAATCTCTCCATACAATTGGGTTTCCTTAATCTATTGAAGGATATACACAATTTTTTCTCATCTCCTTCCCCCACCTATGTCTATGTATATAGGAAGAAGAAAAGAGAAGACATCCGGATTTATTTGATGATATACTTCTTGAACGAATTCTTTATGCTCTGATGATTTACTTTTTCGATTTTTTTAAGTTGATAACGAGCATTCATTAAATTTAACTTCCTTTTATTGTGTATACCTATTTCTTACCTTAAGTAAGAACTCTGCTAAGCACTCGTGAAAAATTCTACAGGAAGTTGGATTTTATTTATTGGATTTATTAAAAGTATTGATAGGTAATATCTTCGGTAAAAGTCAAAGATCAAATTTTAAAGCTACATTCCTACTTCCTACATTGTTACAGAGATTGTGTGTAGGCAGAATATTCTAAAGGAATAGCTTAAAGAGATATTTTCAAGTATTTTCTGGGGTACTGAAAGCACAGACAAATTGTTGAAATTACCTTCTTAATTAATCGACGCAACAAAATTGAGATCAAAACGAAACTAACAAATACACCCACGTAGTCTGAAAAAAGTTTAATGAGCAACGATTGGAGATTTCGGTCATTAGAAAAAGATGTTTACAAGTCAACAAGACAAGCTTTAACTAAGCCTTATCCATAATACATCTCCAAGTGGTCAGAGGTAGCAAATTCGACAACAAAAGAAATTTGTATATACACGAATCCTTTGTTAGGGCCCTTTTTTCTTTTTTTTTTCTATCTTCAGGACGATGTATTCTTAAGCTTTTCCCCTGTGCTTTGAGCTATTCTTGCACGTATGTATGTAGGCTATGTTGGGTGTTGATCCTTTATATGGAAAGGTGGCGTGTAGAGTAATCGATAAATGTTAGGTAGGTACCTTCAAACACTTATTTCGGTCATTCCCATCCTCATGGGTAATCCCTCAAAAAAAATGTACATAAAATGGTTCCTTTGGTAGTCACGTATGGATTGAAAGAATATTACATAAAAAAGGACTATTTTTGGTTGTAAAGCTTACATGTAGCTGCATGAACAACATACAATCTTATCTAATCAAGTGAGAAATGCCGAGAAACCAGTGAACTTTTTTTCCTGTTGAGCTTTCAGACCTACGCATTTGATTATACTGAATATTTTATTTTATTTTATTTTATTCCTTACATACCATAAAATATTTATGCTTCTTTGTTGGTACTTGTAGTACGCGCAGGTAATGAATAAATGTATATGGTTTATACTTTCTTCTGCCAGAAAAAGGGCTTCAGGGGAAATTGAAAAAATTGACATTTTCGAGATGTTTCAGCGTGTAACTCGCGTACAACGCGCCGTGGAAAAAAAGGAAAAACAATGGAAAATTAGCTTTAAATTTTCCTCTCAATGTACCTACATAATTCACATTTATCTTAGGCTTGTCTACCCAGGTATTGATTAAATTCAATTAAATTTTTTCACATTTTTTCTTTTACTTGTTCTATCCACCCCCTCATGATACAGGGAGAATTTAGCTAAAGGGGGTAAAAGCTTTCTTCTTATTATCAACTGAGTGTGTTTGTTTATTGCAGAAAAACTGATGAGTGGATGTGAGAAGTGAAATGAAGTTATAGACAAATATATAGAGAGAAAATATTTCCATGAAAGCTTCACGGAGGATGTGAGTGAATAAAAAAATACAAAGCTCCTTTTTTTGTACCTTCGAGGAATGGAAAGCAATTCTATCGACTCTCACAAAAGATTTACAACCTTGTATATTATATGATTTTGATACTTCAATATTTTTTCAACAATTTTATTATAAAATAGCAATAAAAAATCCACAGTTCACTTCATCCGGGAAAGAATGTGAAGTTTCGAAAATTCCTGGAAAATCTTTTTCTCAATTATTTTTTCAATTACTTTTTTACTGGTTTTATAGCAGGGATTGATCACACCCTTATTCTAGAGTGAAAAAAAATCAAAAATAAACACTTAAATTTAATTTTCCTCCCATAAACAATTCCCCTGCGTGTGATTTTTTCTCTCTAAATCCCACTCGCTTCTACTCTTTTTCCTCCTGTGGGCTTGATAATCAAATTTTCAAGTTGTAAATTCAATATGCAAACGGAACAATTTTCGAGACTTTTGGTCAAGTTTCTCCAATGGCTTTTCCGCACTGTTTTTGCAACATCAGGCCAGAAAGAAAAACGAAGAATTCCGGAAAGCTACTCAGGAAATTGGATATTATCACGATAATGACACCTGAAACTCCTCGAAAAGTCCTTGGCACGGGATGAATGGTGATGCGAATGGGAGGGGGGGTGGGAGGAGAAATTCATAAATAAAATATATATTCTCCATAATGGTATGTTTTCGTATTGCATTAGCGTCCCAAAGCCAATGCACGGCAATAACTCAATAAGACACGCTTTGTATTTCTGAAAAATTTTCCATAACGTATGAACCGGCACAGTACCTACAGTGTGTGCGGGAAAAACCCAAAAAGGGGATGGGTTTGTATATGTATGTATGCTTGTTCCCCCTCAAACTGCTCGTTGAGTTTCCTTCGAATTTAACAACCTCGCCACCCATCAAGTGAGGAATTCAGTCGAGTTAACTTGTTGCTGCTTCACAAAATTGTATACGATGGTGAATGTATGTGTAGTGTATGTTGTATTTTCTTTTCAAAGAGGTCTGCCGGCGGTGAGCTCCTTTTGCACATAAGGGTGGAGGATGGATGGGGGTTGGAAGTTTATGGTTCCAAAGCTCTTCACCCTTGTTGTTTTTGTACACGTGAAAGCATTTTATGTTTCAAAATATGTGGGTGACGATGCTTCGACTCTATACTACATACAATACACTGCTGCTGCATATCTACACCCCTGAGAGTTTTTTGTTCTTTTTTTTTCTTTGAATTTAGAGACTACACGGTACATAATAAATGAATGAGCTACTGCACCACCAAACCGATAACTTCCGTGTTCAATCAATGCCCGCATTATTTATGTACGTCAAGCAAAATTTATATTTACACATAACTCGTATTTTCACTTAAAGATAAAACCCAAAAAGGATATACCATTGGGACATATCCCAAAGCCCGTCGAAAGTTACGCGAAAAGTAAATTTGCACAGATACGGGAATTTTGCATAAAAACACAGCCGTACGAGAGCTGTACGTAGTTTTTTTTATTCCTTTCCAAGGGTTGTTCTCCCTTTTGGTTTCTTTCAACCCCCCAAAATGGTCCCTTGGAAAATTTGTGGGATTTATAGAGTTGAATGGAAAAATTAAAACTTGAAACTTTTCTTGTTTTAAGAAGAAACCAAACCATTGTTATTCTAGAGATTACCTTTTTCCGCCAAAATAAATATTAGGATAATTCAAATTAGAATAAAAATGAAAACTTTTTAACATACTTCTTGACTTGCAAAAATTTTAATAAATGTCCCATTTTAATTGGAATTTATCGTAAAAGCTCTCACGGAAATTGGGTGCAAGATAAACCAATTATGTAGTGCAGGAATTTTCTTGAATAAAAAAGGAACGAAAATGGAATTTCCATTTTCTACATTCAATATAGTAATTTTTCCAGTGAAAAATGCCGATTAAACTATTCTCACCAAATTTCTGTATGTTGGTGAAACTTCTGAAGCTTTCATGATGTATAAATGAAGCTTTTCCATTTGCAAGATTGGCAAGATTCAACAAGCCAACTTCATTAGATAAAATTGTATATCGAAATTCCGTTGGTAAAAGCTCCTAGCAGAGCGGAACAATATTCAAAGATTTTTTTTCCACCAGAGTTGGGAAAGTGGAGGAAGCTCCATTGAAATAACGTGTAAATGAGCTTGCAAGCTGAATAAGAACTTTTCCACATGCATTGCATTTCCTTTTCCCGGAACAGACCTTTTGATTTTTGCATGTTCCCCTCCCAAAAGGTTTCCTATTGTTGTTCATATAAAACTTTTCAATGTATATACATAGCAAAATATGCTGTGGTGGGTGGTACCCGTAGAATAATATATGAGTTTGAGGAGAGACATATCTTTTTGAGAGCAGAATGCGGAAAAGCGACAAAAGATAATGAGGGTGTGATAGTTATAGAGGAGAATTCGTGAAAATTCATAATCAAATTCCAGCAGTAGCTTCTTGTGAGACGTGTGAACGTTATGTGTATGAAATTCTCTTTGTAATATTCATCAGGGATTATTAAACAAAGATTTTCTGAGAAGACAGAATATCTATTTGCACGTGCCGAACATAGAACGCGTGCTTATGTTGAAGAAGATATTATATGTATGTGTATTAACTTAAGCGACATATAAATAAATAAATATGTGTATGACTTTTATAGGTAAACACAGTGTGGAGTGAAGTAAGACATCACCTATGGCTATCAAAGTACCATATTTTCTCATCACAAATAAACATATCACGCATGGATTTAATAGTGCACTTATATTACGAGATATATGAGATTATATTGCGAACACAACATACATAGCGTCTGTATGGGTGTAGACTTTTATTTTACTTTATGAAATTCACGTGACTACCCCGCACTACTTAAACCAACTATATATCATTGATATTTCTCCTACATTAAAGATGAAATAGAAAATTCTTCTACTAAAAGCTCAAAATGCACATATTTTTCTCTCAAACATTTAGTTAAACTTTTCCTAATATATTACTGAGCTTTTTAACTTCTAGAATAGACCACAAAAGCTCTGAAAAAAGTCTCAAAATCTCAATTTCTTTTCTAAGCTTGATTTGTTAAATAACTCAAAAGTCTTTTTTGTATTTTTTTTTTAGAAAATTGAGTGTATTGTGGATTTGCAAAGATCCTCTAATTCAGCGAATATACAAGCGCGCTTTTGGATTTCAGTAGAACTGAAGTGGCGTATTTTATTGATTGAGCTACCCTATTTTGAATATTTGAATAGGCCAATGCCTGCGAGATTTGTTGACAAAATCATTTCGTATTCTCAATTTAATACAAAGCTAATAAGGAGAGAGGAACTCCACAGAGACGATTGAGAAGTCATACGGATGTGTATACCCAGAGCTTTATACGTTAGTTAGAAGGGATTAATTTCAAATTGAAAATTCACCATCTATTTCCCCTGAAGCTCATCTACAACACATGAATATTACACTCATCTCCTGTATTCTGCGTATACGAATTGTATAATGAAGCTCTCCCCTTAGAAGTGACAAAATTTAAATTTTATTTGTGAATAAATGTGATTTTCTGTCTCAAAATGACTGTTTTTGAGAGAAATTGCCTGAAAACAGAATATTGTTTTCTCATATACATATATACGCTAAAGCTCAATTGCGAAAGCTCCTTCTCACAGCATACATAATGTGGTTGTGTATTACATGGTGGTATATATGGTGGAGAAGGGTGGGTGTTGTGTGGTATACATATATTTGTTTGTGGGTGTTGATTGAGGAAAGCTCTTTAGAATATTGCACAAGAGAGTGCTGGAAACCAAAATATATTTAATATAAAATGGTTCCTTTAAACTGAATGATGTATAATTTTGAGGGCTGTGTGCGGTGGAGGGTGTGAAGCAACTGAATACAATTAAAATGTGAAATCTCATCGTGAACCCTTTTATTTTAAATTGCATTCAATTACATGTTAATTTGAATTTATTTTATGGGAAAACTTTTCTCCAAATAAACAGTTGAATTCAAAACTAAACTAACAACTAGAAGTTCGTTATTGTCTGAAGTTATTGAAAAGATAATTTTGAGTGAAATCTAATATAAATAAAACGTTGAATTTTATGAAATTTGATTTCAATAGAAAGTCGACAAATCATCATATTTTGACGACACGAATTGAATATTAATTCTTTTCTCTCATGGGGTAAATGAAGAAAAAAAAAACTTTGAGTCAGTACGAGTATATGTAATAGATTGCTGACAAAAGGAATGTAATAGCAGAGTGAATGGAAAAGAGCTCGAAAATCCACTACAGTTGTAACATAATTCCAAAATGTGATAATAGATACGGCGAGGAGCGACGGAAAAAAAAGATGTTGAGAGCATTACCCGCCCTCTTGTCGTTGGAATGTGGGCGCAAAGTTGGGAGATGATTTTCCATCTCCTTTTGAGCGTGTATACCCTTAGCTATTATTGCGTCTGGGAAAAAACCATGAGAAATCTTCAAAATGTCACGAAATAAGCATCCACTTTAATTTGTGAGTTTGTTCTCTTTTTTTTCTCATTCGTATTCATTGATGAAAAAGTTAGCCTCTTTAATGTATTTATTGCTCAATAATGTCCTCAAAGCGGGAATAAAAATATTTTGTTGCCACAGCAATATATACCCTTACCTACCTACCTATGTATATATTCTCTGTGACTCGCGAAAAATGAATATAAAAAAAGCATCTTGAGAGGAAAAATATCCAATTGTAATATTCTATTGTGTGTGCATAGGAATCCCTTGTGCGAGGGCAGAAAAACAGTGGAAAAAAAAACATTTACAAAAGATTCCAATAGCTCAAAAGTGCTCGACAAACAAACTAAGAATATATGCTTACATTTAATAGAAAAATATTTCTCTCAATGTTTGCATAACCAAAAATAAAAAAAAAACATAAAATTGAAATTAATATTATCGATCCCTTTACACCCCCTTACCCTTTAAAAAATAAACTCTGTGTGTTTGCCTCCCCCCTGCGCACCCCAATCGATCAGATGGATGTTTGCTGTGCCGTGTTACCTTCCATTCGTTGAGAAGTGTTTTTCACTTGATTACAAGAGGATGAGTATCCGATGGGGGTGGATTGTGGTGACAGGCAAGTAAATGCCGCAAAATAGGGGGATGGATTGAGAAGGGGAGGGTGTGGATGGCGTGGTAAATTGGCTTATTTTATTGTACCTTTCGCCATATATACTTATATATTGGGGAGAAATACCAGCAAAAGGAGGGACTCTGGCCTGGGTATGGCACTGGTCAATTCTTTTAAATTTGTTTATACAGCAAAGTTTGCGCACCAACCAACGTCATCACCCTGCCTGGCCACGAAAGAAAAGTTAAATTAGTATTTTTTTCTTTTTCTTTTTTTTGCCAAATAACACGGGGCCACCACGGAGCCAAACTTTTATTTAATCAAACCTGTAATTGACTAACAGAGAAATCACTCCTCTCTCATCTATTGAGCTCATCTAATGCAATATGTACCTAAGGTGTATGTATACATAGCATAAGAATACGGGCGGTGTCCCTTATGTATTGATTTCAAAATTGGCCGACATGCTCCATTATTCCCAAAATTCTTACGTTCTTACTTGCTAAAAGAAAGAAAAAGAAGAAATATATCCCAACATCTTTCATTACATTTCAACTCATAAATAAATTCAATTCAATTGAATTACGTGAGTAATTCATCTGTGACAGAAATCAATCATCATTTCCTTCTTATAATATGTAATATATTATATAATGTATAGCCATTACATATCTCACACATTTTATGGTCTTTTTTATGTGAAATTATCTTAAATAAACTGCTTTTGGTTATTCTTTCTTTTGGAAAAAAATACAGAAAATTTTCTTTCATAAATTCCTCTGGGTCATTCATCAAAAATCATTTATCCATTCAGGGTCACTATTTTCAGCACAATACTGTATGAAATGTGAAGGCAATGTCTCATGGGAATGGATCCATTAATTAATGAGCAGAGAAATAAATAACAAAATCATTTTCTTCTCACAAAATAAACTCATTTAAAGTTCGCACAATTCTTGAATAGTTGTACAGAATTTGATACAATCTGTGTGTGGGTGGAAAATGGTGTTGATTTGGTTAATTTTCCTATCACATTTTAATGGATAAACACCCCTGACCACGCGGGGCATACCAAACAAATCAAGTGAAAATGGAAAATTTTCATCCCAAAGTATACACACAAAGTTATGTTGTGTTATTAATGATGTTGTAGTTTCACTTTTATCTCAAGCCAAAGAGAGATGTAGTGGAAAACCATGGGAGGTCTGGGGGTTGGGGGAGGTGTAGGGGAGTTTATGATAAAATCTCTGACTGAATATAATATCCCCGTCGTATCATAGGAAATCCTCTTCAGCCACATAGAAAATTGAATAAACCCAATCATTTGTCATGTGTCATAAAATTGAGCGGCAAAAAATAACGTCAAGAGATTGTGGAAATGTTTAGGTTTCAACGCATAAATAAACGACAAATAAAATTAGCTAAATAGCATAGAAATTTTCCCTAAATTTACAACGCTAAATAAACTAATACCAACCCTTTCTGAATCATGAAAATTAAAGCAAAGCTTTTATAATCTTCATCTGTTTGCAGAGAACTTATAAATAATCTGGACAAAGTTTATTTGGTGAATAATCCTATTAAACAATATAGTTATATTATGCAATTCAGGGCAAGTATATCAAAAATTATGTATAGTATACTGCAGACGGTACTATAGATATATGAGTAGTTATGTAGGAACAGAGCACGTGACGTCACAATTTTGTGTTGTTGTGTAAGGTCAGTGTCGTGTGGGAGCAGAGCCCGTGACGTCACAGTGTTGTTTGTGGAAGGTCAGTGCCGTGAGGTGAAAATATAATTTTATCCGCCATCTTTGTTTTTGCCGCCATCTTTGTTTTAGTCCGCCATCTTTGTTTTAGTCCGCCATCTTTGTTTTTGCCCTCCATCTTTGTTTTTGTCCACCATTTTGAATTTTATTCCTTCATTTTGAATTGTGAATTTTTGTTCCGCCATGCTGAATTATGAAATTGTATTCCGCCATATTGGGCTTGCTTATTAACGGTTTTTTTTTATTTTGAATATTTGATTTGATCGTTTTTTGTCATCATCATATTGATTTCGCGCCTTTTAATTGTTTTAAACGTCTGAATATTTAAATTTTTGTAATTTTTTGTAACGAAAAAAATCTTGATCGTATATGAGATTTGAACATGCAAGGTTTGAGTGCCCAGTACGAAGCTCTAACCATTGGGCTATACAGACTTGTTAGTAAGCCCACCATAATTGTGAATCGTACACCCGCCTCCAACTTGATGATTCATATCACACACATTAAAAATGAATGAAGCACGGACGAGAAAAAAATTACTCAAAGGAAATTTGAGCAGACACTTGGCAACGAAGAAAGGGTGAAGCGACACTGAGAAAAATTTCGCTGACTCGTCATTTTTTCGCGATCACTTCATGAAGTGTATGAATTTATTTGAGTGGAAAAGACAATATATTTTCAATGTATAAATATTGGGCTTTGAGTGTTGCATTAATTGTATGTGGAATTTTTGTCTTTTTCCTCTCTCTCTATGATCACCGCTTATGTGTCTTATTTGTGGGGGGAAAAATGCAATTTACTCCCATGCATAATTTTCACATGTTTTTTTTGCCTGCTTTATCACACATCGTTTGTGATCAGGGCTTAAAGTTTTTTATGAGTATATGATTTTGAATATTTTTCAGAAATAAACAACTTTAAAATTTTTTTATTGCAATAAATTTGCGTTTTTGAAATTTTCATTGCAATAAATTTGCGTTTTTAAAATCTTCAATTCATAAGTTTGGCATTTTCTCATGTTATGAAATTCTAAAAGAAACTTTGAGCAAGCAAATATTTCTCACCATATTTTACCTACCTCAATAATTTGCGTTGTTTGTTTTAAAGAGTAAAACATGAATGCAAAAATTTGATCTCCACAATGCATAAGGTTGATGACTTTTTTGTAGTAAATGGGCAAATGAAACGATTGCAGATTTTTCCATTTAAAAATGAAGCGTTCGCATGAGGATGAAACCTTTATATGTTGTGATAAAAACACATTTGTATATTGATTTCATTGTTTTATTTTAGTATTTTTTACATAACAAAACATTTTCTAGATATTTATTTTAATCTAAACTTATTCTAAGATTAAATATTCTTTACAATTACATAAATATAATTAAATTAATAGCCAAAAGGTAAAGAATCAAAATTTTCGACACATTTTCTTTTCGTTAAAGTAAAGTTTGCAGTCTTTGTGCATGGTCCTGACTGAATTTGGAATAGTTGTTGCCGGGTTATTCTATCCGGATATTCAACTCTTATACCATCATTTTCAGTCATAACCATGTTTTTGAGCGTTTCAAAATTAATTTGTTTTTCAACCTCCCTGTTCATCGATATGCCTTTAAACACAACCTTATATGAATAGGAATCGGACCCGGGGGAATAAATTTTCAAGCCATACGCCTTTGGTCCACAGCTTACAAACTCATCAATGTAAGAGCCTTCACTGAAATCCGCCAACTCATCGGTTAGTTCTCCTAAAAATTTTCCAGTTTCCAAGGGATTTTTCTGACCATTAGGTACAAGATAAATTACCGAATCAGTGTCACAGTAAAAAACATTGCGTCCTAATTTAGAAAGAACAGAATACAACTTGATCCGGGCATTAGTCGTCGTGCAAATTCCAACACCCAAATTTACGTACTTTGATGGAACTTCATGCTCATCAATGTGTTTCCATGAGACGAAAATTTGGGTGGGTCCTGCAGGATACAAATCAAGTATCTCTATATTTTCTGACTGCAAAATATCGTTTAATTCTGAAGAAGAATTACAAATTGTTGTTTTACTGTAATCCTCCCTCATAATAAAACGACCCCATAAGCTGTTCAAAACAATTTTAGAGAGAGATCTCATACCCTTATTAACAGCTATCTTATCCTTCTCAAGTTGTATTCCTTCCTTCTCCAAATATTCTTGGATGTAACGTTCCTTATCAACGTCTGATTTGGCATCTTTTGGCCACCCACTTGATTCCTGTTTGATTTTTAGGAAATTATCAACATAATCGGCGAATAGTCCTCTCTCACCAGTCTCACGATTGTATTGTGAAATTTCATAGGCCCATAATTCAAAACATTTTTGAATTTTGTACCCATGTTCAACCGCAAGACGAACTTCATCGAGAGACCAAAATCCAGTGAGGGCTCTTTCATCATCTGAATGTGTGCAATTAAAGACATTCAAATCTTCCGTACATCGCCGACACAATGGGAAAGTCAGGCGATTATTACATCTGTATGGAAGACAAGGGATATAGAGACCACGTGGAGGTAGAACTTTGCATTTTATTACGCCATCATATTTTAGGGCCTCCTCTTGGCTTTCAATATCCTTATGAATTGTAGGATGACCAACAAAATATTTAGAATATTTATTGGCCCAAGGATACAAGGAGGTGAAATCGTAATAGTAAATACGATCGCCAGGTTTGCATTTATGGTAAAGTCGAAAAACTTCAGTTCTACCCCCATAAACAGCAGAACGCAAGTTAAAACCTGAATCCGTGATCTCTCTATGTTGGTCTATTTGTTGTGTAAGCTGTGGATCATCTTTTAAAATTTTACGGAAGTCACATTCCCACATAGATACAACATTATATCCCAATTTTCGTATGTTTTCCAATCGCCTCAACGTTGCCTCGTAACGATTGTGCAATGTATCATTGGGGTCATTAGAACACACTTGCATCCTATTTAGATAACAAGTATGTCCGTGATAATAACATCCCTCAAAACTATACACAGTGTTAGAGGTTTCGTCATAACCATCCGCAATATAACGACAATTTTTTAATTTTTCTTCGTACCTTAAGTTTACGTTTTCTTTCAGTTTTAAGTAGACGAGCCATTTGAGAGAAATTTTACTCTGAAGGTGAATAAAATTGGAATTATAATTATTTTTAGGAGTAATTCCAAGGGTATCTGGTTTGAGATAATTCTTTCTATAGACTTTCATCACGGCATCAGCAATGGTGATAGCCTCTAGAAAGGGATTAACATCAGATGTTTCGATGAAAGAAAACATAAAATTAAGGCATCCTTTCATTAAAATTTTGACGTCTTGACGACAATACCGAATTAATTCTGCTTTGTTGTCGAAAGTATTATGCTTATTTGCATTGTACCATTTCAAAAAGTCGTTATATTGAGGGGTTGTCATTGAGGTAATTGGATACATATCCATATTTGGATGTGGCCCCACATAATTTCGGTTTTCGGGTTTGTTAAATTTATATGGGTAATACCCTTTCGAACACTCCTCTAAGCCAAAACTTTTACTGAATTGTGACAGTGGAAAAGGAATGAATGAAAGGGAGTCCAAAAATGTGATATTCTCGACTGATGCACAGAGAATTTTCATGCCCGAAATGATTGGCGAAATTTTATATTCTCTTTTACATAATTCCTCGAGGATAAATTGGCCATCGTAACTTTTAGCGTTATGTGCTATCACTCTGGTGCACATTTTACGATATTGTAGAATATAATCGATAAATTTTTCAATTGATGACTTGTTCTCATCACTCTGAAAAATTCGTTCTGATGGGCCGCATCTTGTGCAAAAGGAATTGGGAGTTGCGGCACATAAATGACAAACCGTATACGATATAACTAAATTGGGCGTATGTTTTGAATATCCCCCCGGAAGCGTTGTAAATTCTGACTCACAATCATAGAAGATTATGCAATATTCTTTGCGGTTTTTCTTATTCCTATATGGTTGAATATGACAGTAATGGGGGATAATGCAATTTTGACTACAGATGTCACATTTCCTTTTGTCGCAATCGTGACCTTTCGAGGTATCGTATGATAAATAACAATGTTTACAGACTTTAAATTTGTTACAAATACCCAGAATAGTATGGTTATTGAAACAAATTTCCCCTTTAAAACGTCGATTGCATGAAGAGCATTCAATCAATGTTTGAACATTAGGACAAGGTGGATTTTGGGTACATTGTTTGCATTTTTCAGGACAAATATGACTACGGTCGTAAAGTATATCACAAACCGAGCATTGGTGATCAAAAGCGAAAAATCCCGGGAGGTTTGATATACAGAAATAGTGCTCATTAGACTTATCAAAGAAGATGTTAATTAATTTGCTTTGATTTGTTTCTGTTCTTCGTGATTTATAATCAACTACGTGAAAATCAGAGAGACAGGTATATACATTGATTCGGAAGTCTTTTGAGTATTTACGATCGAAAGCATATATAAAATCAAATCCGTAATTTCCGTCTTCTCTGAATTTGGAAGGTGATATTTCTTTAACAAAAGCGTCTGCAATTCTGTTTAATTTAGGAAGGTTCTCTCTGTAATTTCTAAGTTTTCTTTTTCTTTCTTCTTTGTTTTCATCTAAAAGTAACATACCTAATATAATAGCTATTGGTAGGCAGTTCTTTTTGCTTCTAACATCGATCATGCTTTTGCATTTGAAACGTTGTACTTCTTCAGCAGTCATTCTAGAAGGATCACGATGACGACCCCTCCCCACCATCGCATGTAGAAGGTACGCTCGAACACCAAGTACATCCGTTGAATGGAAAACCGTAGTACTTTGTTGTACTTTTTCCAGATGTGCGAATATGAGCGGTACGTTGAGTGCTGAAAGCGGCCGAATTCCTATGAAGATTGGTCTGTGGTTGGGATTATCACGAAGAAACAACTTCATGACAATTTTATCCCCATCTTTTGACTCCATATGAACAATTTTAAGCATCTGAAAATGCCAAAAAATAATTATAAAAACATTCAGAAAAATTAATGTTACAAAATTTACCTCATCAAAAGCATCTTCCATCCAATTCTCTCCTTCCGTGCTGTTTTCAGGTTTCTTTAGCTGAAACTCAATCTCCAGTTGCGTATAATTAAAGTGTGTATTTTGAGATTTGAGTTTTTCAACCACTATTATGTTTTTATTCTCCTGAATTGTTTCTATATCAGTAGTTTCAACACCACCTCCATGTTGTAGCACAGGGTCATCATCACCACTTTCACTTGAACTTAAGTCTATAACATTGTTCTCTTTTCTGGCATATTTAATAACACTGGATCTCTGATGAGGTGAACAAGAGCCTCCTGTATGTTGTGCACTAGGACTTGTTATTTTGCGCTTACCAGAGAAAATTCGACATAAACTGGCTGATTTCCCTGAATAATCTCCTCCATTCGTAACGCACTTCATCAACCTTTCTCTTTCTGTACAGGTGAGAGGTACTCCATTAATAACTTCAGTTTCAATACGATCAATAACTTTACTAAAGAAAATTTGACCATCTTTATCTTCAATAACTCCAATCAAATCACTCACCGATTTGGTAAGTGAAATAAAATTCATTATCTCGGACAAGGTCTTGTTCTTGAGTTGATTCATTGTAAAACACTTGGACTTTTGGTAACAAACTGTTGAAAATCTAAAATGCAGCTGCATTTTTATAGATAAAATATGTCAACTCAGCAATTTAAATCATAAGAACAAAATTTGTTTGTCATCAAAATTTTCTTTTTAGAATTTCACAATATGATGAATTTCACCGAATTTATTTTATATCATACAAAAAATAAAGACATCTGCAAATGTGACAACGTTTCATTAACCTATTTACTATGAAAAAGTCATTAACATTGTGCAAACCATGCATTAATTATGCTGGAATATTCTTAAAGCTGATGACAAATATTTGTATCCTCAGCATTTCTTTTGGAATTTCGCAATATTATGAAATTTAACATGTTTCATTTTATGGAAAAATATGCAATCGTTTCATTTGCCCCTTTACTACAACAAAGACATCAACCTTATGCATTGTGGGATCAAATTTTTGCATTCATGTTTTACTTTTTCGCAAATTATTGAGGTAGGTAAAATATGGTGACAAATATTTGCTTGCTCAAAGTTTCTTTCAGAATTTCATAACATGAGAAAATGACAAACTTATGAATTGAAGATTTTAAAAACGCAAATTTATTGCAATGAAAATTTCAAAAACACAAATTTATTGCAATGAAAATTTCAAAAACGCAAATTTATTGCAATGAAAATTTCAAAAACACAAATTTATTGCAATGAAAATTTCAAAAACGCAAATCTTTTGAAATGTAAATTTCAAAAACGCAAATCTTTTGAAATGTAAATTTTAAAAATGCAATGTTTTTCAAATGATGATTTAAAAAACACAAATCTTTGGAAATGTAAATTTTAAAAATGCAATGTTTTTCAAATGATGATTTAAAAAACACAAATCTTTGGAAATGTAAATTTTAAAAATGCAATGTTTTTCAAATGATGATTTAAAAAACACAAATCTTTTCAAATGTAAATTTTAAAAATGCAATGTTTTTCAAATGATGATTTAAAAAACACAAATCTTTGGAAATGTAAATTTTAAAAATGCAATGTTTTTCAAATGATGATTTAAAAAACACAAATCTTATGAAATGTAAATTTTAAAAACGCAGTGCTTTTCAAATGATGATTTAAAAAACACAAATCTTTTCAAATGTAAATTTTAAAAATGCAATGTTTTTCAAATGATGATTTAAAAAACACAAATCTTTGGAAATGTAAATTTTAAAAATGCAATGTTTTTCAAATGATGATTTAAAAAACACAAATCTTATGAAATGTAAATTTTAAAAACGCAGTGCTTTTCAAATGGTAATTTAAAAAACGCAAATCGTTTGAAATGTAAATTTTAAAAACGCAAATTTATTGCAATGTAAATTTTTAAAGTTGTTTATTTCTGAAAAAAAAATATCATAAGAAACTTTAGCCCTGATCACAAACGATGTGTGATAAAGCATGCAAAACCACGTGAAAATTATGCATGTGAGTAAATTGCATTTTTCCCCACACAATTAAGACACATAAGCGGTGATCATAGAGAGAGAGGAAAAAGACAAAAATTCCACATACAATTAATGCAACACTCAAAGCCCAATATTTATACATTGAAAATATATTGTCTTTTCCACTCAAATAAATTCATACACTTCATGAAGTGATCGCGAAAAAATGACGAGTCAGCGAAATTTTTCTCAGTGTCGCTTCACCCTTTCTTCGTTGCCAAGTGTCTGCTCAAATTTCCTTTGAGCAATTTTTTTCTCGTCCGTGCTTTATTCATTTTAATGTGTGTGATATGAATCATCAAGTTGGAGGCGGGGTGTACGATTCACAATTATGGTGGGCTTACTAACAAGTCTGTATAGCCCAATGGTTAGAGCTTCGTACTGGGCACTCAAACCTTGCATGTTCAAATCTCATATATGATCATGATTTTTTTCGTTACAAAAAATTACAAAAATTTAAATATTCAGACGTTTAAAACAATTAAAAGGCGCGAAATCAATATGATGATGACAAAAAACGATCAAATCAAATATTCAAAATTTAAAAAAGCGTTAATAAACAATCCCAATATGGCGGAACACAATTTCATAATTCAGACATTCAAAATGAAAAAACAAAGATGTCAGACTAAAACAAAGATGGCGGACTAGAACAAAGATGGCAGCTGGCTGACAAATATAAAGATGGCTGACAAAAACAAAGATGGAGGACAAAAACAAAGATGGCCGACTAAAACAAAGATGGCGGACTAAAACAAAGATGGCGGCAAAAACAAAGATGGCGGATAAAATTATATTTTCACCTCACGGCACTGACCTTCCACAAACAACACTGTGACGTCACGGGCTCTGCTCCCACACGACACTGACCTTACACAACAACACAAAATTGTGACGTCACGTGCTCTGTTCCTACATAACTACTTATATGTATAACTCACTTTTCACTTGTTGCATTCTCCCCCAAAAAAAGGAGATACTTCTAGAGCTTTCAGAGATACTCCCAGTATGGCAAAATATATATCGAGGGTTGGAAAATATACTATACTAACTCATTTTTGTTGATTTTCAGGAGAGCGATTTGAAGTTTGAGATTTACATTGCTTCTTATGTAAAACTTTTTACAGTTTTCGCTGTAACTTTGTAGGGAACAAATATTCGAATTTGTCCTTTTGAGGGAAGATGAAGGACATCAAAAGCTATCGAAAAATGCGTTAAAAATATACTATACTAACTCGACTTAGTATAGTGTATTTTCCAACCCTCGATATAATGTACGAAATGTTCTTTTGTTTGATATCTCCTCGATTGGGGGTAAAAACGATAATTCTCCAATGAGTTCTTGTGAATCAAGAGCACACAGAACTTGGCAGCAAAGTAACAAAATGCATTTAAATTGTTAGCAACATAAATCGATGTGATAATTATCATGTGGTGCAAGTTTTATCCACAACGTGACCACAATGACTTCACATAAAAGCAATATAAATGGAGGGAAGATACAGTCATTTCATGTAGTACGTACTACATACAGAGTACACCCGTTGGCCATTCTAGAGAACTTATATTTGATGAAAATACAGTTGTTTGTAAAACATTTCATTATTAACAGCACTGTGTGACACAAGTCAACACAATATTTTATTTCAAGACGATGTCCTTTCGTGTCCTGCTCCATAAAAATGTCCTCCCACTCTCAACTTGACTTTTCAACTTAATCCTTTTGCCGTGCGACAACAAACTTGAGAGCTTTATATCCTTAAAGCATGCATTTTTCTTTGTAAGTGCACTCGCTTTCACTTTGTGAACAAATTGTGAATTATATAATGCCTTTTCCTTTCAAACAAGAGAACATTTTTGGGGACTTTTAACACTTTTCTTATTTTCAGCGTAGCAGCTCCTTGGAGAAAACTATATTAAAAACTTTACATTTTAGCACTTTCTACATATTTGTCTCACAGAAATTTCTCCGAGGAAGAAATTCCTCCAAAAAGCTACATGAAAGCTACAAAAGCTCCGAGAGAGAGAAAGAGAGAAATGGTAAAAAAGGAGACATTTTAATAGAACAATTTCCTGTCTGTTTCCAAATGCTGAAGAATGATGACAACTTTATCCTTTCTGAGTAACGATCGACAAGAAAATCAATCGGCTGTCGACATTCACCGTGTTTATTTAAGAATTATGAGCAAAATGCTTTTACAGATTTTTCCAATCTCTCCTGAATGTCCTGAAAACTCCTTTATACACACACAGGAGGATTATATCAAGTTATACAAATCGTTCTTATACTTGAAAAAGGGATTTAAAACACCCTGAATTTCCGTTTCTTCGCAACAGCTTTCAAAAATTCATCCCCATTCTCCCAAGAATCTTTGAGTGTTTTGATAGCTTCCCATCATGGCGCCCCCAAAGAGTTGTGATACAAATAAAACAGACACGTGTGTACTGTTGAGCCCTATGCGTATTTTACAGCATTATTTTCAAACAAACAATATTTTGAAACTTCTCGGGATGCGAACTCTCCTTTAAATTATAGACTTCAAATACAAGACTAATGGGAATAATTGAAGTTGGAAATTAGAATATGGGGACAGCGAAGAATGGAAGCTCTCAAATTGCGATTAATTTATTAATGGAAGAAAGGCTACACCCTCTTATTATATACCTACCCAACATTATATATAGCTAAAGAGAGATAATAGATAAATGGTGTACATTTGCATATATGATGCTAGATAATATTTTATATATAAATTTTTAATTGTACCAACATTCCCAATGTCTCGCAGGAGCACTGACTTGTTGAATGCCTCCACCACGCAAGACTCTCTCTATACAGAATAAAATGCCCAGGATAATTAAATTTTACGAATAATGAATAAATTGTCATCTATATTGTTGGCAAAATTTAATTAGGGTCCCTGTTATTATCTAAAATTGTATGAGCTGTATGGATAAACAAAATGAATTGCCTTAACTTTTCACTTTGTCTATCGTCTTTATTGCACTCCATAAAAATTAAAGAACTTTGCGAAAATAATTAGGCCACGCTACTTTCTCATTTAATAATGTGAAGTAGATGTATATACATTATCATAAATTTCTATATAATGCCATAAAAGTGATGCTAAAAAGCTCCGAGATAAAATTAGTGAATAACGTTAAAGAAAATTTTGAAAATACAAATTGGAATTTATTAATTAAAAGTTAGATTAAATAAAAAAAAACTTTGCATAATTAATAACAATTTAATTGAATTTTTCAATTTTTCTAATTAAATTAATGTATACATTCTTTGAAATTTGCTTTTATTTTCCAGCTTCACTTATCTCTGTACTAATGTTCCTGTTAATTTATAATTTAAAAGCTTTGCTTGTTTTTTCTGTAGAAAAACAAATAAGCGTGGTATATTCAAGCATACAGCCTTGAGAGCTTTTGTGAGCTTTGCGTTTTTTCATCATTTGAATAAAAAAGAAAAATAAATTATGTTTAGTTTATAATAAAAAATTAAGGACTATAATTTCAGAAAGTTCATTCACTTTAAAAGGGAGATATAAGGCCGCACATCAATGGATGGAATGTTTGACTCCTCCACGACGAAGAACGTTTTAACTATAATGGGAAAAGTTTGAAGACGAAGCAAAATCAATCATAAAACCCCTGTTAGACGTGTGCAAGTGAAGGTACTAGATGGGTAATTAATGATTCTACCAAAGAAGCCAGAATGTGGTTAGAACACTTTGATATTTACCAATATTAAAATAATATGAAGTTAATGAAGAGTCCTCCACACTCCCTATCTCTTGTAGTTTCACTCCCTCCTCAAAACATTCACTTTCATCATCCATCTTCTATTTAATGTGTTCAACATCAAAGATTCCCCTCACAGTATACTCATAATTTCATCATAATATACTATTCACACAATTTTATTGAGGCCATCCCTCCTTTTCATGACACAGATGGTTTAACACTTAATTTCTGAGAATGTCGCTCACTCAATGGCACAAATTAAAATACAACAAAGGAATCATTACAGCATTAAAGATTATCACTTTAATCCCCATATTGTGATGGGAAAAGTGAGATTTATCCCCCAAAAGAGAGCATAGAAATTCCAATTGAAATTATGCTCCATAAATTTGCGCTCTTAAAGTATATCCAACCAACATATTTCCCTGAATAACTGAAGACTTAGTCCTGTTAAATGAAATATGGAGGTAACTCCTTTCCCCCTTGCTTCCTCTTTAGCTCAATGTGATGGACTTTCTGTGAAATATAATCTCATATGTATATGGATTATGGGTGAGTATATACATTGGAAGGGATACTGAATAAACAACTTGTGCTAATCCCCAAAGGAATATACGAAAATGAAACGTGACACTGTTTTTTTAGGGGGGGCTACTCGATAAATATTTGATTCAATTGATGAGAAAGAACCCGATTTTACCTATCCAAAAAGGACAAATTATCCTTGTAATGATGATAAAATGAAAACTCTTCGTGCCCATATCAAAATATTCTGAATTCTAAAAAAGATTCTTTAAAAATTTAAATGAAAATGATTTTTTCTTAAAGTTTGAAGATTATTTTTATTAGGAGAGAAATCTATTTGTACACGATAATAAAATTAAAAGTTTCCTTTCTTAAAATTTACTTCAAGAAGAAAATGGGAAAATTTTAATGGTATTTTCAATTCATCGAAACTTTGGGAAACCAATAATGGATTCAAAACTTGAGGGCTTTTTTTGTATTCCTTGAATATTCAGTATATTTTAGTGGTTTTCCCACAACTACTTTTCCCTAAAACTTTTAAGGAAATACACACTGTTACAAAATAAAACTTGAACAGATTATTATTTTGTGAAACTTCAATATTTGAAAGGAATCTCAAACTACGACAACTCCTATCAAACTTTGCTCATCTTATACCCTCTTTTATGCTACAACTAAATGCCAATATAGTCTTCGAGACTTCACAGGGAAGTTGTACCAAATGGGTATAGTATTTTGAATGATTTTTATATGTTTTCCGTATACACAACAACTTTACGTATAAAAGATGTTTTTAACTTTTGTGACTTTATAATTCCAGCTTTAAATGGGGATTTGAAAAATAGGACGAAAATATCATTCGCGTGTGGGAGGATAAACATTGTATTACAAAATACTTTGTATTTACATTCACAGCACACAATGGCATGGAAAATAGCGCATAGAAAAATTGCGATGGACGTAAAATGGCTATTTTGCTATTTTTCCCTCTTTTTCTGCGCATTTCATCAAAATTGACCCTTTTCAGAGAATTTGCTGATGGTGTCAATCTTGAATTTTCCTTCACTCAACACAACACGCTTACATTTTCACACCCATTCACAAGAGAGAGAGAGAGCTTTTATGCTTTCAACTATAAATCACGCACTTTAATTCATTCATATCGTCATGCTATAAATCGAATAATAATGCTGAGCGATACTGAAACCAATAAAGAATGTTAAAATGTCTTTAAAAAAATTGGAGAACCTCCCTCAACCATCCACCAAATAATATTTATGTGTCCAATTTTATGTTAAAATAATAGCCTTGTATAAGAGAAATTCTGGTGAATAAATTGGCACCGATGTGCCTTTTGGGTATGTACTTGAAAATTCCAAAAAGAAAACACACTTAGACCCCTCCCCCAATGTTGTGTGTACTCAAAACTCGCGCAATTCGCAAAATAATTAATATTTCATAATTTCTTGAACAAATTTATGAATAATTTAGGTTGTTTTTAAATAGGAAATTTGATTGTTTCATGTACCTTCGTGTCCTCAAACATTCGCGCAAACCTCGCGCAACCTCTCTCACAATCGTCAAGTGGAACCATCAAAATATTTCCTCAATTCCCAAACAAAACCCTTTTTGCAACTTTCAATGCGCTTAAAACAACATTTTTATGCTTTTCTTATGTAGATATATAAGTCTCCGGGAAAGATCTAATAAGAGAAAAATTCCACACACCCCTTTTAGACAAACTTTTTGCATATAACCCCAGCTTCTTTCACCCAAAGTTCAAGTCTCATCTCATTTATTATCCACTTTATTTCTGAAATAATTAAATTTCCATTATGTATTTCACAAAACGAAGGGATAAAATGGGTGGAAAATTCATGTTGGGAAATAGTAAAACTTTCATGAAAATTCTGTGAGATTCTCCTTACAAAAAAAAACTTCCATGAATGACATTATTAAGTGAAATTGGCGTGACTTTTAGAGCCACAGCATATGGCTACAGATTAATTAAATGAACCAACCCTCCCCACAATGAAAACTTGTTGTACAAGTCCTTTCTACATTTTAAAGTTTTTCATAATGAGTGTCATCTTTTTTTTAATAGCTTTTCCTTTTATTTTATGTAAAGATATATTCAATGAAGTTTGTCAACGCATGGATATAAAATTTATATAAAAGCATCACCCACATATTCACGAAGTAATTCACTTACATAAACTTTACTATGTAGGTACTATATATAGCAAAGTTTACCTATTTAATTGAGAAATCATGTTCGACGTGTGTGTGCGCGCTACTTTTTTGACAAAATGGAAAAACTTTTTGAGATATAATTCATGCCACCCCGTGAGAATGTATTGAATGCATTCTGCAGAAAGTTGGTAAGTTTTATGGTGCCGATTAATCCCCATTTATATGTTATATACCAACCCACCATATGAGAACATGGTACACCACCTCAACTAAAATATTAAAAAGAACTTTTAGAGCGAATGCCTTCTTCTCGCGAAGTAAACTATAAAGTCGCGAGAGTATGTAGATATATAATAAAATTTACATCACTTTTCCATCATTTCTTTTTATTCACCTTGTTATTGAAGAAGTGCATAAGTGAGAAAATTCCGTTAAAGATCATAATGCACAAGTTATGTTGGAAAAAACTCCCTTTAAAATTCCAAACAATTTTCACCAATTAAAGCTTAAAGCTAAGGTTTTTCGTGGACAATTTTTGAGAGCTTTGCAAGGAAAACAATAATTTTCACACTTGAACGTGAAACTTTTAGTGGTTTTTCACTCAACTTTACGATCGTTGGGAGTAGTTTTCCCAGCTTTCCCCGCGGGAAAATAACCCTTTAATTTAATAATACAAAATTAGAGCTCTTGGTTGAAATTTTAAGGATTTTCTCCATACAATGTACATGATGTCCTTCCAATGCATAGAAAATTCATTAAATACTCCCGTGGTGCCAATGATTGTCAACGAGGAAACATCTGCTGAAATCCCATTGATTTGGGCATACACTAAAAGAGTACAGAGCTTTTGCGCTTTTCCCAAAAAAAATCCAATTCCGAACCCACATATTAGGGATGACTAATTAAATTGACTGGCCATCATGGACATTTCATTTCCACATTCCCCCACGTAGAGCCTAAATTAATCTCAAAAGCTGCATTTTTAACCAATATCCTGCACACCAGAGGTAGTGAGCTTTTTTCCACGATTTTTTGTCAATTCGATAATTCCCAAGAAACTTTGCAAAAAATCAAGGATAATTTATGGATATAACATAAATTTTTGCAAAGAAAATAGATGAAGTTTCTCTTTATGAAGCTTAAGAATCCCATTAAGTATTCATTTGCTCAAGAAACAGGGGAGAGTGGTTGGAATATATTGAGAGAGAAAAGTAGAAGAAATTGAACGGATATATCTTTTGCAGTACAAGTCTTATAAAATACTTTGTATTCAGCAAACACCCACAGCGTAACATCCGAGTTAGGGAGAGACGTTCTTCTTATTTAAATCCTTGCGGCTGCAACAGACGGATTGTGCAATTGAAGGACAATGAGGGAGGAAAGTGCAATACAACAACCCCCGCAGAAGAACTTTTCACAATACGTGACTAACAAGGAGAGTACCCCAACCTTGGGAGCGGGATCGGGACGAAACCTGTGGGGTTCGATAGAGCATGGCCAAGTGTTAGAACAAAGTGGTCTTACTTTATTCGAATAGGCCTTCAGTCCTTAGAAATCTAGGGTTAAAGTTTTTTGTCCCTTAAAATTCCGTGTCTTAGTTCATGCCCAATATCTCAGGCTGTGCTGTATGGATTTCAATGAGGTCGGGCTCGTTGGAAAGGTAGATAGATGGGCTACAACTTTTGCGAAGACACCAACTTTGTGGGGGCACCCCATGGGGGTCAAAAGGGGGCTTCTTTCAAACATTTGCCATTTTCTCGAGAAATTTATTAGATATGTATATACTTTTACTAGCCTATGGGATAGGCCTCGTGCAGCCCTACAACTCTTCCATACATGACTTTTCGCTCAGACATCGTTAAATATGAGTTTTTTGCATATTTATGAAAATTCATCAAAATATTGCATTTGTTGCCATTTTGCGTTGACAGCTCACAGGGTGCACAAGCAAAAGCGCCTCTGTACAGTGGGAAAATGCCTTTGGGGAGAATTGTGGGATTTTAATGCTTTCTTCGCGGCAGTATTCAATGGATTTGGATGCTCCTCGATGATGACCATGCAATTGGACATTCTTTGGTGGTTGATGATGGCATATAAAGTTGTGCTATGTACATTTTTTCAGCAAAACAACAGTATGCACTCTCTCAACACACTCCAATGCTCCCGTACGTGTCTCATTCGGTGCAAATTCATGCAAAATTGTTAAATATGAATGGTCAAGTGGTTGCCGATGGACATTGCTATATATATATTTTTCAACATTTACCATTCTTTTTCCTCTTCAAAAAAATTGAAGAAAATACAAATTAAAGGGAAATTTTATGTGTGCGGTGGGTGATTGCTGATGGTAATTTTTTCTTCTTTATTGCAATTTTTCTATTTTGAGGTGATTTTTCCTTCTTCTTCTTCCACAAGAACAATTTTTAAAGAAATTAAATTTCTTTTATATTGAAAATAATAAAATTGGTAAATGTAGGTTCTTCAACAATTTGAAGAAAATACAATTTAAAGGGAATTAATTCTTCCTCATCTTCATCATATAACTTTTTTTTTCTTTACATAAATAAATTAAATAAATTTTTATTTAATAAATTGGAGAAAATAATAAAATTGTTAAATGAGGAGGTTTGTTGCTGATGGTAATTTTTCTCTTCTTCTCATTCAATGTGTAGTATTGCACTTTTCTTTACCAATTTCTTCATATTATTTAAGGTGATTTTTTCTTCTTTTTCAACAAAAATTTTATAGAAAATATAATTTAAACGGAATTTGTAAATGTGAGTTGGGTGGTTGCTGATGGAAAATATTCCTCCACTTTTTCTTAAAAATATTTTTTGTCATTTTCTTTACCAATTTCTTCATATTACTTTGAGGTGATTTTTTTCTTCTTCATCAACAACTCTTTTGAAGAAAATACAAATAAAAGGGAACTTTTTCCTTTAAATAAATTAATAAAATTATTATTTATTTAATTGGAAAAAATATTAAAATTGTTAATAGTGGTGAATGGTTACGGATGGACATTTTTTTCTTTTAGTGTTAAATGTATAATTCTCTGTTCTTTACCAAATTTCTATTTTCTTCACCAACATTTTCTTTTAAAGAAAATTGAGGAAATACGCATTTGATAAGGGAAATTGGTAAATGTGGGCTCTTCAACAATTTGAAGAAAATACAAGTTAAAGGGAATTAATTCTTCCTCAACTTCATCATATATTACTTTGAGGTGATTTTTTTTTCTTCTTCTTCAACTGTTTGAAGAAATTGGAGAAAATAATGATATTGTTAATTGTGGTGAGTTGAGTGGTAAATTTTTCCTCTTCTTTTCCATCAATTTATTGCCATTTTTCACCAATTTCATAATAACACTTTGAGGTGATTTTAAAGTGATTTTTTAAAGAAATTTAATTTATTTTATATTGAAAATAATAAAATTGGTAAATGTAGGCTCTTCAACAATTTGAAGAAAATACAAATAAGTTCTTTATCAACTTCTTTCATATTACTATGAGGTGATTTTTTTCTTCTTCTTCAACTATTTGAAGAAAATACAAATAAAAGGGAATTTGTAAATATGCGGTGGGTGGTTGCTGATGGAAATTAGTCCTCCACTTTTTTTTTTATAAAATTAAAAATATTTTTTGCCATTTTCTTTACCATTTTTTTCATATTACTTTGAGGTGATTTTTTTCTTCTTCTTCAACTATTTGAAGAATTTGGAAAAAATAATGAAATTGTTAATTGTGGTAAATTTTCCTCTTCTTTTTCTGCAATTTATATCTTTCAACATTTCCCTTTTCTTCACCAACTTCTTTCATATTATTATGAGGTGGTTTTTTCTTCTTCTTCAATGACAACAATTTTGAAGACATTAAAATTGAAAGATGTAGTATTTGATTGACAATTTACAGACATTTTCCAATCTTATATTGGGGAAATGTCTCTTCTTCTTCAACAACAACCCTGACGAATCTTATGGTAAAAAATATTTATTGAAAACTATTTTTTCCTTTGTGATTTCTGTGGTTCTAAAGAAAGTATTTTTTAAATGAACACAATACGACCATGGTCTTTGGGTATTTGCAGATGGCACAATTGAAGATATATTTTTTTTTAATTTATCATGTCTTTTCCATTAAACATAAAAAGAGACATAATAAATATTAATAAAAAATTAATAAATTTATTTGGTGATAGTTGAAGATGGTAACAATTTTAACACTTGAGGAAGAATTGTTTTGTGACTTCCTTGGATGTAAATTCGAGGATCTGTAGCTTCTTTACTGCAATTTGGTCACTTTTAGAGTTGCAATTGGAACTGTTTTTATTTAAATTTTTGTGTCAGCAATAATTTTTATTTTAACATCCTTTTCATGGCTGCACAGAGCATTGAAAGTTCTTTCACAACAATTAACATTGATTCTTCCACCTCCTCATAGGGTCCATGAAGTGAAATTTCACATTACATTTACCTCAAGCTCAAAAATACAATTGAAAAGCATTTTTGAAAAAGGGCTCTCAAACCAAAAGTATTGCTGACAAAATATTATTAACACTTCCATCTGCAATTCCCCTTAAAATTACCATTGACAAAACGTAAAATAAATCAACTCACAAATAACCCCAAAGTAAAATTTAATTAAATTAATTCAATTAAAAAAAAATTCCTGTCAAATACCATCTTCAACATGAACCAAAGATCTGCATGATCTCATTAACCATCGAGGTACATGCTCTAGAGTGCCACAAATCCATTGCAAACCAACTACCATGGTCATTTCTAGCTCAAATACAAATTTGCAAGCGTCTGGGTCGAAAGCTTTAATGAATCTGGCATCGGGTGTCTTGTATGGCATAATAGCCCTGTGGATGGTGTACTGGATTCTCTATTTTACAGTCCGAGGATCTAATCCCGCTGCGGAATTTTCTTTTTTTCCCAAAATTCCCCTTTTTACCAATAAATACCCATTGGAATGTCTCACAAATTGCCATGGGGAGTGTTCTGATGGTGGACAGAGTGGATGATGGACATACAATGTCTTTTCTCTGATATTCTCTCAACACCTCACATACGTCATTGCTGAATATCATCAAAATATTAATAAAATTGCAATTGACAATTATTAAAGAGCTCCCATTGGGTTATAGGGAGTTCATTGAGATCCTTGGCATGAGCCTCAAGTGTTATGCAGACCATGGTCACATGTTGAAGATGGCCTCAATTGTTAATTTTTATTCTTTCACATGGAAAATAAGTACAAAAATCATTCTTTCTACCTAAATCTTTCACGGTGTGTATTATTATTATTATTTTACCATTCTTGTAGGTGATCGTAATGGTAAAATTATACATTGCAGATGGCAACATTTTTTCAGCAATGCTATTTTTTCCAAATGTTTCCTAAAAATTCCTTTTAATTTCCAAAGTCTCTCTTGCAAGAGTTTGAGGTGGACTAATTCTTATATTCATCTTAAAGAACAGACCTTTAGGGGAGGGGGGGGGGGGTGGTATGTATTGAATAAAGAGAGATAATTTTTGACAAAAATGTTATTCTGAAATTTTAGTTTTATTTGTATTGGTAATTAAATTACCTTTCATGAAGATTTTAGTTTTATACTATGAGGTTTGGTTAATGAAAATGACCTCATAATTAAGCCATCAATACTTTCGAATCAAAGAAGTTATTTTGAGTTTTTGATAAGGTTTAATTTTTTATTGCTGACGAAAGAACGAAAAATACTTGGTGTTGGCCACGAAGTGGAACACCAACTAATAGTATTAATAATTCTTTGTTAGGAAAATTGTGGATTAGATTGATAAAAGAGGGTTTTTCACAATCTAAGGATAATGTTCAGGAATAATATGGTTAGAAAGAAGAGATTAAAACATTTTCATTTATAATTGTTTTTTTTGCAATCATTTCTGACCACAGGTCACAAGAGGGGGTAATTGGTTAAATAAGGCTCAATTTTAATGCAATTCTAATATCAAATTCATGATGTTTTTTTTTAATTTTTCATTATTAAAGAGGTTTGAGTTTTTATGATTTCATTGTAAAGATTATTTATTAGTACATCTAATGAATTAACTACAAATCATAAAAGAATTACTACCATTTTTTATTTATTTATTCAAGATTCATGCCCATGAATACATAGATTCTTAAAGGACTATATATAGGACCATTAGATTTATTCATTAGGGGGATATAAGAAATAAGTCAATCATAACGCGTCCAGTTATAAGAGTTGGTGTCCCACAACGTGTAGAAGTTTGTTTATGCGTTGTAATACTATCTGTGAGCAATATTAGTAGGCAAATTTTTTTTTTGTGAAATTCAGCAATTTGATGCATAAAAATGGTCATATATCTAGTTCTATAATACCTACAGAAATTTCGTGATTAGTTTTGGAAAGGTCTTGAAATAAGCTATAATTTGACATATATCTCAATGATTTTCAAGGCCATCTCTAGAACACAAAGTGGCGGATTTTTGTTTCACAAAAAGAGTTTTTCGCATTTTTCGTTCTGAAGGAATAGTTCTAGAGGTTTCTGATGTTCTAGAAAGTTGTAGATAATTGCAAAACCTTTAATTTGATACCAAATTGAGCAAAATCGGACAGACCGTTCAAGAGATATGACTCTTAGAACTTTTCAAATTCAAGAATTTTTCAAATGGCCATATCTTCTAAACGGCGACATAGATTTTTTTCATTTTCGGACTGGTGACAGATATTGAGTCAGGCTACAACATATCTAAATTTAAAGAAAATCTATAACAGATGTTCGGAGATATAGCCCCTTAAAGTTAGGCAATTTTTGTTTTTGATTTTAGCGCTTCTTGCGGCAATTTTTGGAACTTGAAATGTTTTAGATAGTTGTAGGGCTTCTTGAAACCTTTCATTTGATACCAAGATCGTCAAAATCGGTTAAGCCGTTCTCAAGTTATATTGAAAAAACACTTTTTGCTTTAGGTCGCCATATTTGCTAAACGGCTTGACCGATTTTCAAGTATGAGTTATCGATGAAAACGTCTTACTGAGCACTACAACATACTAAAATTTCAGACCACTAGCTATAAGGGAACTGATTGACGGTGTTTCAAAATGGCGGACGTCGGCCATTTTGAATTCTAAAAATGTAAAAAAATGAAATTTTACACCCACATTTCTATAGAAAACTTCAAACCCGAAGTCTCTATTTGTTACCGTTCTCGAGATATAAGGCAAAGTTTGGACCACCGGCCGGAAGGCCGGCCGGAGGGCCGGCCGGATCAAAAATTTTCCACCACCATTTTCGAAATGTGGGATGTCTAAAACGTGCTCATACCAAGTTTGAGCCCGATCTGAGGTGGTCGGTTTTTCCGACGATTACAATACTTGGTGTTGGCCACGAAGTGGAACACCAACTAATTCTGTATCATTATGTCTGATTTTAAGAATTGGAAATTTCTACGGAAAATCCTAATGAGTGTGTGGAACATCGAGAGAGGAGGACAATCCCCAAGTAAAGACAAGCAAAACCACTGAAGAAGAGCCACAATTGGGCTCGAAAGCTTTGGCTTTAATTGCCGCTTTTCATTGGGTGAGCGGGAATTTCCTTTGACGAACACCGGAAGCCTTTAACAAGAAACTCATACGTCAGAAAAGAAAAAGAAAATATGTTTTGCTTTAGTTTTTGAACCAATAGCATATCTTAAAAGATAAAAATATGGTTCTCAACAATTGAAACATGTGAAATGGAAGAAAGTAAAATCTACTCTCCTTTATTTCGTTAACGAAAAAATAATTATTATTTTGAAAAATTATATTTTTAAATTTTAAAAATTTATTATTATTCGTATTCGAAATAAATACAAGAGAGGTATTTTAACATAGAATACTATTTTTAAATGAAGAAAAAATCAATTCAGTTTTTTTCCTATGGGATTTCTTGTGTCATTCCGAATATGAAGAAATAATTCATGTTCACTTTTTTAAAAATACAATTTCAGAAAATAATAAGCTTCAATGTTAAATGTATATTCAAGAGTTAAAAAAAGCTGTGTCTGGAAGAAACACAACTAATAAAAATAACAATTATGATTGTGCGTAATTTTACTTTCTATTCTGTTAGATATCTTGAGAGTTGAGACTGTGTAATAGTACAGGATAGAGAGGGCAAACTGTGAGAACGTTTTAAAATTAAATGATTTCTATTCCTTTAAAAACCATCATCATCACTATGAACTTGTTTCATGACGCGTAACAACTAGGGCTATATGCTTTAAAAACCATGAAAAAAAATAATTCAAAACTTTTTGTCTTACTATTTTCTGGGAAAAGTTTGTTTAAAAAAATCATGATTCTTATTATATATTTTTTTTTATTAAAAATAACTCAACTTTTAAAATCAATAGTTCAAAAGAGTATTCCCTTTTCTCACTCTTTTTTTATAAAGATGTTAAAATATACAGTAGTTAAATAGAATTATTTATTCATTTATTAGTTGCCATCCCTGCTCCATAGAGCAAATATACAATGTATATGAAGAAATAATTTTACCCTTTGAGAGAGACAGAGCTGTAATGGCTCTATGGTTCTTCAGAAGTCTTACTTTTTTAACATAAATACTTTACTGCATACAAACTCATTAAATAATGTTTTTAATACAGGGCCTCTACGGTATATTAATGGTCATATTCTGAACTTTTATCATTCTTCTTTTATTTTCATTAATTCATTATTTACATATTTTCATTTTTTTTTAATTCCTCATGTATCTCTTGCAAGAATTTAAGTTTGGCTATAAAGAACGAAATTTTAAGGAGGGGGTGTTTAATAAAAGAAGTAAATTTTTGATATGAAATATTTTAAATCATTCTTATTTTATCTGGTAATTTGAAAGTTTTAGTGGACCATTTTTTTACAAGCCAAAAGGACAACGTTTTCATATGAAATAATGTAGAAAGGATATTGGTAAATATGGAGTTTGTATTTGGCAAGGTTATCCTCTCTCTTTCCCACTCTCTTTCTCTTATGGGTCACCTCATTTTTCTAATGCACATGTAAATTGATGTAATAGGGGGTTGGAAAACCTTCATGAGATGAGTAAAATAATCTATCTATCCATCTTAACATCTTTGTAAATAAGAAGAATGGGAAAAATGCAGTAATTTGAAGAATAATATATCATAAGAGTCATGATTTTTTAAAATAAAGTTTTCCTAAAAAGTGGTAAAGAGAATCTTCATACATTATCTTTCGTTTTTAAATCATTAGAAATCCTTTTCTTTCGTCAAGTAAAAGCCGCACAGAGAATTTTCTCTTTTTCTTACCACCTTCCATTTAATAGGAAGTAAAATAACGTTCAATTTGAAGTTTTTAATTTCTTGAATGTTTTTAAGCTTATAATTTTTAAAGAAATATGGGTCGGTTTTGATAAAAATCTTTTCTTTTCTTACAACTTATAGGTTGTTATAAGATTTTAATAGATGGTGTTTTTTGACCGTTTTCTTTTTTTGTTCTACGAAAAGGAAAACAAAGATTTTTTGTTCTAGAAAAGTAATGTTCATCCAAAGATCTGATTAAAAAAAGAAATAAAATGTCAAAATTTCCTAATATATTTCCCATAATACCAAAAATCTTATGACTTACCTACATATTATTACTGCTTTAATTTAAAAAAAAATAGGTAAACAGGAACATCTTCTTCACATTCGGACTATCACTCACAAGAACTCCTTTTGCAAATAATTAAAATTGATTAAATTAGATTTTCATTTAACAGTAATATTTTATGTTAAAATACTCTTTTCAATTAATGGCAAGTAAAAAATATATTATTAAAAAAATGTGTTCCTATATTATGTATTTATTTCCTTTTTCTTAATTATGCTTCAATATCAATTAAAAGAAAGTAAATAATCAATAAAGATTTATATGATATTTCTATATAATAAATAAGCACTTTGATTGTGGAGTAGATGCCTAAAAGTTATAATTTCTCGACAAAAATAATGCAAAGGTCTTTAGATAAAATATTTTCTGTGGAAAAATTCAATTTTGGTCATCCTAGCAGATTTAGAAAGGCGATGAATGCAGTTTACAAGGAAAAGAAATTCAATAGGAAAGATTTTTCAGAGACAAAATATTTTCACTTTTTTCCCAGTGTTACAACCCCTAGCTGTTGAAAGCAACTCTTTCAAATATCATTCAATTAATTGAAAACTTTTTTGAAAAATAACAAAAATGCGAATAATCTCGAAGTAAAAGCTAAAACATTGTCTCCTTTATTTTTCTTTATTGTCATCTTTTCTTAATTAAACATGTTGCAAGTGTTGAGAACATTGAGACCGTAGAGAACCATATTTATATCTTATAAGATTGGTTCATTTCATAAAACTAAAGCTTGACGATTTTATAATAACATTATGAAAGTATTTCATCTGTAGATAATGAATGTCTTATTCAAAAGCCTTGATAAAATACATATGACAGAATTATTTCTTATATCTCCCTGATTAGTAGTCCAATGATAATTATTTGATGATTTGTAGATAGAAGATTATATAGCTGCTAATAAATAATCTTTACTTTTAAACCAAAAAAACATATTTATAAAATTCATGAATTTTATGTCAAAACGAGGTAAATTGTCGCTTCGCTCCAATTTACCTCGCCCCGCTTCGCGGGGAATTCTTGCGCTTCGCGCAAATTTTAGAGGGAGAAAGGAATTGTGATGAATTGAAATATATTTAATGGAAGATTTATTCGTTGGTAAAAACCGCCTGGTATCAGTAGTCTCTGTACCAAATTTCATCACGATCAGACCAACGGTGTAGAAATGCATAGCTGAACAGGAACGAAATTTTAAAGAGACCTTTCTTTATTATATAGAGAAGATTAGAGAATGTATCTAACAAAGAAATATTTATAATATTTTCAGTTTTTTCTTTTGCAATCAAAAATTAAACCTTGGTAGCTCCATTCCAGCAACCAAATAATTTATTTTTATTTATTTTTATATAAGAAAAAATAGATATTGTTTGTTCATCCTCAGGGTCGTGAATAGAAATTTCAGACAGCAAAAAAATCTTTTACAACAAACCTCGTACTATCAATCTGAAATTTCCATATCTCAAGAATTAATTATCAAATTATTTTTTTAAGTCATTTCCACTTAATTTTTTTTACCCAAACCTCTTGTTTTACACAAAAAATATCAAGGCATTGAAAAAGGCCCAATAAAACCAAAAGAACATTGTAAGAAAAAAGAAAATTGTCTTCTGCAATTTTCCAATTACCAGAAAAAAATAGAATAATGTATTATCACGGATTGCATTACATAAGTCATATACATGTTTATTGTACAGCAATGAAATTCCTTTGTTTAAACCCCTTGTATTATAAAATAGCAATTAAATGTTATTTTTTTTTAAAGAAAGCAAAAGAAATCTCTTAAGACAAACCTCATAGTATAAAACTAAAATCTTCATGAAAGGTAATTTAATTACCAATACAAATAAAACTAAAATTTCAGAATAACATTTTTGTCAAAAATTATCTCTCTTTATTCAATACATACCACCCCCCCCCCTCCCCTAAAGGTCTGTTCTTTAAGATGAATATAAGAATTAGTCCACCTCAAACTCTTGCAAGAGAGACTTTGGAAATTAAAAGGAATTTTTAGGAAACATTTGGAAAAAATAGCATTGCTGAAAAAATGTTGCCATCTGCAATGTATAATTTTACCATTACGATCACCTACAAGAATGGTAAAATAATAATAATAATACACACCGTGAAAGATTTAGGTAGAAAGAATGATTTTTGTACTTATTTTCCATGTGAAAGAATAAAAATTAACAATTGAGGCCATCTTCAACATGTGACCATGGTCTGCATAACACTTGAGGCTCATGCCAAGGATCTCAATGAACTCCCTATAACCCAATGGGAGCTCTTTAATAATTGTCAATTGCAATTTTATTAATATTTTGATGATATTCAGCAATGACATATGAGAAATGTTGAGAAAATATCAAAGAAAAGACATTGTATGTCCATCATCCACTCTGTCCACCATCAGAACACTCCCCATGGCAATTTGTGAGACATTCCAATGGGTATTTATTGGTAAAAAGGGGAATTTTGGGAAAAAAAGAAAATTCCGCAGCGGGATTAGATCCTCGGACTGTAAAATAGAGAATCCAGTACACCATCCACAGGGCTATTATGCCATACAAGACACCCGATGCCAGATTCATTAAAGCTTTCGACCCAGACGCTTGCAAATTTGTATTTGAGCTAGAAATGACCATGGTAGTTGGTTTGCAATGGATTTGTGGCACTCTAGAGCATGTACCTCGATGGTTAATGAGATCATGCAGATCTTTGGTTCATGTTGAAGATGGTATTTGACAGGAATTTTTTTTTAATTGAATTAATTTAATTAAATTTTACTTTGGGGTTATTTGTGAGTTGATTTATTTTACGTTTTGTCAATGGTAATTTTAAGGGGAATTGCAGATGGAAGTGTTAATAATATTTTGTCAGCAATACTTTTGGTTTGAGAGCCCTTTTTCAAAAATGCTTTTCAATTGTATTTTTGAGCTTGAGGTAAATGTAATGTGAAATTTCACTTCATGGACCCTATGAGGAGGTGGAAGAATCAATGTTAATTGTTGTGAAAGAACTTTCAATGCTCTGTGCAGCCATGAAAAGGATGTTAAAATAAAAATTATTGCTGACACAAAAATTTAAATAAAAACAGTTCCAATTGCAACTCTAAAAGTGACCAAATTGCAGTAAAGAAGCTACAGATCCTCGAATTTACATCCAAGGAAGTCACAAAACAATTCTTCCTCAAGTGTTAAAATTGTTACCATCTTCAACTATCACCAAATAAATTTATTAATTTTTTATTAATATTTATTATGTCTCTTTTTATGTTTAATGGAAAAGACATGATAAATTAAAAAAAAATATATCTTCAATTGTGCCATCTGCAAATACCCAAAGACCATGGTCGTATTGTGTTCATTTAAAAAATACTTTCTTTAGAACCACAGAAATCACAAAGGAAAAAATAGTTTTCAATAAATATTTTTTACCATAAGATTCGTCAGGGTTGTTGTTGAAGAAGAAGAGACATTTCCCCAATATAAGATTGGAAAATGTCTGTAAATTGTCAATCAAATACTACATCTTTCAATTTTAATGTCTTCAAAATTGTTGTCATTGAAGAAGAAGAAAAAACCACCTCATAATAATATGAAAGAAGTTGGTGAAGAAAAGGGAAATGTTGAAAGATATAAATTGCAGAAAAAGAAGAGGAAAATTTACCACAATTAACAATTTCATTATTTTTTCCAAATTCTTCAAATAGTTGAAGAAGAAGAAAAAAATCACCTCAAAGTAATATGAAAAAAATGGTAAAGAAAATGGCAAAAAATATTTTTAATTTTATAAAAAAAAAAGTGGAGGACTAATTTCCATCAGCAACCACCCACCGCATATTTACAAATTCCCTTTTATTTGTATTTTCTTCAAATAGTTGAAGAAGAAGAAAAAAATCACCTCATAGTAATATGAAAGAAGTTGATAAAGAACTTATTTGTATTTTCTTCAAATTGTTGAAGAGCCTACATTTACCAATTTTATTATTTTCAATATAAAATAAATTAAATTTCTTTAAAAAATCACTTTAAAATCACCTCAAAGTGTTATTATGAAATTGGTGAAAAATGGCAATAAATTGATGGAAAAGAAGAGGAAAAATTTACCACCCACCACATTTACCAATTTATTTAGGTAATTTCTTTTAAATTCCTTCAAAAATTGTTGTCATTGAAGAAGAAGAAAAAAATCACCTCAAATTAATATGAAGAAGTTGGTGAAAAATGGCAATAAATTGATGGAAAAGAAAAGGAAAAATTTACCACTCAACTCACCACAATTAACAATATCATTATTTTCTCCAATTTCTTCAAACAGTTGAAGAAGAAGAAAAAAAAATCACCTCAAAGTAATATATGATGAAGTTGAGGAAGAATTAATTCCCTTTAACTTGTATTTTCTTCAAATTGTTGAAGAGCCCACATTTACCAATTTCCCTTATCAAATGCGTATTTCCTCAATTTTCTTTAAAAGAAAATGTTGGTGAAGAAAATAGAAATTTGGTAAAGAACAGAGAATTATACATTTAACACTAAAAGAAAAAAATGTCCATCCGTAACCATTCACCACTATTAACAATTTTAATATTTTTTCCAATTAAATAAATAATAATTTTATTAATTTATTTAAAGGAAAAAGTTCCCTTTTATTTGTATTTTCTTCAAAAGAGTTGTTGATGAAGAAGAAAAAAATCACCTCAAAGTAATATGAAGAAATTGGTAAAGAAAATGACAAAAAATATTTTTAAGAAAAAGTGGAGGAATATTTTCCATCAGCAACCACCCAACTCACATTTACAAATTCCGTTTAAATTATATTTTCTATAAAAATTTTGTTGAAAAAGAAGAAAAAATCACCTTAAATAATATGAAGAAATTGGTAAAGAAAAGTGCAATACTACACATTGAATGAGAAGAAGAGAAAAATTACCATCAGCAACAAACCTCCTCATTTAACAATTTTATTATTTTCTCCAATTTATTAAATAAAAATTTATTTAATTTATTTATGTAAAGAAAAAAAAAAGTTATATGATGAAGATGAGGAAGAATTAATTCCCTTTAAATTGTATTTTCTTCAAATTGTTGAAGAACCTACATATACCAATTTTATTATTTTCAATATAAAAGAAATTTAATTTCTTTAAAAATTGTTCTTGTGGAAGAAGAAGAAGGAAAAATCACCTCAAAATAGAAAAATTGCAATAAAGAAGAAAAAAAATTACCATCAGCAATCACCCACCGCACACATAAAATTTCCCTTTAATTTGTATTTTCTTCAATTTTTTTTGAAGAGGAAAAAGAATGGTAAATGTTAAAAAATATATATATATAGCAATGTCCATCGGCAACCACTTGACCATTCATATTTAACAATTTTGCATGAATTTGCACCGAATGAGACACGTACGGGAGCATTGGAGTGTGTTGAGAGAGTGCATACTGTTGTTTTGCTGAAAAAATGTACATAGCACAACTTCATATGCCATCATCAACCACCAAAGAATGTCCAATTGCATGGTCATCATCGAGGAGCATCCAAATCCATTGAATACTGCCGCGAAGAAAGCATTAAAATCCCACAATTCTCCCCAAAGGCATTTTCCCACTGTACAGAGGCGCTTTTGCTTGTGCACCCTGTGAGCTGTCAACGCAAAATGGCAACAAATGCAATATTTTGATGAATTTTCATAAATATGCGAAAAACTCATATTTAACGATGTCTGAGCGAAAAGTCATGTATGGAAGAGTTGTAGGGCTGCACGAGGCCTATCCCATGGGCTAGAAAAAGTATATACATATCTAATAAATTTCTTGAGAAAATGGCAAATGTTTGAAAGAAGCCCCCTTTTGACCCCCATGGGGTGCCCCCACAAAGTTGGTGTCTTCGCAAAAGTTGTAGCCCATCTATCTACCTTTCCAACGAGCCCGACCTCATTGAAATCCATACAGCACAGCCTGAGATATTGGGCATGAACTAAGACACGGAATTTTAAGGGACAAAAAACTTTAACCCTAGATTTCTAAGGACTGAAGGCCTATTCGAATAAAGTAAGACCACTTTGTTCTAACACTTGGCCATGCTCTATCGAACCCCACAGGTTTCGTCCCGATCCCGCTCCCAAGGTTGGGGTACTCTCCTTGTAAGTGAACCATATCTCAACTAATGCAATATCCAACTATTTAACCATGTATTTTCATGCTGCTGCTCTACCTCATTCTCCCATGCGTATAGTATACTGCACACTCAAAGCCCACTTCCTGCCATGCTGATTATGCATCGCATAATGGGATAGAATGCGCCACTTCAATAACTGCAAAAAGGGCTGTGAATTTTATGTGGGGAGAAAATGAAACCAACTGAAAGTATTTAGGTCAGTTCATCTTGGAATTTAAGTGGATTCCACCACAATGAGGAATTTTAAACTCGATATGAGACTGGGTTGTGGGTGGGTGTGGTGAGATAAACGGAAGTGGTGGAGAGGATTAGAAGAAAAACGCTTAACATTGATTTCTGATTTGTAAACTTGCATTCTCGATGGGTACTCTGCACATAACTTCAAAATTGAGGGATTTCTGCAATAGTTCTAGCATACGCTCATATGGTGAACCATCTCCTGCAAATAGAGCTAAACCCTCGATACACCCACTAAACCCTGCGTACTCCACTGAACAAGCAATGTACATAAATTTAACTTTAATTTACGACACTTTGCTACTGACACATAAAGTTGTGTATCGTCTCTCTATATCCCATCCTCATAGTGCCATACAAGTCCGTACGTCACAACAGCCCCTAAAATTGTACACCGCATCTCTAAAATGTAGGGGAGACCGGGGTAAAAATAGTCATTTTGGAATTTTCAAATGCCAATTTCTCCCAAAATATAAATCGGAAAAATCGGAAAAAATTAGGGTGCAAAGCCTTACCAACCTATAATTTTTGACAGTAATTTGGAGGTTATCCGATCAGTACTTTAGGAGTTAAAAATGAAAATAGATTTTTGGCCCATTTCCCAAACTTTTGCGTATTGAGAAAAACGCGTTTTCCGAACATTTCCTTCAGCAGTTTTCCCATCTGATAATTTTTCTCACTAGCTGGGTTACTTCAGAAAATGTTGCCAAGGTGTATTCTTCAATAACTTTTAATGATTTTTCTCTACAATTTTTTGAATCAAAACATACCCCTTGGGGTAGATCGGGTCAACCCATGTAAATCATATGGGAGTTCGAAATTTTTGGCATATTTTCTATTCATTTGTTGCAAAATGGCATGTTTGGGAAAATCGCAAAATTCTCTGTTTTAGTGCATATAAAAGTGAAATTCCTTGTCGCGGATCAAAAGGTGAGAAGTTTAGCTATCAACTACTATCAATCTCTCAGGTGGAAAATCATTGGAAATGCCGGAAAATTCGACCGACTTTATTTAGCCAACTGGTGACTATATTTACCCGCCGCGTTTAAAAAAAGTCAGAAGCGGAAGGGTTTAGGAAAAGCTCGAAAACTCATATTTCCCGTGGAGATAGAGAAAAGTGGTCTGAGACAAAGTTGTAGGCCAGGAAATTTCCTATAAGAATGACCTATCGAGGAAATTTTCTTGCCCTTGGGGAATCCTGCAGATAAGGATTTACGCAAATTGACTATTTTTACCCCGGTCTCCCCTACTGTATATAAAATACTGATGGATACTTGGTTAAATTTACTACCATTGTACACATGTTAAGATAACCTAATTGAAAACTGCTGTCTCCCAAAGCCTCTCCATTTTCGTTCTCATTCTCTATCTCTCTGGGCGTATTCCAAGCCCAGAGATTCCTGCTTCAATGAAGTGCATTGTCGTCATCTTTCACCCAGCTTGAGACGTGTTGCACATAAAGCAAACTAATGTAGCACCGGTCGTGTAGGAAAGACATTCTGTCTCCCTTGAGTTTCATTTTTATTAAATAAATTGATTGCATAATTGAAATCCTTTTAGTTTGCACTTTTTAGCATTGAACGAATATTCGCTTCTTCTCATCATTCCACACATACAGCAAATAAGTATATTTATAAATGTGCGCTCAACCGCAAACTCAAAGCTCTCGCATTCAAAATACAAACGACCACTTTCATTTATACTTCTGTTTCATCTTCATTTTTACAGTGAAAAAACTCCATTTTTAATTATACATTTGTCTTTGATTCCATGGAAAACTCTTAAAGGAATTTCTTTGCAACTTTTATTCAGAGATATTTGCTAATAATTTCCCTAATTCTTGTTTCCAAAAGAGACAAACATTTAAATCAGTGTGATTAAAAGAAACTTTTAGAGCTATAAATATACAAGGTATCGTGAATAAATCAATATTGTGAGAATAAGCAATTAAAACATTAAATGACTCCATTAATTGTGTAATTTACTCTAAGCTGGAGCAAAAATGACAAGAGAAACATCTTATTTTGTATCTTATTCTTCATCTGCAAAGGTGGAGCTTTGTAAGGCACTAAATTTCTTGATTTTTTCAACTTATAAGATACCTACTAAATCACCAGGCGTCTCCATTTAATTTTCTGTCTTTGCTTATTATCGATGGGAATTGATAAAGAGTTTAGGCAGGTCTGAAAGCTCAGGGAAAAACATTATTTCATCACTAAGCAAGATTTTTTCTGACTAAGAACCCGAATTTAAACTTTATTCCAAACGAGAGAGAGAGCTTTCATTAGAAGCTTTCAATACAAATATACAAATGTACTGGTAAGCTGACCAAGCTTACGGGAGCTGTGTTTCTTTCAGTGTACCAATTTTGTGAGAGCAAACTAGAACGCGAATTAATTTAAATACGCGCAAAGTCGGGAAAAGTTGAAAAGTCATATACCCTAAGAAATGTTTGGAAGGCCATATCTCGAGAACGGATCCATAGATTTTCATAAATTTTTTTTTGTTTGAAAGGCCTTGAAGCCAGCTATAACATATCGAAAAATTAAAAAAATTTATGTCGCCATTTTCGAAAAATTCGAGTTCGAAATTTTCGAAAACTTTGTTTTTGACTTTAGCGCCTCTTGCGGTCATTTCTCGAAGTTGCAATGTTCTAGACATTTGTAGGGTTTCTCGAAACCTTTCATTTGCGCTTGAGTTGATCAAGATCGGACTTGTAGAACCCGAGATATGACATGCCAACTTTGGAAGGCTATATCTCGAGAACGGATCCATAGATTTTCTTCATTTTTGGCATGAAGCTAGATAATATGGTCAGCTACAACATATAAAAAAATGAAAAAAATTTATGTCGCCGTTTTCGAGATATTAATCGAAAACTCATCGAAAATTTTGTTTTTGATTTTTGGCCCCCTAGCGGCCACTTTTGAAACTTCGGATGTTCTAGAGAGTTGTAGGGTTTGTTGAGATCTTTCATTTGACCCCGGGTTGATCAAAATCGGTCAAGCCGTTTTCGAGTTATGGTCGATTTTCGATGAAAAATTGTGGCGGCCATATTGGCTAAACGGCTTGACCGATTTTCGAAAATGAGGTATCGTTGGAAAGCTCTTGGTGGTCCCTACAACATATAAAAATTTCAGATTTTTATCTATTACAGGGGCTGAGATATAGCGAAAACAAAATTTTGAGGTTATTCAAAATGGCGGACGGGGGAGTGGGGGGTAAAATTTGACGTCATAATCGGACGTCTTCCAGTCGACTTTTAAACTTTGCCGTTTACCGCAAGTCTCTATCTATCACCGTTCTCTTGCAAATTAGCTCTGAACTCCGGACGGACGGACGGACGGCCGGCCGGCCGGAAAAATTTTTTTTTGGCGCATACGTTTTTTGGAATGTGGGGACCCTAATTCGTGCTCATACCAAGTTTGAGCCCGATCTGACGACTTTCGATTTTGCTCGGTACACAAAAGCTGTGTCTGAAAGAAACACAGCTAAAATGAAATATATTCTTCCCAGCTAAAGCTTTTCTTAGCAATAAATCCTCTAAATTAATTAAATTGATTAGTTTATGTTTTTCCCTTTTCAATTTATCTTTATGATTAATGATTTATGTTTAAATTAAAATTAATTCAGAAAGCCAAAACAGATAAATATATTGTTTCTCTTTTCCAATCTAATTGCTTGAAAAAATAAAAGTCAGCTATATACTTCCCCTTTGTAGATTAATATGGATTATGTTATCTGAATATGATTAAGCAATTGAAATACCAACACAAACAAATCAATAATAATCAGTAAAAGCTGATAAATTTATACCTATCAACTTGCCAATGCAATCAAATATCACTCAAGTACTACCTCAATATATTTTTTTGATAGAATACTTTCATTTCGTTTGAGCGATTTCTCGTAGAAAAGAAAAATATTTTCAATTCTTTTTGCATGCAACGAGATGGAATTTAATAAGGAATTCAATTTATTTCCTTTTTAAGAATCTGCAAATTATTTTTAAAAATAAATTTGCGAGAAAATGCTTGTTCTCTGGAACTTTAGACGAGCTCCTGGGTTGCAATTGAACGCACTGAGCGTGCAAAGAAATTCAGGTCAATGGTTGGGAGGAATGATTTTGAGTGTTTGTTGGTAGAGGTGGTTTGTGCCAAAGGGGTGTTGTGCACGGGAGGGTGTAAAAATCAAAAGGAATGATTGAATACCTTTTTTGTGATGGAACCATACATCATTGGAATTTCTTTGTGTTGAACGGTGCTACATTATGGTGGAGGGTATTAGCGTGAATTTGATGCCATGCGAACTGTGGGAGCGATTGTTGAAATTTCAGGTGATTTGTAGCAAAAGCATGTATAGACCTCACCCCCTCAGCAACTCCAACCCCCCAAGTTGTGTGAGGTGGATCTTGTTGGAGGTGTGTGTGGGTTGGGAGCTGTTTGGAGTTGAAGTGGATGGAATGTGAGATTGCTTGGTGAGGTTTTCTACTTCATGTACTGTACACATTGTGAAAATGTCAAGAGAGTCCATACAACGGGGAGGATGGGAAGATGTAGGTGAGGGTGGCTGGTAGAAGAAGAAAAGCTCACAGACAGTGCAAGACAGTGAAAAAAGAGGCATGGTGGTTTGATGGGTGTAGAGAGAGAGAAAGGTCATGTCGGTTAATAGAAATCCTTGTCGGAAAATTAATTGCCATTGTTGGAGGATGTCTCCTTTGCTTCACATCCCTGTGAGATACACTCACTCTTCCATATGTGACTGAATAGGAGTTTTGGTGTGAAAAAGGAACGTGGTTAAAGGAGAAAGTCAGCAACAGCAGAAAGTGTCAGCAAATTCGATTAGGCTAGCAAAATCGACATGATTAAGTTACATATCCAAGGAGTATATCTATTATACAATACACTTTTTCTTTGTTTCTTCACTTTGAATACACACAGAGTAAATGGACATAAAATCTTGGAGAGGAAAAGAAAAAAGGAAGAATTTTTTGATACTAAATAATAGTTGATTAGAACTTTTTAAAAATATTTTTCAAGAAATAAAATATTTGAGAGAAAATCTCGAAAATCCACCAAGTTTTAGTATCTTCAAATTTCATTCACAGCTTGAGATTTTATATTCAGTTTATACACAGAAAAAAAGCAACAGAAGCTTTCTCGCTCCGAAGAGAACTCCATGGGAGTAGGGTATCTTCTAAACGAGATGGGATCCATGAGGGCTTTAACACACTATCCTTGCTTTCCACATATTGTTGTGATATATAGAATAAAAGAAAAACAACACGCACAGATTATGTATTTTAGTCAAGGGTAGGGGGAGAACAGGTTGAATTTTTACTATCGAAGAAATTCATATTTGAAGACATTCCCCCGTCGCGTTGGGAAGCAGCAGCAGCAGCAGATGTTGAGATGAAAAATCCCTTCTTCTCTAAGATTATGTAGATTGTTTGGTGGTGTAAAAATGTGGTGTTTACTTGGCAACACAATGCAATTTTCAAAGGCAATACAATGGCACCATGCAATGGGTACATAACGTGTAATATATTCAATGCATTCAAGTACGATGCAATTCTATTTGTGAATGCGTCAAAAGGAAAACTCCAATGGAAAAGTCATTCACAAACAGTTTTCCAATATTCTCATTTCATTGTTTGACTATGTATTACTCTTGTGGTTTTATATGTATATACCAGGATAGAGAACAATTTTCTGTGGTGACAGTATTCCCCACAAAAATAACCCTAATTCACTGTTTAACTTCCCACTATCTCCAACATAATGATATAGATTACAATAATTAATTCATGCTATTTTCCATGATAAATTGCCAATGAGGTAATGCGGTGAACCGATGAATATTTCGATCATATCTCCAACATATATTTGCCCAAGCATTTGCCACTCTATCCTCTCATTTCCCACCTCCCCCTTTTAACTAATTAACGTTTATGTCATACAGCATATACCGGGGAAAAAGAAAAGATAAGAAAATCAATGAGCTTGTGGTTAGAGAGATGTTTGCTAGCTCGTGAAACTTCTCAAAAGTCATTTCCTCTAATTTCCTTTCTCAACTTGATACACAAATTAAGGGAACAACATGCGCTATGTGCTACAAAGGGAGCCAAATATACATACATCTCTATCTCAAATGAAATTAATTTAACGTGTGATATTTAGGGTTTTAATTACTCTTCCAAATTAGAAATACGTTTTTAGTCTAATTTGTTTTCCGCCCCTGCAATTTTCCCTTGAGAAGAAACTTGGGAGGGCAATGATTCGAAATTGTGCGATGGGGGTGGAAGAAAAATATTTTTTTCCTCAATTAAAGGGTAGAGAGACCTGGTGGTGCTAATTCAAGGACTTTATGCCAAAAGTTGTAAATTACAATTACAGCTTTATAGTGATTAATTCGTATCCAAACGTTATCCTCCTTCAAGTTTTATCTAAAACAAACCCCTCATGGATTAGAGAAGGAATAATTTATTATTTTTTCTTGTACACGTGGGTGAATGCTAATTTCATTGCTTTTGTATTTTATCTTTGCTCTTGGCTTTCTTATTTGCAACACATTGTTATTCAATTTAATTACTTTTCTTTAAAAATAAAATATGGAAATCAAAAGCCTTTCAAAAGTTCTACCTTTAGGGTAGTATTAAAAATGGATTTACTTGAGCTTTTGAAACTTTGCAGCTGCACAATACATAGCACACAAGTTTTCTCTGATATTTGTAGATCCTGCTTTTACAAATATTGCTTTTTGCCATTTGATTAATTAATTTCCTATAAATTGAACATTGCTACATGAAATTTAGAATTAAATATCTCTTTAAAAATAAATAACAAAAATGAATTCAATTTTTTGGAAAAAATAAAAATATTTTCCTAACCCCAATTCGACCCCAATTGGGAAACTTTTTAGTACAACAATTTGCTTATTGGGGAAATAACATATGATATGTATGTAATGCTATATAGCTCAAATGTTGTATTATGTATGGAGAAAATGTGTCTTTAAGGGAAATGAGAAAAGCAGAAATGACATATTGCTATTTGAATGTTTCACAAACATTTTGCCACAACTCTCTGTGAGTTTATTGATTTTGCACACTGAATTCTTATCAAATTTCCCCCTTTTCTTTATTCCAACCCTTTCAACGTTTGAAGAAAAGGGTTTGGCAAAAAAAAAAGTAACAGACGCGACCAATTTTTCTTCGTAGTTTTTTTTTCAAAAATATCATATTTTTCTCAATTTTATGTACCATTCTTTTCTTTACAGCCTTAACTCCACCAACAAACATCCATATGTTGAAGCTAATAAAAGTCAAGGGTTTAATTCACAGACCATGGTTGAGTATCACTTAAGTACAAGGGGGTACACGGGAAATGTTCTGCTCATGGTGAAACACCACACAAAACTTTTCCACATGCCAAAAGGGGTGTAGTACTCAGAGAAAGAGACAGAGAGGAGGCAAATAGAGGGATATGTAGTACCAGAGGAGGTTGTGTGGGGGATTGAAAAGACTGTAAAAGTAACTGAGCAAATTGTTAATTTGATCGATGGAATTGAATTTTCCAGGAGAAAAGTGAGAAAAAGAGAGAGGGTGAGAGAAGTGATTTGAAAGAGTGGTATTTGAACCATTTGAACGTACTGGGTGGGAAAAAAAGTGTTCTGTAATTGAATTAGCCAATTGAAGCTGGGAATTAATTGAAGTGCGGCAAGGATCTAAATTTTCGAGAAAATGAACAAATTCCTCAATTGTTCTCACTCTGTTCATGAAGTAAATTAGTTTAATTTGCGATAATTGGGGATACACGCTCTGAATTGTTAAATATTTTAGAGAAAATGTAGGAAATATGCGATTTAAAGCATTAGAAAAAAAAATGAAAGATAAATTGTTCATAATGCCTTAAATTTTAAAGTTTTCTTGATTAATTTTATAATTTTTTAAATAAAACTTGATGCAACTTGAACTCAACTTTCACTTGTGGGTAAACTTAACCTCTTTCCATTTTCAAGAAACTGTAAAGAAAAGCTCAACAACTTTTCTAAAAGTAGGATTTATTCATAAGATTAAGCCAAAAACAATCTCACAAATTTTTAAGAACTTTTCTCATGGTTTTAAGAATTCAATTCCCACTTGAAAATAATTTCGCGAGTACAGCCCAACTTCTATTTACGGAATTTTATAATAAATATTTTATTTGCACTACTCACATGTCTGGTTGGTTGGTCTAACAAGAAAAGACACAGAGAAGGGCATAGTACGAATGTAAGTAACAGAGAAATCCTTCATTCTCATATTACTCTGTTGCTGGTATCATGTATGTAGGATAGAGAAGAAAAACAAGACTATATGGGTGGAAAATTATGGTATTTCCTCTTTCAATAAACCCCCCTTCCGACATTGGCTCAAACCTGCCATCACATTTTATTTATACCAAGTCAACCGTTGCCCCCTTGTCGAGGTATGCAACAGCTAATTGATCCCAGCATGAAATGACACCACCATTCTTCATTTACGCTCCTAATTGCGTCACTTCCCAGTCGATAAATATTATTTACGTTGCAGAAATCTAGCTGAGAGTCCCTCCCGGGCCCTCCCTGCTTAAACACAATATGTACGTACATACCTAGAAAACACATTCCATCCCACCTTCCTCTGCATTCCCTCGGAAAATAAAACACGATAACTTGTCAAACGATAATGGAGATATTCCACGCCCATGTAGCCCTTTTCGGAAAATTTTGCGGAAAATTTAATACCCAAATAAATGATGAATGCGACACACGAAGTGAGGCACCACCAAAATATATTCACAATGAGGTGGGATATTCTATGGGTGATGGCAAAGAGTTGGTGTTTTCATTCAAATCATCCTGTTTACTTTTAATTAAATGCCATCCAACGTGTCCACCCCGCATGATGGAAATTGCCTTGAGGTAATGTTTATGCTTGGAGGAGAGCAAAAAAAATCAATTCTAATCAGTTTTGCGGTATGCCCTTTTTATTATCTTTTCCCCAAACTCCCTATTTATGTTTTTTCCCTCTCAATTTTATTTAAATGAAGTGATTTTTTCTCCTCAATTGATTCCTCTCACCGTAAGATTCATCCTGATGTACATTATGTATGTATTTTCCATCTACAAGATACTGAATCGATGATGTTTGCATTGCGATTCAATGTGTATTGATGGGAATTCAGTGAGAAATCTTTTTTGGAGCTTCACAAACATATTTATTGGGTCATCATCTCACCCATGTAAGTGTTCTTTTATGAATGGATATAAGAAATAACCGTAAAGAACACGTGTGGAATTCAGTATATATTTTTTTAAATTAATTTTTCCCCTTCGCTCGAGAAGGCTCTGCGGTGAAGGCAGTGATGAAAAAAAAAAGAAAATCCTGAGACTTTGTACGCAGTGTGGCATCAATGTGATATCATCAGCAACATTGCTAAAACTACCGCAATTCTAAAGAAAAACTTTTGAGATCTCAAACTTGAAGATAGACCTGGCATAATAAAATTCTGCGAGGATTTTGTAGGATACAGGGGATAATTTTAGATAAACATTATGATTAATTTTAATCAGATAGTTGGAATTCTTGTAGGAGGCAGTGTAGACTTCTTAACTACTTTTAACTTTTTTTTCCTTAATTTAACCATCAAGATAGTTTTTCCTGTGCTTTCAGCCATTAAGTAGGAGTTAAAAAAACTCATGTTCAAAAAATTTTCCAACTATTTTTCATGCTCCCTGCAGATATTTATAATTGAGTTTTCAAAATGTTTCTTTTTTACAAAAAAAAAGAAGGTTGTTTTTTCTGAAAACTTGTATTTAATTCATATAATTTCCCCAATTTCCCTTCTAAATTCTTTTCATGCTTGGAATTGAGTTTAAAGCTCAATTTAAAGAGGAAAAAACATAAAAAGTAATATGAGAAGAAATTCTTTGAATTCTCTCGGAAAAAAGAATATTTCTAACAGTATTCTAGCCCATATGGATTTGTGGGTGAGATGCGTAGAAATCTCATTGATTGCTTTAAGATTGCACGGCAAAATGAAGGGAATTGTGTGCCAGACACGTTTTCTTTACAAACCTTCTCTTTTCATTTCGTTTTATTATTTTTTTAAGTTTCAATCTTTTCAATAGAGAAGTAGAGCAGATTTTTTTTCTCACAAAGCATATTGGGAAAAATATTCTTTTATATATACAGAGCATAATGTTATATGTGGTCAACACTTGAAAAAATAAATGAAAAAAAAGTGCCAAAAATAAAATAAAAATCTATATGGGAATGTCGGAATGAATTTGACGGTGAGAGGTCATCAATTGTGAAGCAGATATTTTCTCTGCTATTTATCGTATTCGTCAATGATACTGTCCTAACCACTCAGAATTCATGTGAAAAAGCCCAGGGATATTAGATATTACCATAAAAACGTGTTCGTCAATTTTTTTCGAAGCTTTCCCGATGTCGTCGAGTGCTGCTTAGTCACGAAGTGTTGAGGACCTAAGGACGGGAGGAATGGGGGATTTTTCCTTCTCCCTTCACCACCAAAAGTGGGAAATGGGAAAGCTACGCCTGTGAGTTGGGGCCTGGAAGGAGGGATGATTGGGCAAAATAGAGAATTTTGAGTGTTACGCCCTAATGTGAGAATAAGTAGAGTGGATTTGATGGTGATGTGGATATGACAAAAAAATGTTTTGAAAACATTTTAGAAATTGCCATAATAGTCATCAAATGTTTTCTTTCCGTACGCTATTATTTGATTTATTTCCCCTTAGGCAGAGGGGGATGGCGCAAAAACATCTGACGATAAGAAAATTGTATATTTTCCTCTATATATTTATTCAGTAGAAAAATGTAATTGGAAGATCAAGCTTTAGCCTTGCGACGCAACCCCATAAAATGTATTTAAATGCTTTCCAGAGAGAAAAAAAGCTCAAGTCATGTGTTTTAAAAGAAATCATTTAACTTTTTTTTCAACCAGTCTTACTCTTTTGCAGGAAAAAAAAAGAAAATTACATATTTTATAGAACTTTCGTAAGTGCTTGAAGAGATGGTGGGGTTGTTTTTTTTGTTGGTTGATTTCATGGTTGATGAAGAAGATAACTTTGCAATATATTTTTGCTGGACTTGACACATTTTAACTGTTTGAAACATGCTACAACAAACACACATCTAACTTCCTCAATATCGTGGAAAACTTTCTCACAGTAGCATCCGTTGTTTTAAAATTAAATTTACATAGAAGCGTCTCCTCTATATAATAGAGCCATTTAGGAAATTCCCTTTTCCCCGTATATATAAAATTTGACTGCTGTGGCAAAATTTTCAATATATTTTCGGGGAAAGGAAATATTGCAAAACGGATTTTCATGCAGAAAAGCACATCATGTTGTTTTTATCAACAAAAATGTATCACTTTTCCATCGTGAATGACAACCGGACAGGGTTGTTGGGAGAGACAAAATAATTTTGGGGAAGCAAAGTGTTTCTTCGTGTACAAAATCCCACCATGATCCCGCCCCATATTGCTCCTGCGAAAATGATTACAATATCTTGTTTCACACTCCAGTGAACAACTTTTCCATAATACAGAACACACGGGCGAGAGGTAGGGCGATGAAAGGAATTTTTAAGGAGGTGGGGCGGGGGGTGAATAAAAAATTTAATAGTGTTTAAGAAGGGATCTAACTGAGGGTGGTAAACTATCAACATTTCACGTTTTAATGTCACTTTGGGGAAAAGTGAAAATACGCATTTTGCTGTCCTCGCATTCTTTTGGAACTTTACTTCAGCACCCACAGAGAATTTTGTGTTTGAATTCATCAGAGAATTCAAATTATTTCTTCGTTTTATTTCTTAACTTTCATATAAATACATACAAAAGGCAAAGACGGTGAGGGTAAATGAAGACATTCATATGTAAAATTGCGGATAAAATGTCTCCTCTGAAATGTGATTCAAAAAATTTGTGAGTAAATTCTCCAATGTAATGTGAAAGGTTCGTCCTGGTAAGGAAAATTTTTCCATCGTCTTTACTGAGAAGGATCTTGGTACACAAAAAAAAAACATATTGAAAAAAAAATTCCCAAGAGAAATTTGTTCAGTCACAAGTGAAATTGTGCAATTGTTGTGTGTCAAAGGAAAAATACATCACTCTTAGCAGTGAATTCATTTTTGGCCTCTCTGCTTTGTAACGAAGTGAAAAAAAAAGCTTCGGTGACACAGAAGCATATAATATTACCAACGCGACAGCTGAATGATTAAAGAGATATTCAAAATGGATAAGAAGAAACTTTGATGCAAAATATAATGTTCTGTATCTTTTTCTTGCAACCAAACCCTCCTCCTTGAACCGCCCAACAGAGAAGAAGAGAGACAGAGGAAACCTCATAAGATTGTATGTTGATTTAGAAAAGTGATGGAAACTCTATGTATGTATCACAAGGCAAAAGTTTTTCCCCAAGAAGACAAGTCAGGCAAAAATAAACCCTATGAAAGGGCACGAGGACGCAGAAAAAAATTAAATTATGTATTCTGCAAGTTGTATAAAAAAAAAGTCGAAGACACTGAAAAGCTTTCTCAAGTGACATTCATCGCCCACTTTTCAGTATATAATTAATGGAACTTTCAAGCCCTATGTATATGAATATTTCTGAAAATTCATTGACTTTTCTACGATACTGTTGCTTTGGGAAATTACATGAATATGCACACAACACAACTCCATTGAGAGCACAATTTTTGCATTGGAAAAGAGAATAATATAAGAATATAACAGATGCATTTTATGAAGTCTCAACTCGTAGAAATTTCCATTTTGCATACTTTTCCAGTGATGCATTTTATTGCACATACATTGCCACACACATAGATATCGATTGTCCTTCCATATTCTTCTGTTGGGAATATGAGAAAGAAATTGAAAATGTAAAACTTTGTGTGTGAAGAAAGCTCACTTTTCGTCGAACTTTTTGACTTTTTCATTTTCATCGAAGCTTTATAAATGATCTCGAGAACTTGTTGAAAGAATAATGGAACTTTTGGTAAAAGAAACTTTGGGAAAAGTGAAAAAAAAAGTGTGGTACTTGTATAGTTTTAGCAGGGATTTAACAAGCTATCAAGTATAGAACTATATTTATTTGATATTCAGATCAAAGTGGAGCCGTCTGGTAATCACCTGGCGTCTCCATCTTAATCTATCTATCATAGTGAAATGGAGGCGCCTGGTGGCTGTCCTTAGCTAGAGCTTTTTCTCTGATTTAAATTTATTTCATTTTTTCATTAAAGAAAAACAATTTATTTCAAACAAAATCAAAAGAAAATTCTCCTCTTCAGTAAATGATAAAAAATACTTAAATACTTTCCCCTAAAATCTCAAAATTCCATGAAAATTTTACTTTGTTATAGCCTCTGATATAATGTGATTATAAGTCATATGGTGTAATTTTCTGATCACTCAAGATAGAGCACACCACACGTATGTTTGTGCCATTTCCCCCAAACAATCAGGCATTCTCAATTGCTGAGCACACCAGTTAAATTCGTTTTATACCCACAATGTGTTGTACCATACACACTCTTTTTTTTAATCTATATAAGATTCAATATTTATATCAGTGAGAATTATGGTCTTTCATGATAGAAATATCTATCTAACCGAGTGTTTAAAGCAATTGAGGAACAAATAAAGAAACCCTCAACGAAGCAAAAGAATTTTATTCGAGTTCTTAGCTCACAAAATCTTCTTCTTTATCTTTCTTTTTTTTCCTTCTCTGTGTCAGTCAAAAATTCTTTCAAACACTTGAGGCTATAGTTAAAAAATATTTTCCACTCAACGAGATTCATGTAAGGAACAAACGAAAAAATAGAATAAAATACTTCAGTGTTGGTACGATATTTTGTATGTTTTATGCGATAAAAAGTTTCGGTATGATGCTGTTTTTTTTCAGGGTGTGCTGCTTAAAGTACAACATTTGGGTACGAGGAATTGAGTAAATTTATGCAAGAACATGAGATTACAACACAGGATTTAATCTTCTGGTATACCTCTCTCATCCTATCCACCATGGAGGGCAAAAGAACCTTTTTGCCATTCTAATGTCTACGCGCCTTGTGTGTAAAGGATCTGACGAGATGAGGGGATAAGACTTGGGAGAGAGAGTTTATTTAATTTGAGTGGTAGCAAACATATCGTTTTACATTTTATTTAGTACAAGATTATATTTAAGACAAAAAAGACGGTTAAGGGGGTGGAGCATGAGGGGGGGGGGGTGAGAGATATTAATTTCTTGTAAAGTGTGAAAATGCTCAACCATCCCAGTCATGCCACAAATAAATTCATCACACACACAACAAAGAGAAGCAAGAAAACCCATAAACATTCACCATGGCATGGCGGTGGAAGTTTTCAATATGCAGATTTCCCAGGGCTACACTTAAACAATGCGTGACCCCACGTCACCCTATGACACTTTAATACATTACGCGCCCCGCGGTGGGGTGTATGATGTATTTTTCCCCTTATTTTGCTGTTAAGGCAGAAAAAATGCTCCCTCAACTAAACTGGGTTTTTTGTTTAAGAACCAACCACCACATATCATCCCTGCGGATATGTTGCATAAATTATGGGTCAAGGATAATTGTGTGGTGAAATTTTTAGCAATATGGAGGGGAGCTTAGGTAATATTTTTCACGCACTCTTTTCATGATTTTATCGTCATGTGCCACGTCTCGTAAAACAAGTTGAGCACAGAGGGTAAGAAGAGGAGAAAAAAAATGATGATGAAAAGCTCACAGCGAAGAAAAGCTCCCCCACCGTCATCCTGTATGGAGTAAGAGTGTAGTACAGAAGTTACGTGCCTCGTCTCACTTTATTATTATTACATCGTTCAGACATTTGGATGAGAGAGAATGGGAATGCCAACCGCATAAATGACCAACCATCCTTAATAAGATAAAATCACTCGAGGGATATTTGATGATCTGCCGTGTGAAAGTGGATTAAGAAGTTTGTCTTGATGGTTATTCATAATTTCATTTTAGGTGCGTAATTCAAGCAAATGCCAAAAGAGAAAAACGACCCACATTGTCCAGAGAATGGAAAGACTTTCACTACAAATCTGTGTAAAGTACACTCCTCAAACATGCGAAGCAAATTTATTTCTAAAAGAGATCCCCCATCCATCCACCCACAGGAATAATTCAATTCTGTGGTGTATTAAGGCGATTGAATCATTTTGAGTCAATCTCTTTGCAAACTTCTCTTTCAAGACTTTTATCTTTTCTCCCCCCCCCTCCTAAAATACATATATAATTGCCTCAATCGACAACTTTGCAATTCCATTGATGAGCATAAACATAATTCAATCGCATAAGACATCAAACACTAAATAGTAACGCAAAAAAATTAATGGAAAAAGAAATATTTTGCATTTTACTCCATCCAGAGACAGAGAGAGGGATTTCTTGGATTTGCAACAAAAGAAATTACTTTGTCTCCGAAGAAGAAGCAGCCCCGCGTGAATTCCAACTAATGGATGACAAAGGCAAAACTTTGTAATCATCATTTTGAAAGTTTGGGAGCAAATTACTCATCTACGAACTTTAAAGAATTTATACATATACCCCCATCTTATATACCTACATCTTGAGACTTTTGCAATTAAACTTTATGAGTGTCTAATTTAAAAGGAAGCTAAGGCTCTTGAAAATTGGACGAATTGCAATGAAGATCAACTCACGAGATATAATACTAATTTGCCTATAAATTAAATATCCAATGTAAAAGCGACGACTTGGTCATTAATTTGCTTAATTTGGTATAAAAAATTCTTTCTTCTCATTCAGGAAATTTGCATAAATGCCGCCTAAAAATCATTTATTTTTAATGACTACAAATTAAAGGATTTCTCTTCTTTTAATCCCCTCGTAATGCATCCCGCCACCAGAGTTTCTGCCATATATACCATCAGTTTACTTTGCAAATTACTACATGGATACAGGACTTTTTGGCTTAGGGGATAATCATCACTGGATAAAAGGAGGAAGAACAAGTCCATGAGGAAAAATTTTTTCATGTACTACGTACACCCAAAATTCGACGGAAACCCCATTTTTGCAATTTTCACGACAAAACTTTCCTGACTTGTGCTGATAAGGTGTGAAGCATGAAGTTTTAATTGCATTTTTTCCTCAACAAAATACACCAGAATCTCCCTTTTTGCGCTCTCCACCATTTTTTCACCCAGCACACTCGAGAATGTAATTAAACGAGAAATTTGATTAAATACACAAACTATCGACAGCAAGCAGCAGTACAAGCTTCCTCACAGAAGCACTTTTGCAACATATATACTTGGGAAGATTATTGTTTATTGCTTTGGGGTTTATTGCGTTACTTAAAGGGTTTATTGGAGAGAAAATAAATTAATTTTGGAGGTGGAGTTTCGTTGCAAATTCAGAAATGCTGCACTGCACTTCAAATTCCATTATTTTCACTCCATAGAAGCTTTTGGAGCTTTCATGTATATGCGAAACTCCCTTTTGGAAGTTACTCAATTCCCCAAATGTGTCTCAATTTCAATTGAATTGCAAATTAATTTAAAAATTGCATATTCAAGCGTGGAATATTTGAAATTTATTGCACCGCATAGAATTCTATGCTCTTCTGTGGTTTAGATGCATATTAAATGTGCTATGTACTATTTAGAGGAGCTTTTGATTGGCTTTCTCAAAATTCTCTTTTCTTTGGGAATTATCACAGACTAATTAAAAAATCGATAATTTCTTCAAAATTATTGCTTCATTCAATTAAGAACTCAATGATTTAGTTCAATTTTAAAATTAATCCATTATGTGATTTAAATCTAATGAATTTTTAAAATTAAATGAGTTTCAGCATTAAAGCTTATATCTAAAAGTTTACATTAATCCCATTAAATTGAGCAACCCTCTCGTTAAAATAGGATGTATTCAAGGAAGCAAAGCATTCCTCCCCTGGTGAGGTAGTTATTATCATATAAGAGCAAGCATTATATGCATAACAGCAAGGAGGAGGAGGAGGAGTTTGTAAAATAGAGGAAGGTACTCACGTGTACGCCGTGTACGAAGAGAACAGGAATTCCGGTGCTCAAGATGAGAAACCACAAGACGCTAATTGCCATAAGTGTGTTCTTCTCAGTTCTAATCACCATACTCGCAATGGGATGCACTACTGCCAGGAAGCGATCGAGACTCATGAGGACGAGGGTGTAGATGCTTGCGTGTGCTGTAACCACAATGAGGTATTGCACAACTTTGCACCATGAATCCCCAAAGGGCCACATGGAGAGCATGTAGTCGGTGGCTGTGAAGGGTACGCAGAAGATGACAAAGAGGAGATCCGCAACGGCAAGATTGATAATGAGGATGTTTGTTGTTGAGCGCATTCCTGGATTTGAAACAACCACCAGGACGACGAGCATATTGCCCAGGAAGCCCGTGATGCCGATAACCCCAAAGAAGACCGGCACCACGCGCGACACAATCATCTCTGTCTCATCGACATCAGTGGCAGATGTGAGGGGAACGATGGACACGTTCTGCCACACTGTCAATGGGTCCTCCGTTGTTAATGCCATTGTCTTCGGCTGCACGTTCCTCACGTAGACGACGTCTCGGGGCAACACACCTCCCCCGTTTTTCGTTTTCTTTTTCTTTTTTAAGAAGGAGAAAAGATTCGCTTTGCTCTTGCTCTGGTAGTGTTGCTTTTATGAGTCGCAAATTACCCTACAGAGATGTCTATTGTCCGCCCCTTCGCAATACACACCACCACTCTGTCTCTCACCCACACTCTCTCCACTTACTTGGCCGCCCCTAGCAATTCATCCACCGCACTGATCGTCACTTTTTCCCGGTAATTAATTTAAACTGGCAGTGAATAAACATTTTCAGCCACATTAATTCACAATTATAACTTTCCACTGGTGGGGCCCCAACGTACAGAAACTCATGTTATTTGGTCGTCGTTATATGGTGAAAGGGGGACTATGGTGTCCTCTTACATTGAATGAGAAATTAGCATAAAAATTAATATTTTACACGCAGAGTGTTTCCCCAATTGGTTCAAGCCAATGGGAAACAAGCACTGTCAAGGGTGTACCTATGAAAAAATCATATATATTTTATGTATATAACATTAAGAAAAATCCCAAGAACCCACCCTCATTCCCTTTAACAGCCCGTCGTTTGATTTGCAATGCTATTTTATTACACCTCTCTAAACTGACTTTACTTCACGAGGAAAAAAAACGAGAAAGCTCCCAAAGCTCGCCGGATGAATTTTTCCTTAATTCCAACGAGACGTGCTCGTGAGTAAAGTTCTTCATCTCCTGTGTCTAGATCAATTAAATGGAAAAATGGATAATTTACTTTTAATGAAGCGAGGATTTTATTTGTGTTTTATTATTTCTACGGTGATGATTATTGCCATGACGCTTAATCATTTTGGGTCAGTCGTTTTGTGAGCGAAAAGATCTGCACACGCTACTGGAAAATAAACGTTCTTTTTCATTCGTGGGGATGGGATAATTCGCACTTGAATGCGTGCGTGAGGTACTCAAGAGGTGGATACTTTTGAAGCTGAAGGTGTACCCAATGAACTTTTTTCTCGTACCTGGCGTGAGAGGAGAGCGAATAACTTTAATATTCATGGAGGGAAAATTTTCTTTTATTTTCAGGTACCGCAGCAATTTTTCAGCTGTCGTGTAAACACTTTGCTATAGCAAATTTCTCGCCAGAAGTTGCTTTTTTATATAAAAAAAAAAATAAAATGAAAAATACGCTTGGAAAATCCTTGAATATATTTTCCATGTAGTTACTTTATTTCTAGACACAACTCCCAGCATAATTTTGTGCACTAATCATCTTAATTACTCTCCATGGATTCTCTCATTTAGACGTTCACTCGTGCATTGATTTTTATTATAAAAGAAATCAAATGGAAATTGCCAAACAAATTGTGAATGAAAAATTCAATCTGTCTATGAGCGAAAAGTATTATTTTTATGCTGAAAAAATTCAAGGTCATAACTTGAAAGCATATTGAGTATCTGAGCAAGAAAATATTTAAGAGTTATTTTAAATGTTATTTTGTGGAAGAAATAACATGAGTTTGCTGAGTAGGTATATAAAAAAGTTACAGCCCGAAAAGTCTTTCAAACTCAAATATACTTCTCATAATAAATTTTCCGCAAAAAAACGAGGAATTAGCTTTTTCCTCTCTCTCAACTCTCAAATAATCTCTGACGATACAGTGTTGAGTCTTTCTGTATGTACCTCGTATAAGAAGAGAAGTTATTTTAGTTGAGAAAATAAATTGCACCACCTTCCTCCTATTTCTCAATATTTATTTATTTCTTTTAATAACCACAAGCTATGCAAATGGCTCAAATCTGTATAAGCAACACAATACACCCGATCGTATAACGATCGTGTTTTTCTCATAAAGATGAGAAAGTGATGATACAGAAAATCTGGATGAGTCAATAACAAAATTCTCTTTTGAACAATTTAGAAAATTCCATTTTCATAATATAAGTAAGTTTTGCAATAAAGTGCTAATAAAAATATCAAGAGCAAACACAAAAATCTTCCGAAAAGGTGATAAATACGCTACACTGCTAAAAAACATTTGTTAGGGAGAATGAGTTGTGTGATCGTGGAAATTTTATTTTTGTGATCTTTTTCATGTTTTCTTCACAGAATGTTCAGGGCAAAAAAGTCTTCAAAATATAGAAAAGAATGAAAATTTTTTAAATTTATTTTTCTCTTTGACTTTCCACTGACAATTCGATTTATATTGAATGTTCTTCAGGTCTCAAGATCTTCGGGATTTTCTTTAAAAGAGAAAATTCTAACAAAGACGCGATTTTTTTTTAAATTTTGAGTATGAGACGCAATAGAATAAATTGCTTTTAATTTTTTTTAAATTATTTTAAGAATATTAATTATTTATTTTACTTTTTATTAAAATCTTTAACTTCGCTAAATATTCTACCCTTAATACTACTCTATAGCAAAATTTCCATATCCCAAACCCTGAAATTGATTTCTAATCTCTCATATAAAATTATATCCTTCCTTCCTTCCTAAGTTTTTCTTTTTTTATCACCCAACCATTTCTAGCAGTGTGTGCATAAGGCGTGTTCGTGCGTGGAAGAATGCAAAATTCGATTAATTTCCGGTTCTGTCACAGGAGATTTCCTCAAAAAAAAAGGTGTACAGTATTTCCGGATAACTATGCCACCCTTGGGATTGTAAGTGGAAGAGAGAGAGAGAGAGTACAATAAGACGGGGTGGAAATATCAACAAAATTGTAAGATAGGCATCGCTCTTCCACATGCGAAAAGAGGCGCCAAACCCCAAAGAATTATCCCTGCGTGCTTTTGAGGAAAACGACCCTCATTCATTTCTCTCTCTTTTATATATAATGTTTTCCCCGCAAACTTTTCTCTCCGTTAGTGCGTAGTGGACTTTAAACACTTACACACCCACCCCCGCACACCCATTGCGTACTTTTGGGCACGCAAAGGACACCCCATGGGAGGGGTGCGGCTACCCCCAAAATTGTACCAGGGGGTGGATGCTTTTCAACTAGTGGTAGTACGTGGGTGGATGGGCCAAACGGCACCCAGGAACTAATTCAATGAGACACGCATTTCCATAAAATGACGAAGAGGGACCCCAGCGTATATGGGGGTGTATCACAATACGCATATTTCAGTGTTAAATGCCATCAATGGGGTCCTTCTCCAGAGATGCTGGCGCGGGTTCCTGATAATTGGTACAAATTAATATTAATCACCACGAGAAAACTTTACATCTCGAGGATGTCCCACGGGTGGCATATCCTGGCCCACTTCACAATTCACACAACCATCGTCAAAGTCATTTGAATCCTTGTCTCAATCCACCCCATCCCACCCCACATGTACGCCCACTTTGTACCTTTTTTTGCCCGCACGTGCGTCTCATCTGCAAATTCTCACAGCTATTGTGAATTAGAGAAAAAAAGAGGGTGTGGTTTTGCCATTAAATTGAACTGGATATTATATGAGAGCACGAATCCTGGATTAAGGAATAAAAGTTTGATTAAATAAAAAGTAATAAAATACACATAATCGTTTGATATATTTTTCCAGTAAGTTTCCTTTTATTCCTTCCAAGCGGAAATATTTTTTTTTCCATCATCAAATGAACTTTCATTCTTTGCAGCTTGGTCTTTATTAAAAAGTCTCGAGAAAAAAAAAGTTTTAATTAATTTATGGAATTCATGGGAATTATGTATTTCCGTGTAACCTACTAAATAATTCACGAGGAAATGTTTCAAAAAAAACATTTTATTAAAAACAAAATGTAAAGAAAAGCTATCTTAATCATTGTAATTAGGGAAATTTTGAGAAATGTTTTTTTTTACTCATGATTTACTCTTCTTTTTATATTCTGAAACTTTCAATGTGAATAAATATTCTGTAATTATGGTAATGAAAATTAGCAACTTACGCAGCTTTTATCAAGTTGGGATGTTTGGAAAAATTATTAACAACAAAACACGGGTGAATTTAATGAAAAATTTAAGAGCTTTCAGAGCACCATTAATCCATAGTTTTTCCCCAAAATTTATTAACATTTTCAAACTACATAAAATATGTATCATTAAAATCATAATTAAAATGAATAAATTTCCCAGAATTTGCGAGCATTAATGTTTAAAAAACATATTATGTAAAAATATTAAAAAATTTAACTTATTTCTGGTTGGAATATTTTAAAAAGCTATAATTTAAGAAATTAATTATTTCAACAAAAGCTTTTTCATAAACCCTCCATATTATGTAGGTACCTGCAGGTTAATTTATGATTTAATTTAAATATGTAATATTTTTAATTCATACGTGTTCATGATTTTTTGCATTGTCTACGAGTGAAAGGATAAATAACTTTTTAGTATTATTGTCATTATTGCAAAACAATTTAATAAATTATTGGGAAATGGATCGACTTTTCCGTAATGAAAATTTCACGAAAATACCAAAAAGACTAACCAGATCACTTTTCAAATAAAAATTAAATTTATTAAAAATCTTTTCTAAGTTACTGCATTGTTAAAAAAAAATATTAATTTTATTATTAGAAATAAATTAATCATTTAAAATTAATTTAGAAAAATCTTAATTATTCAAAATTTTCTTTAAAATATTCTTTGAAGAATGTTTTGTTATGAAATTGAATAAATCATTTCAAAAATGAATTGTCTTTCACACAATCTGACTACTTTTGGGTTATCCATTAAATGTATTTAAAAATCTTGATAATTTCTTAAAGAAAAAAATCTGATCTATTTGTAAGAATTTTTCTTTAAGATTTAATTTCAATAGTTTAAGAATTTTCTTTAAAGAATATTTCTATATTTTTGTAGTTAAAGAAATTCTTATATATGATTCTCATTTTATGCTTGTTCTCCCAAGAAAAGGTCCTTATGATTTTAATTACTTATCCATTTGGTTTAAAAATGAATCACTAGTACAAGAAGCTAAATAACCGTGCCAAAACTTTCTCAATGAATTTCGCCAAGTCAGCAGAAATCAAGAGCAAAACTAACAAAATATTCTTGCAATATTGCCAGGACAAGTGAAGGAATAGAATAGAATAAAATTTATTCTGCCCTTTGCAGACTAGTGCTTAGGGCACTAAGATGCATTGAGATGAAGGGGTGGGGCTCTCTTCATCGTAAAAGAACGATACTTCTTACTGCACACCAGACGGAGTTTTTCATTCACTTTAGAGTGGCTATTTGGCCAAAAAATGTTTTAAAACTGCACGAGAAATTGCCAACAAATTGTGGGCCCACACGAAAAAATAAAATTTATTGCATCCCCCCACAGTTGCACAAATAAGAATCTCGACTTCTTAAAAGCCGTCTTGAGGTCTACCACGGGTGGTTCCCTTTTTGAGGAAGACACAAGAAAAGGAAAATGTTGTTTGTGAAGCTGTGTGGCAATAAATTTTCGTGGGGCAATTAATATTAATTAATTAATTCACGAGTGTATTGGCCCTCTCTCATTCTGCTGGAAAATCCATTCAGGAGGATTGGCGCGAAAGCTAGGAAAATTCCGCGTGCAGATGGGAGGATGGGCGATTTCGCGTGGTCAGAGGGAGAGTGTGGGTGGGATTAATTTGTCACTGTAAATTGAAGTACATCGCACACACTCCTACTGCTTCCACCTTTTTTTCTTCTTCCTCCTCACGCGCACACTTCCTCTGCAGCAAGTCCTCTTCACTTTGTGCAAAATTCCTTGGGTGTCACTGGTGCGTGCTGAAGCACTCGTTCATCCACACGTCCCCAGGAGCACCCAATATCGGCAACACACAATGTGTGATAAGTCACGGAACTACGAGAGCGGCTAAGCACGGCGCGAGCAGAGCACACACGGCCCAACCATTCGGTGTGGAGGCAAATGAAGAACTGAGCGAATGGAAAATCTGCTCATGGATCTCTTACCTTTTTGCACGCCGCGTTCATTGTGGATTGTGGGTGATGTCTGCGCCAGTCTCTTCAGACACACTCGCACAGACGTTCGCCCAAATGTTTATCGTCGTGATGCTGTGTGGCTCTTCTCCTACGCTGCGTGCGCTATATATTCACGCGCCACATAAATATACATTCATACATCTTCCACCCACTACCCCCCTATCCTCCCCCACTCCCTCTCCTAAGGAAAAAACATGATGTACAATCAGTCACACATAGAGACACTTTGCTTCCAATCTCTCATACAGAGATTTAAGATATATTCTTTGCCTTTTTATGCAAAAAAAAATTGAAGTTTCATTTCCCACCCCCGCCCCAAGTGCATCACTCTGTGTAAATATTTAATTTAATGCCCTTTGATCGTTGCTGTGCAATATCAAATCGCAATTAATATTGGAGCTCATTCCAATTCCCCAGAATGCAATTTTTAATAAAATTCACATTGCTTCAGGGGAATAAAATATATAAAATCCTCCCCCGTGGGACTCCCCTCATCCTCCGCCCACATCCTGTGTTCCCCACAAAAAAGGCGATAAAAAGAGGGATATATTATCCATTTAATCGCTCCACGCATGATGTAAAAAAAAGGATGAGCCTGGAATCACATTAAAATTCCCATATTTTCCCCGAAGGATCATTCAGGTTGAAGGACAATGTGAAAGGAGAAATCTCCTCTTCTTCTCGGCTCTTTTGTGGTTGCTGTACGCAATCATAGGCATTTGTTATTTATGTTTTTTTTAGCATTTTATGGTGAATCCCCCGAGAAATAAATAATAAATGGCATAAACTTGAAGGATTCTTTTTTGAGACAATCTCACGTTGCACGTGGATGTGACGGTTATTATTCGTTAAAGGATTCAAACTCGGTTCTTTCAAATAATTCTTTATCTGTGGCTTTTGTCGATTTATTGGATTTCTCAGTATAAATACGAATTTATCTCCTGGAAAAGCAAAGGTGAAGAAACACCAGAAAGTTGGAAAAGTGAGGAAAATGAGTAAAAAGAAAAGAAAGAAAATTAAAAACAACCGCTGAAATATTTCCGGTTCAGTATAAAGTTTTCCACTGGACATGTCTTAAGAAAATCCACCACTTCTCTTCAATAATAAGCGGAGAAAAAGTTAGTGGGTTATGGGGGTTATGTGAAAAATTTATTCTTCAAAAAATCGTGAAAAAAAATCATTAAAAATAATGGCTCACAGTCGATTGGAAAAGATAGGAACAATCTTCACGAGGTAAGATTACTCTTGAGGAACATCCAAGGAATCAATTTTCACTGGAATCTTCTATTTTCAGGACAACTGGGCTCCTCAGGAGCGGAGCAATGAAACCAGAAGACAAACCCCTTTGGTATGAGATTTACCAGGCATTTCCTCCCAAAGCTGAACCCAGATTCGATCGACCTGCTCCTAATACATCCGTAAGAGATATCTTCTACCCAGAAGACGTTGTCAGAGCGTAAGTTATCCCGTAAAATGCAGGAGAAATGCGAATCCAATAAGATTGAATAATTTTCAGGAAGTTCCACAAACTCTCAAAGACACAGGGATCACTGAATTTGCTGGACACGAGAAATAAAACCCACTGCCAGCTCTTCATAGAGATCTATAATAAGCTAAAGGAAGATGGAGCACTGTCGGAAGAGAAAATCCTCGATACGGCACAAATTAAATTGGAAGAAATGATTCAGCAGGAGAAGCTAAGCAAAGGAACTGGGCTACTTTCCAGCTTCACCGAAGCCAAAGGCAAGCAGGAAACGAAGAATGTTAACATCTCTGATCTTTTCAAGCCATAGAATGAATAAATTCTTGTAGAATTTTTGTAATAAATTGTTAAAATATAGAATCTTTTTTGCAAGAAAAGATTTTTCTTTCCCCGCCCCATTGAATTCCCTCAAAAGATGAGGTTCATGTTTACTTGCGGAAAAGTGTTTAGAAATGTGAGAAATTGGAGGTATTTCAGTGCAAAATGTGAACAAAAAGCAAAAATAAAGTACACAGATACAATAAACTTACCAAAGACTCAATTTCCGGCACGACTGGATCCCAAAAAGCGGAATTTAACTGAAAATGAAATAAATGAGGTTAGGTTGCATTATTATGAATTTCCCGGAAGTTGTAGTAATCGGTTGTAATCTTTTGTTTTCAGCGATGCTTCCGACCGCTCTATAGATGGCAGGAAGAGAACCTTCAATCCCCGGCTTTTGTTCTACATGACGGGCCCCCGTATGCCAATGGGGACCTCCATATGGGGCATGCTATTAACAAGGTTCTTTCAAAATCACTTTCTGGCCACGAAATCCTTGCTAAGTTTATCTTTTTCATTGTAGATCCTGAAAGATGTTACCATCCACCATCATATAATCCGTGGCCGGAAGGTACACTACATACCTGGATGGGATTGTCATGGTCTCCCAATTGAACTTAAAGCCCTCACAGGGGATACATCATCAGCAGATCCAGTGGCAATCCGGAAGAAGGCTCGTGAATTTGCTCTGAAGACAATTCAGAAGCAAAAGGCTGGATTTCAAGCTTGGGGCATTGCTGCAGATTGGGCAAATGACCAGGCAATCTATCGAACCACCTCTCCGGAATTTATTGCCAATCAAATGAGAATTTTCTTTGAATTATTCTCAAATGGGTTAATCTATCGGGATCTGAAGCCCGTCTATTGGTCCCCATCGTCAAAAACAGCCCTGGCGGAGGCTGAACTTGAATACGATAGCAATTTCAAGAGCCCCTCGCTCTATGTTAGATTCCGGATTGAGAACAAACTTCCGGAGATTGCTGAGATTGTGAGGGAGAGAAATCTCTGGGCTCTGGTGTGGACTACAACTCCCTGGACATTGCTCTCAAATCAAGCTGTCTGCTTCAGTGAGCAGCTGGAGTATTGTCTTGTTGGGAATCCTGATTCACCGGATTGCTATATAATCGCTTTGGAATTGCTGGTGGAAATCCGGGAACTCTTCCCGCATCCCATTGAGATTCTGGGGAAGATTGAGACAAACCTCCTGCACAAACTTCATTACCAGCATCCAATTTTGGAAGGAAGTGAGAAGTCCTTCCTCCCTGCTTCACATGTTTCCGCAGCAAAGGGAACAGGACTCGTTCACACAGCTCCTGCTCATGGATTTGAAGATTTTCTCGTTGGGATACATCACAAACTCCCCACGGAGTGTTTTGTGGATGAACTTGGGAACTACACCAATGAATCTCCGGAATTTCTTCGCAAAAAGAACGTCCTGCAGGATGGCACGGAAGTAATCCTCAAATATTTGCAAGAGAAGGAATTAGTGGTGCATCTGGGGGAGATTTTACACGCCTATCCCATTGATTGGAGGACAAAACAGCCCATAATCATCCGTGCCAGTGATCAGTGGTTCATTAATACGGATAAGATTAAGGAGAAAGCCATTGAGGAAGTTCAGAAGGTTAACATTTTTCCACGAATTACTTCGGTGGCCAGCAAAAATCTCCTCATTGCACAATTGCAGAAGAGACCCTATTGGTGCATCTCCCGGCAGAGAGCCTGGGGAGTGCCAATCCCTGTTTTCTACGGTAAATCCTCCAAGAAGGTCATAACTTCCAAGGCTATTGTTGAGAGAGTTTGTGAGGAAATCCTCAAGATGGGGAATGTGGATTTCTGGTGGGAGAAATCCGTGCAGGAATTGGTTCCGGAAAAGCATGAGGAAGAGCTGGAGAAGGGCATGGATATTCTGGATATTTGGTTTGATTCCGGAATAACGTGGTCACATGTCCTGCAAGGGGAGAAGGTTGCTGATCTCTACTTGGAGGGTATTGATCAATTCACCGGATGGTTCCAATCATCCCTGATGACCAGTGTAGCTCTGAGGAAGAGAGCTCCGTACAAATCAATCTTCGTCCATGGCTTTGTGCTCGATGAGAAGGGTCAGAAGATGTCCAAAAGTTTGGGCAACGTCATCCACCCCAAAGACATTGTGAAGAAGTATGGTGTGGATACAATGCGCTGGTGGATTGCAGCTCATGGCACGCAGCACACATCCATCCTTCTCAGTGAAAATATCCTTCAAGCTTCGGCGGAAAATGTTCAGAAAATTCGTGGAATTTTTCGCTACTTAATTGGCATTTGTGGCTCCCTGGAAGTGCGAGACTTCCCCGAAGATCTCACCAACTTCACCTACTTGGACAGATTCTTCTTGAGCAAACTCTGGGAATTCCATGATGCTGTATTCTCCATGTACGACGCCTACGAATACAATCGCGTCGCAACGACAATCGTCAATTTCATCGCCAACGACGTATCCAGCATTTATATTCATTTGACAAAGGATCGCCTCTACTGTGGCACAGATGCTGAGCTTCAGTGTGTCCAGCAAGTGATGAATGCTTGTTTTCTCCTCTTGGCAAAGGCACTTTGGCCAATTTTGCCGTTCTTAGTGGAAGAATGCTGGAGCCATTGCAACGCAAACATCCCCTTCTACCACATTAATGTTGGCACACCTCCAGCTGCGTGGGAGGGCCAGGAGGCGAGGGAGGTCATTGAGAAATGTTTGCAGTTCAAGGAGGCTCTCAATAGATTAACCCCACAGACAAATACGTGGAAATTGGATGTCGACATCCACTGCAATCCCATTGATTTTGAGTGCTTGAAGGTAAGAAAGGAAAAGAAGCCCAATTAAGAACCATTTGAATCGTCTATTTCAATAACGTTCTGAATTAATTTATTGTTTAATTTATCCTCAAAAGGGTAAGAAAAGCTTTCCGGGAGATTTATTAATTATTCCCGGAATTTTTATAAATGATTTAATTTTCAAAAGAATTTTTTTCGATGTGTTTTCTTTTATTTCTATGTCTAGAACCTAATTTCCAGACTTTTTCTTCTAAGAATTTTTCAAAGTGAAAAGCTTTAAGATTTTTTTCTAATCTGTCCGAAAAGTTGTTAGGTGAAAAACAATTTTCTAAGCTAAAATAAATCTTTAAAAATCTGGAAGAAGATTTTCTAACGTTAAAAATTTGCAAACGTAAGAAAAAAAAGTTTCAAACAACAAACGTCAAACTTAAAAAAAAGCTTCAGACATAAAAACGAACATCAAACGTAAGATAAGAAGCTCTGAATATAAAAATGAACGTCAAACGTAAGAAAAGAAGCTTCAGAGATTAAAAAAAATGAACGTTAAACGTTAGAAAAGAAACTTCAGGCGTAAAAATGAATGTCAAACGTAAGAAAAAAAGCTTCTGATGAACGTCAAACGTTAGAACTGCACAAACTAATTTTTCTTAAATTAATTAAAAAAAAAACTTAAAATACCTGCTTCATAAGATTTAGAATAAAAAGAAATATTTTCAAATAATACAGGGAAATTTCAGATTTTTTTTTAAAAAAATCTCATTAAGCTTGAAGACTTTTCCAAATAGACGATTCACTTGTGCATCTTATACAAGAACACTTAGAAGGTCTCCTGAAAAAAAAAATCAATTGATTTTTTTTTGTATTTCTCTTTATTTATTTTCTTCTGCAGAAACTTCAACCTGAGTGTAGCAACGAGGAATCCTTTGGGTCGCAATTGAGTGAAGTCCTCCAAGTTTCCCGGGTTCGCTTGACTAAAATTGAGGACAATGCAGATTTTAGGATTCACCTCAGCACCAATGAGTCTCCCCTCTGTCCACGATGCCGCAGATTCGCCACTGAGTCGGGGGATGGGGTTTGTCGTCGCTGTGATTGGGTTTTAAGAACAAAGAGCCGCTCGGGTAGAAAATAAATAAATTGTAGCACAATAGGGAGTGACGTGGTTGCTTTCTCTCAGCTCTACTGCTGCTGAACTTCAACTGAAAAACTCCATAGCTGCGACTGAGATCCGTAGCGGCATGTTGAGACAGCCACTGTGGGTCCAACGAGACTCTCGAGGCATTTACCGGTGGTGGCATGAATGAGATTCCCTCCGTTGCGCACCCATTTCTGTGCTGCGGAATTACGGCAATACTCCAAAATGACCAAACTCTGGAAAACATTGACACAACCCCCGGAATCGGGGCTCAGGGCTCCGGTGTAGTTGTGAAGGGCCCATTTTGTGGTTTCTCCCATCTCATAGCAACTTCCCAGCTGGATGTGCCGCTGCCTCCCAGCATCAGTGGTAACTGCCAGGCAACGATCCTCATGCTTCAACTCCCCAAAGGCAATATGCTCCTCATTTGGAAGCCTGCAAAGAATGAAAGAAGAAACATTACGAAGAAATTAAAGCTGAGAGAAGTAAATCATTTTATTTTCTAGGAATTTTAACGTCTCTAAATTCTTTTTATGCGGCATTATGAGTCAAAAAAAATGAGCAATAACTCTTGCAATAGACGCAATTGAGCGACAGAGAAAAATAAACTATCTCTCTGTTGATACGATAATAGCGCGAGATAATAAAAAAAGTCCCACATTATTCTTCATTCTCTCTGCGAGATCTCAATAAATTTGCACACCACAAAACTCGCGCATTAAATGTTTCGTTCTCCGTTATGCTTTGTGGGATGTTTATTAAAATAATAACAATTCGGGCACGCGCTACAATGAAGGGAAAAAGAAAGATTTCCAATGTCGTGGGAGGGGAGGATTATGTGATTCAACGTATAATGGGATAATTTGGGAATTACAAACGCGGAAATACGGGATAATGTTGCGATGTAAAGCCCTAATTCCATGGAATTTAGGGCGGGAGTTTTGTGGGAAAAATAAGAATACAGTGGGGCCTTCGTAGAGCAGCATTCCGAATTTTTTTAGCTTCGGTTGATTGTGAGATTTTTCCGACACTGAGGATGATTTTCTTATGATTTTTTAGAGAAGCTATTGAAACTAAATCTGAAATGAATTTTTCTGGTGTTCAGTATCACGAAAAAGTCTCAAAATCAACTTAAATTTGAAGGATGCTGTACAGTGGAGCACCATTGTATAAACAGTAAAGAAAGTCGGGTTTTTCTTCGTGTATTTGAAAAGATTAAGAAAACTCAGGGGGTAGACAAAGACTCTATTTCCATAGGAATTCACTGCTCACTCGCTGAGACACCCAGGAAAATGCTTCAATCTGAAAAAATCCACCACTACTGGATAGATAATTTAATATTCTATCGATTGATAACTTTTGAGGGGTGTCTCACGAAGATTAATGCACTAAAACTGATTTTAAAAATTTCGATGCACTTTTTGGAAATAAAATGACGTCATTTTCTTCCTTTAACTTCTCTGCAAACCGTCCGCCATTATTTGCTGTGTTCGGGTAAAAAAGGGCTTTGTCTACCCCCTGAGAAAACTAATTAAGGATTAAGATTCATTTTATTTTTAAGGCTACCAGAAGGAAAATTAATTCATTAGTTTAATGAAAATCTAAATTGTCTCTAAAGATAATTCAGTTTTTGTATTGAAATCTCGTATTAAAGCTCTTAATTTATTTTTAAATCTTCGCAAAATCTAATTTAATTTAATGCAAAGTTTTCTAGAAATTAAAAAGCTTAAAAACCTAAATTTATTTTCTAAGAATCTTTAAGAACTTTAAGAAGGGATTTCAAGACATTAAGCACAAGAAGATCGGAGAATTTATTTCTCAAAGATCGCAAAAAATAACTACTTTTATGACTCATAAAATATGCATAAAAGCATAATTTTCTCGTAAAGAAAATTTGATAATTTTACCATTTTATTCAATAACTCAATTTTATTTTTTTTCTTCATAAAATAAATTAAATTCTTTTGCTAATTTCAGCCTGATCTAAAAACGTATGAAATCTTTATATTGAAATTTCATTAGTTTTTGTTTAATCTTCGCAAAATCTAGTTTATTTAAATTAAAGATTTTCCTGGAATTTAAAAACTTAAAAATTTAAATTAAGAAGAGATTGAAAAAAAAACAGAAAAGACCAAGAATTTTCTCCCTAAACATTACAGAAATTAATTGTTTTTAGGACATCATAAAAAGTTTTATAAAATAATAAATAAATAAATAAATAAATAATATTTATTAAATTAATTAATTTTGTCTAAAATTTCCTTTTTCTACTAAATTAAATTAAATTCTTTTGCCAATTTCAGCCTCAAGAACCCACAAAAAGGAACACAAAAAAGAAGAATTTTTCCTCCCACACTTACTTGAGTTCATGGAAGACAGTTTGGAGGTACCAGGAGAAGGTGCGACATTGGAGTTTCTCTTTAAGAATCCCCACATCGGTGTTCCCTTTAATCTTGATTCCCTGAGCATTGGGTCGGGCAAAGTAGAAGAAGTGTTTGTACTCTTCCAACCAATTCTCAGCAATGAGCTTCGAATTGCGCAAGAAGGTGTGAGTACTCCCATGGGGAAAGTCATATGGATGCTTTTTGCGGAAGACATGCCCAACACGACTGCACGGAGCAATTTCCACTTGACCACCACACATCCATGCCTTGAGGGAGATTTCCAGGGATTCCCCACCCCATATTTCGAGATCACTACTAAAGCCGCCGAGTTGATGGAACCACATGCGGGAAATGAGAAAGATTCCCCCGTAGACGGTGGGGCTGGCAAAGGAGGAGGTTTCATCGTGATTTGTTTGGAGTTCCTCATCCGAGCGGGGGATCCACTTGAAACGCAAACTCCAGTCGAAGCCTGCCTTCAGATTTGTCGACGTGGCTTTGTACTCAAACGTCGCGGCGTCAATAATGTCAATTATGGGACTCACAAGGGCTCCTGGATTGTAGGATAGTCGGTCAATGAGGGGCTCAATCCAGCCCACATTCACTTCACAGTGACTATCGAGGAAGACAATGTACTCAGCTGATGCTTTCAATGCTCCAATTTTCCTCGAACGAATGAGTCCTTAAAGGTAAGAAAATTAAATTTCTTTTTTCTTTTTCATTTCGTTGATTTCTGATTTATCTACCTTCTCGTTCCGCATTCCTATATAGTTTAGTTTTTGGTATATTCACTAGAATATTTGCATTGAGTTCTGCAAATGAATTAGAATTATTTCAAAGCATTTATGCTGCGTGAAAAATCTCTGAATTTCCTCACCATTCCTGCTAAAATCATCAATGAGGATTATCTCATGGAGTAGATCTGGTGGTGTACGATTGATTACGCTGGAAATGGTTCTCAAGAGAGCTGATTTGGCCTCATTGTGAAACGCCACTATCACAGATACATTTTTCTTTGCATTCAGTACATACTCCTTCGTCCTGCATCTGCAGAAGGGGGTTAAGATTAAAATAAATCCTCTTAAATTCTTCTCTGAGAAAATAGAAAACTTTTGCTCTCACAATTAGCTCAGACAGTCTTTTCTTTTCATTTTTTATATCCAAAAAAAATTCCTCCAAGACTTTTTAGCACTCATGCTGGAGATTCTAACAATAAGAACGATTTATATACTCCACCACCACCTCTTCCGAGTAATTTAATAATAGTAAATTATCACTTGACGAGAGTTTGGCGCACACATATTTTGAGAAAATCTTCCCATATTGTGCAGGTTGAATTCTAATGAGGGGGGTGATGGGAATAAATTTATCGCTAATTTATTAACATGTTTGTCACATAATTCATGTGAAGCATATATTGAGGAAATGTGGTCACAAGGCGCGTCATTATAAGATGGCATTCGGCAATTTTAAGTAGATTACACCCTCATTGCGACATTTCCAAAATTATTCTCCATTAAAATATAATTTTCATTCTAATGGGGTTCTATACCAATAAGGTATGCAATTAGTTATATTTGTTTAAGTAATTTCCTCTATTTGATAGGGCTTGTATGAAAGATATTATTGAGTTTGATTGTTACATTAATTAGTTTCTTAGTTTTAAAAAAGGTCCTTATTATTTTGCATGAAAAATACTTTTTTACTGAATAAAATTTTTAAAATCAGAATTTAGTATCAATCTATTCGTATTAAACCAATAAAATCTTATTAAAGGCACAAGATTAGGGATCTTTTTGTTAAATCAAAGAAATTGGGTGTAGCTCATTTAACTGATTTCTCTAATCAATTTTTATTCGAAGAAGGGAAAGAAATTGTTTTAAGAAATCATTAAATGTTAGCAATTACATTAAGTTACAGCACTAAAAAAAATTCCATAAAAAATAAATTATTTATTAAAGGTTGTTTTAAATCTTTAAGCTTCTTCTTTGAAATAATTATTTGTTTTAAATAAATTATTTGTAGGTTCTATCCCCGTCAATCCAAAAAATATATCTTTTTTTTCTCATTTACTAAACTAAATCACAAAAAAGCAAAAGAAAATTGTTGAGTGTGTTAATCCATAGGATTGGCCCCACCAGAGAAAATGAATAATATTGCAAAATTCCAATAACATGCTGTTTCAACATAAATGGGAATATGAATGAGATAAGATAAGATTTTCTTTTAAATATTTGCCTAAAAGACTATAAGAATGTGAAAAATTGAATACCAAAAATTGAGAATATTCGAAAAATTATTTAAGGAAATAAAAAATTTTAAATTCTTTTGAAATATTAGAAAAAAAGTCTTTACATTTAGTATATTTCACAGTAAAGTATATTATATCAAAATATTTTTCAAAGGAATTTATGCAAGGACATATGAAGGATGATCCTCTATCGCAGAACAATTTTAACCCATCTCATCTTGTAGGGGAACATAAAAAATAGAAGAATCGCGAGAGAAACTCCCCAAATATCCACTGGGATCACATCGAAAAGTGCAGTGAAAGTACAGTCCGGGAAAACATAACCTCAATTTGGGAACAACATTTAAATGAATAGGAGAAACTCCATTGTGTTCGACCAGCGTGGCATCGGGACCTCTTGAGCTTCTTTATAACCATCCCAACCTTTCCTGCCTACCCGAATGAAGATTTGATTGATTTTTGCTTCACTTCTGTCTTTCCGGACTTCCCGTCGTTGAGTTTTTTTCTTCTTGGAGTGCGACTCAACGACGGAAAGTCCAGAAAGACAGAAGTGAAGCAAAAATCATTCAAATCTTCATCCGGGTAGGCAGGAAAGGTTGGGAAGGTTATTAAGAAGCTCAAGAGGTCCCGATGCCATGCTGGTCGAACACAATGGAGTTCCTCCTATTCATTTAAATGTTGTTCCCAAATTGAGGTTATGTTTTCCCGGACTGTACTTTCACTGCACTTTTCGATGTGATCCCAGTGGATATTTGGGGAGTTTCTCTCGCGATTCTTCTATTTGTTATGTTCCCCTACAAGATGAGATGGGTTAAAATTGTTCTGCGATAGAGGATCATCCTTCATATGTCCTTGCATAAATTCCTTTAATCTTTAAAAAAATCGAATATTTGTCAGAGAGATCGCGGGGTTAAAAATCAAACAAGAATTTAACGAGAGCTCAAACTTAAAAAAAAATTCCCACGAGATAAATTTCACTGAGAAAATTCTGTAGGACTTCTTTGGGCTTCTCCTAAAATCCTGATCTTACTGCTTTTCTCATTTGTTTCAACTGTTCCTAATTAGTTAATCAATTACATATGAGAATATTCCGAATTAAGAATACAAAACACAAAATTCGCTTCGCATGTTTACCCCCTGATAATTATACATGTTTTACTATTTTTACAAAAGCTTTTCTAACTCATTTTACGTATTATATCATCTACAATTTATATGAAGGCCTACAAAAACATCTCAATGAGCAAAACCTTTCTAAATTATTTTTGTTTTATAAAAAAAACTTAATACGCAGACTGTGTTAATATTTTACTTAACATTTTAAAAAATTAGCCTCGGGCTAACCCGGAAAGACTTCTTCTCTTCTCTGTAATAAAAAAAATGGTAAAAAATCTAATTATGAATTTGTTCTGACTTGCAAAATCTGCAATTTTTTATATTTTCTTTTTAGCAAATTCATTCCTCAGAATCTGCAAAATCGTTTAAATAAAATTTAGAAGCTGTAAAGAATCATTGTTCTCACTTTATTTTGCCTCGAGATTCGTGATTATTTCTAAAAACAATTTTCTAAATTAATTTTCTCCTCCATTTGTATTTGCATAACTCAATGACTTTTCAAGGAATTTTACTAATAGCGCAATTTATCATTATTTTTTCTGAGAAAATTTTTTAATTTTCTATGAGCTTTTGGAGAAGAAGCAAAATTAATATGATTTTATCACCTTGGTGGTCGAGTATCGGGAATAGCACGGCCACTGGATAAAAAATTGCTGGCGGTGAGATTAAAATAGTGCTCCTCGAATGCAGGGAGTTGGTCTGAATTTCCGATAAAATCACTTTGCGATAAGTTGAGTATTGGTTCAATGGGTATCACTTTGCGACGTATTTTAACATCAATGGGCGGAAGGATGGTGAGTGTGTAGAAGATGAAAACCAATGTTGAGCCTATTAAGCCGAAAAAGCCCAATTTTCTATGTAGAAATCTCAATCCACCGCGGCGTAGCATATCACTTGAGGAGATTTTTCCACTGCAGCACCAACACTTCCTTCAGGCATACTTTTGGCGGGAAATTTCATTCACCACGTGCGAATCATTCGATGAGATTTCATTTAGAACAGAAAAAATGAATTGAATAAAAACCTGCGCGAAAGCACATCCATATACAATTTTCTACAGTCAATTAATTGTGTGGAGGAAATAGAGAGGGAGAGAGAGATAGATAATTTATAAAGCGGTGATTAGAGAAGCCGTGAAACGCCACTCTTTGCACTCATACAAACATTTTTTGATGATTTTATTTTACTTTTTCTTCACAATATTCCTTCAAATGAGCACAGAACATCACATAGCACAGAATGTTACATAAAATATCAATAAAGGAGCTTTCACACACACCTTGATTATTGCGCAAAGAAAAACATACGAGAACACCCCCAATATATTGGCTGATAAGGTGCAATGCGCGATAAGTAAAAGTGACGCGATTACCGGAATTGGAGATATTGAAACGGCGCATTCATTTTCTCGCGAGGAAACTTTTCAACCATTCACTGGGAATGTGTTGCGATAACTGAATAATTAAATTATGGGCCTCAACCGCCGAACCTCGCTGATCGCCGCTCGTGTGGCTTCCATCTCGCATTTTATATTGATTGCCAGTTATGTGGTGCTGCTTAGTGGACGAACAGAGTGCGTGAAATCCACTGCTGGCCAGCCCATGGCGAGATTCAGCGACGACCGCAAGGCGAAAAAAAAGAGTTAATGTGGCAATTTATCAAAAAAAGGCATATATTATGTAAAAAGAAATTATGCGACGCATTTGGGCAACTATGGGTGAACTGGAAAAGTAAATTCATTTTTAAAGCAATAAAAGGCATCAAATGTTTTTTTTTTTTTGCTATTTGCCAAAAAGAAATTGCAAAATGTTGAAAAACTTTATTTTTGAGGGTTTGAAATGGGTAGACAGCTTTCCTGTTGCGAAAAATTTTACTCAGAAAAGCTTCAAAGACTGTGAAACTTTGATTCTTTTACACTGAATTGATTCAATTCGCGATTTTCTTTTCTTTAACTTATTCGTTTCTTCGAATAAGATTTTATCCCTATAGAAAGCGTGTAAACTCCTTTAGAAGATTCAATATGTAGCAATGTATTTATTTCTTTAGAATGAATGAAATATCAGTAATTTCCTTAATAATAAAAATCAGAACGCGAGCTTTTAACCTACTACTTAGAAGTCAAGAAAAAATTGTAGAAGAATTCAGAAAAAAAATCTAAGCGAAAGACACTTAACCCTTTCGCGTCCACGTGAAACATGAGCTCTTTTTATCACGATATTTATTGCTTAGATACTTTCAGAGGTTTCAGAGGACTTTTCTCAGTCAGAACGTCTTCTTTGGCCTCTTTTTCGTGAATTTGATGCATTTGTAACTTGGAAAAACAATCAAATTAGTAAATAATTGGAAAAATAAAATGTTTCATGTTTGGGTCAGCATCTAAAAAAAAACGCGAAAGAGTTAAACGAATTAAATAAAATTAATTTCCATATCCAGCTTTTACCTACAAAACATTTTCTTATTACCTTTAAAGACAAAGCTGATTTTTCAAATTTATTAATAATATTTTTTGAATAATTTTGAATATTAATTCTTAAATCAAAATTTAGAATTTCCTTCAGAATTAATTTAAAGAAATTGAAAAGTCAAAACATCCGAGAATTTTCTCGATGAATAAATTATGAAAATTATGATGATTATGACGCACTTATGCAAAATTATCAAATGAATTTAAACTCCACACTATCTAAAAACTCTCTATTCTATATGCTCAATTTATTAGAGATTATTGACTTCACCAACATAACTATGGGTCCGCTTTTGCAAAAATCTCAATTTAGCATGAGACTGAGAAAGAGTCGCAAAGGCAGATTTAATCAAAAATGTAATCTTCCAGACAGATTTTATTTGTTTTTAGCTGTGTTTCTTTCAGACACAGCTTTTGTGTACCGAGCAAAATCGAAAGTCGTCAGATCGGGCTCAAACTTGGGATGAGCACGAATTAGGGTCCCCACATTCCAAAAAACGTATGCGCCAAAAATAAGATTTTTTCCGGCCGTCTGTCCGTCCGTCCGGAGTTCAGAGCTAAATTGCAAGAGAACGGTAATAGATAGAGACTTGCGGTAAACGGCAAAGTTTAAATATCGACCGGAAGACATCCGATTATGAGGTCAAATCCACCCCCCCACCCCCCCGTCCGCCATTTTGAATAACCTCAAAATTTTGTTTTCGCTATATCTCAGCCGCTATTATAGCTAGAGGGCTGAAATTTTGATATATTGTAGGGGCCATCAAGAGCTTTCCAACGATACCTCATTTTCGAAAATCGGTCAAGCCGTTTAGTCAATATGGCCGCCACAATTTTTCATCGAAAATCGACCATAACTCGAAAACGGCTTGACCGATTTTGATCAACTCGGGCTCAAATGAAAGCTCTCAACAAACCCTACAACTCTCTAGAACATACAAAGTTTCAAAAGTGACCGCTAGGGGGCCAAAAATCAAAAACAAAATTTTCGATGAGTTTTCGATGAATATCTCGAAAACGGCGACATAAATTTTTTTCATTTTTTGATATGTTATAGCTGACCATATTATCTAGCTTCATGCCAAAAATGAAGAAAATCTATGGATCCGTTCTCGAGATATAGCCTTCCAAAGTTGGCATGTCATATCTCGGGTTCTACAAATCCGATCTTGATCAACTCAAGCGCAAATGAAAGGTTTCGTGAAACCCTACAAATGTCTAGAACATTGCAACTTCGAGAAATGACCGCAAGAGGCGCTAAAGTCAAAAACAAAGTTTTCGAAAATTTCGAACTCGAATTTTTCGAAAATGGCGACATAAATATTTTTCATTTTTCGATATGTTGTAGCTGACTTCAAGACCTTTCAAACAAAAAAAAAATTTATGAAAATCTATGGATCCGTTCTCGAGATATGGCCTTCCAAACATTTCTTAGGGTATGACTTTTCAACTTTTCCCGACTTTGCGCGTATTTAAATTAATTCGCGTTCTAGTTTGCTCTCACAAAATTGGTACACTGAAAGAAACACAGCTCTCGTAAGCTTGGTCAGCTTACCAGTACATTTTTTTTGTAGAATGACGTGTAAAGAATCGCGTAGAATGGAATAGGCAGCAGATGTGAGCAGGTGTGAGAAGTCTAATTGACAGGAACTGTGAAAGCTCTAAAGAATTTCTTTTTGATGAGAGATGATAATTTTTAGGAGAGCTTTCTTCCAATATTAAGTCTTTCTAGCACTTGGTTTTATGATCTTTTAATTCTCCTTTTTATTCCACTTTTTCATTCCCAACGTTTCTCAACTTTGTTGATGAATTAAATGCGTAAGAGCCTTAGGTTTTTTTCATTGGATTTAATCTCTAAGTCTTTAGAATAAAACTGTGAAAACTGAGACGATAAAACAAAATTTAACGTGCAGACGCTTCAGCAAAAGCTTCAAAAGCACAATGATAACATTCTCGCGGCAAAACATCACTGAATATCGAGGCAATTCCACAACACTTAGGGCATAGTTTATAGAGAGTTTATTTACGGGATCCTCGGCAGGTCCAGGGACTGGCTTGCCAGCTACCTGTCTGAAAGAAGCCAGATGGTTGCGCATGGAGGGATGGTCTCAGATGTTGTCTCCTGCGACACGGGCGTTCCCCAGGGGAGTCGCCTTGGCCCCGTATTATTCGTCCTTTTCATAAATGATATAGAGGAGATTGGGCTGCTCGGCTCCCTATACATGTACGCAGACGACCTATGCCTGCTGTACAGGGGAAGGTCGACTGAGGGGCTCCAGGGTGATGCAGCGCGGGATCTGGGGCGAATTGAGGGCTGGGCCAGGCGCAGCAAGGTGACGATCAATGCCGCCAAGACAAAGTACATGGCGTTTGGTTTTGACGGGGGTGACTTGCATCTGTGTTTGGGAACTGCAAGACTTGAGTCTGTTAAGGAGTTTCGCTATCTTGGCGTTATCCTCGACGTATCACTCAGTTTCACCTCGCATATCAACTGTCTCGTTGGGAAGCTGTCAGCGCTTACTGGAGCCATGAGAAGGGCGGCGAAGGATGAGACGGGAATTGAAACCAGAATGATGATCTACAGGAGCCTTTTCGAGTCCATAATGAATTATGCCGCTTTAGTTTGGAGTTCCGCCAGCAAGGAAGATTTGAAGAGGGTTCAAGTTGCCCAGAATAAGTTCTTACGCGTTATATTAAGACTAGATAAATACTGCCCCAGTGAAGATATTTATAAAGATAGGGAAATAGTCAAAATCTCAAATGCAGTGAATGCCCATAAAATATCTCACATTTATAAAATTGTTAATGATCTCACACACAGTAACTTCATTTTGACCAAGAGGACGAATGTACAAAACACCCGTAGAGCTAATCTTTTTGAAATTGTTAAGCCACACACTACTAAATATGGCATTAGAGGCCTCAGATATTCCTCAACAAAACTATTTAACGAATTTATGCAAGAAAATCCCCAAATTAACTTTAACAATTTAAAGCTCAAAATTAATGAATTTGTACAAAATACTATTGTGTAGATTTTCCCTATTTTTGTCGCATTTTCTTCTGTAACTCTTATGTATTCTTTGTAAAATTATTGTATATAGTCCCTCTATGTATTCTTTACCTGGGGCATGAATAAACTATTATCTTATCTTATTTATTGATAAATCGATATAGGTAGTGATAATTGTCAGGGCGTGACGTACCTTGTGTATGAGTGCCGGAAAGAAAGAAGGATACGTTAGTGAGTGCTTGAATGTTGTTAGAGTCTCCTCTTCCTCTACCTTGTAGGGTGATTCCCGGAAAGAGAGAATATAGGTTAGTGTCAATGTAAATAGCGTGCGTGAGCGCCCCTTCTTCCTCTACCTTCGGTGTGATAGCGTGAAAGGAAAAGAACACGTGATTATTGAGAGAAACTATGCGGGTCGTAGTGACCAAAAATTGCCAGGAAAACAAGACACGTGATGTACTGTGTAATTCACTGTATTTTCCACTACTATTAGTTCACAACTCAATTAATTTAAACAAAGAAAAAACAATAAAATTTGATGAAAAAGAATGACGCAATAATTCAGTGTGTGGCGTCTTTGGAGGTTAATGAGAGAGTGACATGTTTTGCCGAAGGTGGCCGATGTTTCACATTTGAATGTTTCACGAATCAGTTTTGGCGGGAGTGCAGCGACAATAATTTTATATACTTTATGCACATAGTTAGGTATATAAGTAGGTACATACCTGCTTTTATTTTCAATCGTTCTTCATCACTTTCATTGCGGTCTGTATGTCTATATGTGTGGTGGAATCAAATAGTGGATTGAGCACTGCAATTGACACGTTTTATCAAAATGAAAATTGATTTGTGAGGATGTGAAAAATTGGAAAAAATCCCAATGAAAAGCTTTCCAATACTGCGCGGTATTTATATCGGTATCAATTGAATTGAGAGAATTTATTTGCTAAACGAAAACAAATCTGAGTTTTTTATCAAAGCTCTTCTATCGGCTCCAGACAATATTTCTCAATTTTAACCCACAATCGTTGCTAACAATTTTTCACACACTCTGATATTTTCTTTTTATTTATTTTTCATTTGCACTCTGTATGTGGCACAACCCAGAGAGCACGCAACCCGAGGCAACATGGGGTGCGGTGGAGTTTAAATAGGGCGACGACAATCGCTGTTATTGGAGCAAGTGTTTTTTTTTCTCTAAATATGCCCTCTCGTTTGACCCTTAACCTCTGCAGAGGAATTTTGGAGTATAAATAGAGCTTTCAATTTATTCATTTTTTTTATTTAAAAAATCCAACTAATAGGAAACTTTGAATGAATTTTATTTTCAAACTACAAAGAACATTAAAGTTATCACACCTGCAATTAAATATTTCATCACTTCCCCCACTTTGAGGTGCAAAACTTATTGACTTTCAACCTAGAAAACTCCTCAAAATAGCTTTCACGCATAAACATTTATCAGTCCATTCTGCGTGAGATTCTCTCTGCAATCATTTCGTGATAAATAAATTTAGTAAAGTTAATATGCGATAATTTACTCACAAACTATCTTATATACCTTCGATAAGGATTGCCTCATAATTATTTTGAGAAGCTCTCAAAGGAGATATTTGCATTAAGACATTTTTACCATAATTATCGGCTCAATTCCTTAACGTAATTATTGGCCTTCTCTCTTTGGTCAGAGAGGGAAAAAAGTGAATGGAAGTTGCGAAGAAATCAACGTGTTAATCTTCTGATGAGCGCGTGCATGAAGATTATGCCTTCTGGCATTAAAAGAAGATGCGAGCAAAAAAGAATTGACAAGGCTGTTTCAAAGAGATTTCCGCGGAGCAGTTAAAAGAAATTCCTTTGAATATTTTGGGGGAAAAATACTTGAATTCCCTTCTAAATTTAATCTTTATTACGCTTCAATCAATCAATAAAATAATTAATTTTTAATTAAAATCTTTGATTCTATTTCGTTAGACTTGCTTTTATGTAAATAACATAAGTCAAGACTTAAGTCTCAGAGACTGAACAAGCATTAAGGGAATAAGAATAAAATGTATCAAAGCTAAATAATTAATGACTTCCCGATGAACGACCAAATACAGAGTCAAAGCTCCTCAGTAAACAAAATGCTTGAGCCAACAAATGTTCAATCATGATTGAATCAATCAGATTGATCATCTATCAATTTTAGATCAATCTCAGGTCAATTATGATTGCTAAATAATTGATCATTTATGAGGACCTACATTGATTTAATATTGGGCTCAATAATTGATCAATTGTTGGCAAAATTTATTTACTGGGTTTATATTTCGCGATAGTGATAAAACTTTAGAACTTTTAATAGGGCTAGAAGTTAAAAATAAAAATAACAAGAAGGACTTTAACCACTTTAACGAATTTTTAGTCAAAATTTTAAAAGAAATTTAAAATTTTCTTGCTGCATCAATTATAGTCACATAATGATTAAAATTTAATATTCTTATTTTATAATTAATTTTTTATCTGTTGATCATTATTTTTTTACTTTTTATTAATTTGTTACAATGAAGTTTCCATAAAATATGAACCATTCTATTTTATAAATTTTATCAATTAATTATAATTAATTCTCTACCTGGCGACCACAAAAGAAACCGCCATGAAACATTGTAAAAGAATAATAAAAAAATATTTTCTTTTAAAAATCTAATAATAAACAAGTCTAAAAAATTCTAGTCTGCGGTCTTGAAGAATTTGATAAAACTATATATTGTCTCTTTTCCCATAAGATCACTGACCTTTTGCATAGAACATAAACAATTTATTTTTATATTACAAAAAAATAGCAAAACTATAATATTGCGATTAGAAGAACCACAAATTGTGGTTTGATGAGCTCCCCGAAAATTTTCCTATATTAATGGTGTTGTTGGTGCATTTATTGCCTTCAATTGAATCACCGTCGAGGAGTGAAGGTTTTTTTTTAATTGAACAAATTGTGTGGAATATTTTTTTTTCCACTCTGTCCGCCGCAGCCTCTCGAGAACGCGAGTTTTGTAATCAAGTAAATTGCTTGGCAGAGCTGATAATGTCGGGGCGAATTGTTGAGCGCGATTACCAACCGAGACAGTCCAGCAGTAGAGGCGAAGTGTCAGTGATCCAGAAAGATTCTCACTGGCAATCTGATAGCATCAGGAATTTCTACAGCAGCAGTGCGGAGGAAAAGTGCCGGGAAATGGGGAAAAGTAGTGCAGTGAGTCTCAGTGTGGATAGTTTTGGGGTGATGAAGGATCCCATGACGAAGAAGGAGGAAACCGTGTGGATCTATACGTGGAGGAATGCCATCAGCTGTGTCACGGTGAAGGTAAAGAAGCTACAAATGCATTTTTTTCTTTTCAATTCATTCTTAATTGTTTTGTAGTTTAGGTGGTAATTGTGCGCCTATTAATATTGCAAACGCATTGCAATTTAATTGTAAAAAGACATAAAAATTGAACAAAATAATTCAGGAGGGTCTTCCACGGGTTAATTTATTCCTATTGCGTTGCTTTTTTGATAGATTAGCCAACCTCTACTTCTACAACACAGCTACACAGTCAGTTTAGGAGGAGTTGTTGCTTGTTCATGATTTTTGGAATGAATTCTTCATAATTAAAATTAGAGAGAAAAGTCAATCATAACGCGTCCAGTTATTAGAGTTGGTATACCACATCGCGGATGGGTCAGTCTATGCGTTGTAATTTAATTTGTAAGTAGGATTAGTAGGCAAAGTTGATTTTTTTTATGAAATTCATCAATTCGAAAGACAAAAATGCTCATATCTCAAGTTCCACAAGACCTACAAAAATTTCGAGACTAGTTCTGGAAAGGTATTGAAATAAGCTATAATCTGACATATATTTCGATACATTTCAAGGTCACCTCCAGAACACAAAATGGCAGATTTTTGTTCAACAAAAACAGTTTTTTTCACTTTTCGTTCTGAAGGAATGGTCCTAGAGGTTTTTGATGTTCTAGAAAGTTGTAGAGTTTTGCATAACCTTTAATTTGATACCAAATTGAGCAAAATCGGACAAGCGGTTCAAGAGATATGGCTCTTAGAACTTTTCAAATTTAAGAATTTTTCAAATTGCCATATCTTCTAAACGGCGACATAGATTTTCTTCATTTTCGGACTGGTGATAGATATTGAGTCAGGCTACAACATATCAAAAATTCAAGGAAATCTATGATGGGGATTCGGAGATATAGCTCCTTAAAGTTAGGCAATTTTTGTTTTTGTTTTTAGCGCCTCTTGCGGATGTTTTTAAAACTTGAAATGTTCTAAACAGTTGTAGGGCTTCTCAATACCTTTCATTTGATATCAAGATGATCAAAATCGGTCAAGCCGTTCTCGAGTTATATCGAAAAAACACTTTTTGCTTTAGGCCGCCATATTTGCTAAACCGCTTGACCGATTTTCAAGTGTGAATTGTTGATGAAAACATCTCACTAAGCCCTACAACATACTAAAATTTCAGACCTCTAGCTACAAAGGAAGTGGTTAACGGTATTTCAAAATGGCGGACGGCGGCCATCTTGGATTTTGAAAATGCGAAAAAATGAAATTTTACACCCACATTTCTATAGAAAACTTCAAACCCGAAGTCTCTATCTGTTACCGTTCTCGAGCTATAAGGCAAAATGGGGACCAACGGCAGGCCGGCAGGCCGGCCGGCAGGCCGGCCGGCCGGATCAAAAATTTTCCACCACCATTTTCGTAATGTGGGATGTCTAAAACGTGCTCATACCAAGTTTGAGCCCGATCTGAAGTGGTCGGTTTTTCCGATGATTACAATACTTGGTATGCCACGATTGTGGTATACCAACTAATAAATTTAAAAATAGGGAAGACTGGAGTAATTCAGCACAATTTGTATATTAGCAAAGAAATTCTATTTTTTAGACAACTCAGAACTATTCTTGAGGCATTTTTCGAGATGATACTTCAGGAGATATTTTATTCCCGGAAAAATTCAATTTTTTCTTTTAAATAATTTTTTTGGGAAGAATTCTGATAAATTTTTAATATTTTCATATGCCAAAAGAAGAATTTAAAAAAAAAAGTGAAAAATCTTCAAATTTTTTCATAAAATTACGTCCCGGAATTACCCAATAAAACTTTTGAATTCAGAAATTGAGCTAAAACATTCAAAAATATTTTTTATGCAAAAGAAATTAAACTAAAAATAAAACTCTAAACCAAGCTTTTAGAGCCTAAAATTCTGCATCCGGAAAGAATAATTTTCATTCGACTTTTAACCTTTATTTCAAGGAAACTTCATTAGACAATTTTCTCTTAATCTTCTGTGAAGAATTTTTCTTTACAATAATTTTTAATGCAAAATTGTCCCTTCTCGCCTTATAGAATATTTCTGAAGTATGTAATTGAAGTAAAAAATAATAATTTTAACACTAGAAGAATTTTTAATTTTTATTTATTGAAACTAAAAAAATCAAAGAAATTCAATTTTAATTAAATTTATTTATTTTAATAATAATTTGTGTTTAATATTTTTAAACAAATTCAACTTAAGAAATTATTATCCCGAAATCTTCCTAAAAATGATTTCATTCAATTTATTTTTAAATTGAAATTTTCATTTCAATTTTTCAATTTTAAATCGCTAAAAATCCTTTAAAAAATTCTCAAAAGTATTTAAAAGAAAATAAAATACCTAGAACCCACCTAGAATTTTTAAAGACACCTCTCCCTGCCCTTAATTTTTTTAGGTGATCAGCTACGGAGCCACAATCCTCGCCATTGAAGCACCGGACAAGAATGGAGTGCTGCAGGACGTTGTGATGGGATTTGATACCCTTGAGGGCTACTTTAATCCCCTCAATCCCTACTTCGGCGCCACTGTGGGTCGTGTAGCCAACCGAATTGCCAATGGGAAGTTCTTCCTGGACGGCAAAGAGTACCACGTTGCGAAGAATTGGAATGGGAAGCATCACCTTCACGGGGGAATTGTTGGTTTCGATAAATTCAACTGGACAGGCTTTGTCGATGGGAATGCCTTGATCCTTTCGCATTTCTCTCCGGATGGCTTTGAGGGCTACCCTGGAGATTTGATGGTTCAAGTGCGCTATGAACTAACCCCGGATGATGCGCTGAAGATTAATTTCTCCGCCACAACGTCCAAATTGACCCCGATTAATCTCACCAATCACTCCTACTTCAACCTTGGTGGGCATGATTCGGGAAGCGAGGAGATCTACAAGCATCTCGTGGTTATCAATGCGGATAAAATCACCGAGACGGATGCTGAATCCATCCCTACGGGGAAGCTCCTCGACGTTGGGGGGACACCGTTTGATTTGCGAAGTGAAAAAGCTCTGGGGGTGGCTTTCAAGGCAACCACAGCTAATGGGTATGATGACAATTTCTGCGTGACTAAATACACGGATGGGTTGACATTCGTAGCCAGGGCGGTACATCCCACTTCCGGACGCTTCTTGGAGGTTTATACAGATCAACCTGGTGTGCAGTTCTACACGGCAAACTTCCTCCCTGATCCGGAAGATGCAGCCGCGGCTAAATTGCATGGAAAAGGTGGAGGATTGTACTCCAAGCATGGATCCTTTTGCTTTGAGACTCAAAAGTATCCTGATGCTGTTAATCATGTGAGTTTTCCCCTCTTCCGGAAGGACAGGAATCTCATAAAGAAGTCCCTCAAATAATCTTCAAGAAAATTTATTAATTCCTCAACAAATTTTCATTATGAACGATTTTTTTTCAGGCAAACTTCCCATCAACAATCCTCAAGCCAGGAGAAACTTATCACCACACCTGTGTCTACAAATTCGGCTGTGAGAAGTAAAGGACAATAAGGAAAATCTTCCGGAAGCCTTTTTTTATACTTTTCTGTACTCATTTTATTACCTATCGTCAAAATAAAGATAAAACGAGTTTAAAATGAAACGAGAATTACTTTGCATGCGTGATGTTGCCCTGCCTGTGACCTCCTTACATCCCTTCAGCCCATTCTTTGACCATCTTCTCGGGTGGAAGACGAAACCGCCATTCATCGCGCATAAATTCGTACACATTGATCCCCAAATTGTACAACTCCACGGCGAATTCCTTCTCATCCTCCTTCCATTCACGATCCATCCCACCGAACATCTCCATCCGCAAGAGAGCCACCATTGAGGGATTCAGGTAGCGCTTGATTGCATTGAAGAGCTGCAATTTTCCCATATTTTTATCCATCTTCCCAGTGGTTGTTTGTTCACTCATCGAAGGGGTGCGGGAGGTGGCTGCAGCGGAAGTTGATGGGATGCTTTGATTCTTGACCGTGGTAACTGCATCTATGACCATTTGCTTCAATTCTCCCAACTCCTTGGCCATTGTTTCCAGTGCGGCATCCCTCTTGGGCTCCACTTCCTCCTTTCGCTGCACTGTCTCCCTGACAATTTCCTGCGGGATCACCTCAATGGGTTCCGTTGTGTCAGGACGCATGGCTTCCGGAACTGTCTTCACTTCCTTCACTGCCTCCTGCCGAGGAGTTATTTTAAATTCCGCCAAAACAACGGATTTCCGGGGAGTTTTCTTTGCCACCGCAACATTCTGCACCGCAGCAGCTGTTCCTGCCCTTGTGCGATGAACTTTCTGGTAAGTAGCATTGAGGATGGTTGGCTCCTTTTTCTCCTTCTTAATCGGTGGTGGTTTATCCTCAACTAATTGCCCAAAGTCAAAGACATAATTCTGCTGATTACCCTGTGAAGTTGCTCGTGGTGCCCCCGTTAGCATTAGATTCTCCCCTGGGGATATGTTAATGTCCTCCTCATTGTTGTGCATCATGTCAATTATGAAGGTATCCTGCTGATTCCCACTGGCCACTTCCTTCTCATCCAAATCCGGTATATGCAGCTGTACGCTACTATTCGTCTCTGACAGCTTCATCTCCTTCTCCTCTGCTGTGTCCTTCTCCAGATCCAACACAACATCCCCGAAGCGCATCAGCGTGGGATAGGCTGTCTTCACGAGACTATTCTGCAGGTAATTCATGAAATTGTCCGAACGGAAGTGCATCTGACACACCACCTTATTCTTCAGCTTGTCCAGCGGGAGATCCAGGAATTCCAGGCGATTCGCGTATTTTGCCCACTGCCGACAGAGTTCCTTCTTCTTGGCCGGAAAATGGAAGAAGTGCATATTGGGGGAGTTTGCGCTGTTATTCTCGCATGTCTGGAACGTACATCGGCACCCTCCCATTGTGGAAAATGTGCAGGAAAGGCAGGAAAACCCAGGAAAAGTAGGAAATTCTTTAGGATGTAAACAACTCTTTTTTGCTTGGTTTTGAAACGTCAAACGAGACAGATCGCGAAGAATTTTCGCTCTCATTTCGCCGCGGGGAATTTTGAATTTTTCGCGGGTAATTTAACGGACAACACCTGCTAAAAAAGATTCACAAAGGAGTTTAGTCACTTTTGTATGAGAAAATTAATTATTTGAAAGGGGAAATTCTACACAATCTTGTAAAGAATTTAAAGAATCAGAAATCGCTTAAGAGATTCTCCATTCTTTTTCTCCTTTTTCTTTGAAATCAGACGAAGAAAGCCGTTAAAAATTTTCTCAAAAAAGTAAACAATGACGTCATCATTGAGTTTTTTAATCTGTAAAAGGGATAATTATAAAGTATTCTTATCAGAATCAGCAACGAAGCTTTAGTATGATTGTAATATACAAATTGAAAGCAATTAAAAATTAAGAGACAAAAAAAACAATTGTGACGTCATTTTTAACATTTTTAGGCAAATCTTCACAATCTTTCTTCTAGCACATTACAATGGAAAATAGGGAAAACAGGAAGTTTCTTTGGCGATTTCTTACTCTTTTTTGATCATCTAACCGTGCTCAGATTGTTCCCTCAAATGAGCAATTTTCTCACACAACATTGACTAAAGTCCTTTCCGAAGACCACTAAATTGAGAAAATAAAACACAGAGAATTTTTTAATTAGACAAGTATTTTTTTTTATTAAACTCATTGTAAGCAATAAATAAAATCTTTTACAATGCAGAGAATCCAAAAAATTAAAAAATAAAATTTTCATTGAGGCATTCTCAGACAAATAAAATTGCAAAAAAATCTTTTTTTTAAATAATTTGTTCGTCTTTGGGAGAGTAGCTTGTATAGAAATAAAGTCCTCTACATAAACTACAATACATAGAGTCCTTTTTCTACATTTTTTTTATTATTATTACATAACTTTTTCCACGTCGAAAAATCCATTTTGCATATCATAGCAAAAAATAAATTATTTCATATGGCACTTCTTCGGCATATTCATTGTTCAAAAATAATAAGAAAAAATCTCCGTTAATTTAAGAAAAAGTAATTAATTAAATCTGCAAAATGCATCCATCACTGCGCAAATCTTCACAATTTCCGTTGCTCCTTCTTCCTTTCTTTCTCACAAATGTAAGCAATTTAAGAACGCGGGTATTTGATAAAATTGATATTTTTTCCATTATTACATTAAAAGTAATATTAGTTTGTTTGTTTTTTTCTCTTTCTCTCTCTCTTCTGTGATAGCTTATAAGTTAAAGGGTTTTTGCCTTTCTTAAAATGTTTTACTTTTTTTTTAATATAATTAATATTTTATCCTATAAGAGAATATCACTTTGCAACTCAATACATTTAACTAATCCAATAAAGATTCTTCTTTTCATTTAAAATTTCATTTTAGAACTTTTTCAATATTAATAAAGAAAAAAAAATGAATAGTTCACATAAAAAGGAAGCAATTACAAAGTTTTTTTTTCTTCTTCTATTATTTTATATTACTTTTCATTTGATTCTCACAATTTCCATCCATTTTTTAATTAATTCATTACACAATCCACCTCCTTCTACTTCTTATTCATCTTCTTTGTCAGCAAAAGCATTTGCGTGGTCGCTTTAGAAATTCAAAAAAAAAAAATCATTTTGTGTGAAAAAAAATCTTCAAAGCAAAAAACAGAAAATTCGTCGAGAAGCACACATTTAAACTTACGAATTAATAGAGTGATAAATATATTTTAAATATGGTGAAGAAATTGTTGAAATAATTCATTCTTTTTACCATTAATTTCACTTTTGTTTTCAAATTCATTTTTTATGTGAGTATTTTACCGCCACGTTGCTGCAGAAAGGAGTTTTCTTCTTAAACTCATTACTTTCTTTGCATTTTCTTGGATGTTAAAATGAATTTTCATTTGTTTTTTAACTGCTTCTCATTACATTAAATTTATAAGTAAATAATTTATATATATAGCATTATTCTTCATCTAAAATGTTACTATATATGCTCACTTTTTTCCTTCTTAATAATTAAGAAAATGATAAATTTACTTTAAATCCCAAATTTACTTTACCGAGTTCTTGTTGCTACCCTGAAAAGAAAAAGAAAGAAAATTATTATTTTCAATGTAAAAATTTTTGAAGCGTTAAAAAAAATTATATAATAAATAAATTTATTATAAAATTTAATAGAAAATTCTTTAAATGAAAAAAATGTTTAACAAGTATTTAAAGAAATTCGTTCTTTGTCAGAATTGCAGACCTGAAGAAAGAGACAAATAACCTCCGAAATGTCGTTTGAATTTAATAAAGATCGCTATTAAAAATCACAATAAATTGAATTTTATTTATGTAATAAGAAAAATCTCTGATTTCTTTATTATTTAATGTTAAAAAAAACTTTTCTTTTGTTAAAGCTGTTAATAATTCTATTTATTAGAATTTTCATACTGAAAAAAATTATTTTGCCAGAGCTTCAGACCTTATAAAGAATCTTTTCTATAAATTTTAATACGTTAAACAAGCGTATAATACACGAAAATTATTTGGTTTTATCCAACATGTAATAAATTCCATTTTACCCGGCTTGTCCATACTTTACTGCAATTCTATCACATCAAAATTCTTTGGAAAGTAAAGCAAAACTGGAACAAAGCGAAATTTCTTCTTTCATGGAAAAAAATTGTTTCTTTCGCGAAAATTTGTTTCATATTTATCAGGTTTTGAGGTTTCTTTCTAGTTTCTTATGTTCCTTTTAAAAGTAATTTTAAAGGTTTATCGTAGGTACTAGTGAATATTTTTTTGAATTCTTGTGTTCTTTATGTTTTCTGGGTTCAATTCTCTAGCCTATTAAGGCTTCTTCTGTGATTGCAAAAGAAAATAATAATAATAATTTATTTCTCCCTTTTACATACAAGTGTTTTTGGGACATTGTAATTACATATATACATAATATTTACATTGTAAAAGAAAATATCAGCTTTAGAAATTATCCGGAATTGTCCAGCTGGGTTGGGTAAAGGTTGACACGTGAAGGGCGCAAAAATTTCATGGCGTAAAAAAATCGTAATGTAAAAAACTTTTAGTGCTGTCAGTAAAACCTTAAGGTGTCCAAAAGCACAGAATGTGTCAAAATACATTTTCATTTATCAAAATTTAACTAAAGAATTCTTTATTAAAATTCTAAGCTAATTTCATTCAAACTTTAGGAGAAACTCATTTTACAAATTCATAAACTTTACAGTTCTTAAGTCGGTTTTTTTTAAAAATTTATTTCTTAACTTTCCTTAAGAATTTTTCAATATTTTAAGAATTAATTTTTAAGCACAGAAAAGGAATCATTATCTCACCTTGGGGTTGGTGTTCTCTTTGGTGTTCCATGCAATTTTGTTGTCGTTCTTGTTGTCACAGCAGGAGGAATTGTGGGTGATGATGTATTAGCAGTCGTGGTGTACTTCCGCGGCGGAACAATCTTACTCGGTGATCTGAGACTCTTGTTATCCGTGTGGAGAGGCCTTCAACAAACACGAAAATTCCCCTCAATTAAAACACCTCAAATTCCAATAAGAAAAAAGAATTTCTTTAACTTACTTTGCCGTTGGATAGCTGACAGGTCGTGGAATTCTCGATTTGGGTGCTGATGTGGGGGTTGATCCACCACTCTTTGTCTCCAGCTTATTCTCCTTCAGTGTGCCCTGACTCTCCTTACTCAGCAACTCCCACTGAATTTGCAGTCTTTTGAAACGATTACTCTGGATCTTCTCCTGTTTCTCCTTCTCCGATGCAGCTGCCTTCGCTTTGGGTACGGCCATTGAGATGTTTGGTGAATTGGGGGGTGTTGTGAAGGGTTTCAACCCCGCTGCGGGCATCACGAGGAGGTTATTGTTGATAATATTTGGATTATTTGTCCCTTCGGGTGGATTGAATGAAACCCTCTTCTGCACAAGAGCCCGACTGACTTCATTGCGCAACTTGAGGCGATCATACGGCTCTGTTACATTCTCAATGGACTCCAGAATATTCGCAACTTCTGCGTAGTACTTTAGTTCGGACTTTGGTACACTACTCAGGAAGTTCTCCGCGCGAATTCTCGCATCGGCATCTGGGTCTTTCTGTGGTGATGTAAAGGGTGGTGTTTGACTTAGGCGCCCCGAAAGGGCACGATTGAGCTCAAGATCATTCAATTCGGTCATGTAGTTGTAGTTGGTTTTATTGAGTTTAACTGCATTGCAGTCGTAATACTGCTTTGGGTGCGGAAGCCGATGATTGCTGGGGTCAATGTTGTTGTACCCGGAGTAGAGGGGTCGTGATCTGTACGGGAGGCGCTTGTCCACACTCTCATACTCCTCCGGGAAGTCCTCGTAGTAGGGGATATCCTGGAGGGATCTTCTCTTCTCCACTTGCGCCCTTTGCTCTTCCTCAATCATACTATTCCGCTTGTAGCGTGGCTTCGGCTGACTAGCACCACGTCTTAGGATCCCCTTGACATTCCTCCCCGTTGGTGGGCGTTCCACATCACTCTCAATCTTATTATTATCATACTGATACACATACATATTGCGCATATTGTCATTGTTGTTATCCAATTCGGAATCCGTGAGGAGTGTCGAGGAGCCACGATAGCCGGAACTTGGGGGTTGATTTGTGGATGAATTGGAGCTGCTGGAAGTGCATGTACCCTGAACGTAGCTGGCGCAATCGCACGACAATGGCCGGGAGGATCGTCGAATTGGAGGTGTCATTGAGAAGATTGGCTTCTGCGACGTTACATCCACATCATAGTCATCCACATCATCCTCCACTTCGGGTAGATTCCGCAGCATTCGTCGGTACTCCTTGGGCAGCAGCATAAAGAGTGACTTCCAGTCAACAATGTGATTGTACTTCCCGGCTGCGATATTCTCAATGTCAGCCAGAGACTTCGGCCTGGGACGCTTCGTGGCGGGAAATTCCAATGGTGACAGTATCACCTCATTCTGCATCTCGAGGAAATCCAAATTGGGCAGCGTGTAATTGGGGTAGATCACATACACGGGTGCCGTCTTCTTTTCATGCCTATTCAGCTGTGCTAAGAATGATGGCGGAACAACCTTCACGCGCTCCTTGGGCGGTGCAATGGGGAAGGATGTTTGCATTGATCTCGTTATCATATCCAATGGCACACGCATCTTATTGTAAACCTGCGTTAAATTCTCACTCGTACGACTTGTATCGGTGAGACTCTTATTTGCTTCGAGGGAATTGTTGTTGTTTAGATTAAAGACAGCCGGATGTTTGGGTTGTGTGCGAATGTTGAGATTGCATTCCTTGTAGCTTCGTCGTGATGGTGAATCAAAGACTTCCTTGTACAGATCATTGGAACGCTGCCGCGTAGCAGCTGCCTTGTTGTCCATATTCACCTGAACATCGAGACTATCGTACTGACAGCTACTACTATCATCGTCACCCTCCTCATCGTGCCTACTCAACGCCGAACACTTCCCTGAATCATTCATACTTCTCTTCCGGACACGATTCTGCTCAGCCGATGATGATGAATCACTTGGCCAACATCCCGAAGAAACATCCATGCAGGTGTCCGTTGAATTACTCTTCTGCTTAATGAACAACTTCACGAGACTAAACGACGGTTGATTGGGCACATGCTCATTGTTGCTCGTATTGCTGCTACTCTGCAACGGAGCTGGACTCTCTGTACCCGATGAGGGCATCACCACCCTCGGAAAACGCCCATTTGTTGCAAAACTACTCACTGCTTGACTCACATTAAGCACATTCCCCTTCCCACCCGGATGATGCAAACTCGGCATACTCGAACTCTTTCGCAGGATACAGTGTGGATTGTGTCGCGGCACTTGCGTCACAGAGGTATTATTGTTCCCCGATGGATACCGCTGAAGCTGGGAACTTGCTGCCTTCTTCAACTTACTCCACGTCGTAAATCCCGTATCTGACCGCGACATAGACTCCAATGCCTTCCTCCGCACAACTTCATCAATCCTCTGATGACGCCCCCCACCACCACCACGCGTCTCCCCGTAGTAACTATCCTCCGAATACGCAATACTCCCCTCAAAGGCAATCGTGTAGTTATCCTTATTGGCCTTACACGTGAGTATAATATCCTCATTCGGATACCCATCCATATCCAATGAATCCACACTAATGTGTGACTCCTTGACGGGTGAAAAGAGCAATTCTGACTTGCAAATTGATGCATCAAATTCATTTTCAGGCCTCTTTCGCGACGATGGGATATTCAGGAGGGAATTTATGTCTTCAGCACGAAAACTCTCCATATCAACTTCAGCTAAATTCACATCAATATTCTTCGCCAAGTCCTCATAGTAGGACAACTCACCGATACCATTGTACGATGCGGACAGCGATGATAAGATACTCTGATGGGGAACACCTTCTCGATACCTTTTCACGTGGAAAGTAGAATTTCTTATTACTCAAAATACCTCCTATAATACCTATATCGCTAATGGCCTGATTTCAGGGAAGAATCGTTATCAATGTTTCCCCCCACAATCAGTGCCTTATCAATGTTTATTTGTGAGTAATTTTGAATCACCCCAAATCATTAATGGAAAACGGGAAATGTTGTACGTATTCCATGAACTTTTGTCATGACAAATTAATTTTAATTTTACTCAAATTGGCAACAATTTAAACACTTAAGTCAAAAAGAATATGAACAATTCCTTGGGAATGTGATAAATTTTATATTGGAAGGACAACTCAGGATATTCTCAACAGGATCAGTCAAGTTAATCACAATAAAAGCTAAAATTTAAGAATTTAGGGAATATGTTTTTTACTAGTCACTGTCAGAGGCTAAATTAAGAATTTAGGTGATTTAATTTTCAATTTCAGAAAACTTAGAATAATTCAGAATAATATTTTTCAGACATTAAAATAAAAAATAGAAAAAGTTCTAAGCAAAAATTACTTATCGAAAATGTAAATTAATTTTATTTATTTAGTACGTAAGACCTAGATTTAATTCTTTTGATTTAAAAAATTACAGAAAAACTTTTTTTGAAGCTCTAAAAACTGAAATTGGAATTCTAGAATTTTTGAATAATCAAGAATAACTTTAAGAATTAAAAAAAAAAATAATTAAAAATTTTATGATGGTTCATATAATTCCAGAAAACACAATCATGAAATTATTTATTTAAATTGTTAAACTTAAGATTTCAATTCTGAAAATTAAACTTCAATTTAGTAAGGTTAAAACTCAAACACTAAAATTGTTAAGATCGAAAAATTAATTCTTTGAAACTTTTTCCATTACTCTTAAAATAATAATACCCAAAAGAAAAACATTCAGGGTATGAAATTTAAAATTTAATCATTGAAATTTATAATTCAGACACTGAAATTTATAAATTCAAATTTATTTAAGTTCATAACTTGTAATTTATGATTCAGCTTATGAAAACTATTTCAATTTCTGAAATTATAAATTAAACAATTGAAATTTTTAATAACATCACTGAAGTTATAATCAAATTCATTAAACTTTAGAAAAATCAACAAATAAAATTGAAAAATCAAACACTTTTCATTGAATTTCCCCTCATTATCAGTGAAATGTATGAAAGTATCAAGTTCAGGTGCATTCTATAATTATTTTTTAATTAAAAATTCAGATAAAACAAAGCCCAACAGAGCATACAGAACTTGAATGAAAAACCTCCCATTATATGAGTGTCTTAATCAACAAAATCCACGGCATGTGATGCCCAGTCAGAGCTTGGGGAAACGTGACACATAGAGAGAGTTTCACTTTGTTTGTCTCATCGCGCGGGGTAATAAAATATAGTCTATGTAGGAAATAGCTCAATTTATCTATCAATATACCTAATGAAAATGTATAGAAATTATGTAGTACATACCCATAATCCAGAAACCACTGATAATCAGAGTTGTCGTGAGTGAAATCTTGCGATGAGGCAACGGAGCATTGAAGCTGATTAAGTGCATAATGTGGATTACTATTGTAATCCGCCTCCGGGCTGGTCATCTTGTCGATTAATTTGCAATTTAAACTATCCAAAAGCTGTTGTTGGTTGTTGTGCTTGTTGGCATGCAGCGCAGCAACACCCTGCAATGCGTTGTAGTTGCGATTGATGTTTGTCAACACAATTTGGACGTTTGTCTTTAGATGCTCCTCAGTCAGTCGCTGCCGGGCGATTGACTCTTGAAAATTATTATTCCCAATATCTTGGTCATTAGTGGCTATATTTGCAGCAGAAGCGGCAGCAGCAGCAACACCACACGTCGACGTCGTCTTTGACAATTCAACGTCACACAAATTTAGTGCAACACTCGACAATGGGACCTTATTGTAGTGTTGTTGTTGTTGTTGAGGGTTTAAATTGAATAATCGTGACTTTTTACGGTATGTCTGCTCGGACATGCCACGCACGGATTTTTTGCCTGTTTTACAAATACGAAAGAGAATTAGAAACTAAATAATATGCAAAGAATATACCTATACATTACTTTTTACTACATATTAGAATAAGCAAAGAGTGTAAGGAAGTACTATAAAAATAAATTGAGAGAACAATAGAACTTTAAAAATCGATCCATTACACGTCGCTTTAGTGAACTCTTGCAAGTGAATTGTTCATCCCTCCCTCTCTACTTTCTTATAATATTGTTTGCCCCCCACCCTCCTCCCATAAGAAGTCATGTACCTTTCTTTGCGGTTTGCAAGTCCATGTGACAAAAGAAATTATTTTCTTTTGTATCGCATTTCCGCGACTTATTCATTGATATATTCCAGATTTTCATTAAACACACCATAAATATTAAAAGCATTAGTAAATGGTAAAATGCCCTTTTGGCAGTTTTTTTCCTTGGCAAAACTTAAATGCTTCACTTTTAAATGCCAAAACACTTTGACGATGTTTTATGTTGCAACAACATCATCATCATCACTACTTATTTTCCAAAAGAAGTTTCTTATCTTCATTATCACGGCACCATCATAAATTATTAAGTCTTTAAATAAGATTTTTCTCTGAAATTTATAATATTTTAATATTTATTTCAATACACACACTCCACAATCTTCCTTTTATCAGCAACTAATTCTTAGAAATATAATTGCTTGTATTCTTTATCGCACCACAACAAGCACTTTCAACTGCAGAGGCTCTTCTCTTTTTTTTTTTAAACAACCGCCTTCTGATAAAGTTCAAGGGAAAAGAAAAACGAAATTTTGTAGAAAAATAAATTTCAGAGAAGGAGGGTAAAAAAGTTGTTCACTCGGAAATATTTAGCAGAGAGTCAAAGGAATTATTGTTTTGTATGCGCAGACTGGCAACATGAGGAAAGGGAGACACTGTGAGTGAAGAAAAGCCACATGAGTCGTCGTCTAAGTTGCGAGAACCTAATGAATTTTGTTTGGTGGATGAATAATATGCTCGTATGTCGCCATAGGAGAAGAAAATAAGCCCAACATGACTTATTGAGTTGTGCAGAAAATTCGTTATTGCTTTGATAGACTTTTTAAATTCGTTCAACGTCTTGCCGAATGATTCACGAAGTGAAGACGAATGAAAAATCGGATAAATCGGTGAATTTGATTGGTTGAGAAGTTTCCCCACCAGTTTTTTTTCAACCAATTGTAGAACTTGAATTGGTAGAACTTCTATGCAAAGTTGATGTGAAGAGAGTATTTTTTTTCTAGGTGTCCTATGACAGAAAGCTTTACTGTAAATATTAACCAATTTTTTTACTAATCTAAACCAAAATCTTAAAGAAGTTTTAACTCTTAATTATAAACTTCTTTTACTTTTAAAATTATTCTATTAAAATGCCGAAATCTACAAGAAAAAAAGAATTCTCTCCTAAAAAATTTTCTAAAAAATCAAACAAATAAATTTAATGTTTTACATTAAAGAACGCTTTCAAAGCAACGAGCTTTCAGCCCAACTCGCGGAGCGGATGTTTAATTCATACTGATCTCCAACGTCCCAGTACAATGTCACCACACAGATGCAGTTCCAGCCAGAATATGATCAAAAGATTATTATTGTACGTACATACACCAACCCCAAACACTTCCCATACGAATTATTGCACCAAAAATCATTTGAGAAAAAATTGAAGAATATGAGAAAAGAAACAGACTCAGGAAAATGTTACGTTGTGGCGTGTTTTAGAGTCATCAATTACACATTAAAACATGAGTGTGATATTACTAATTTATTGTGGGAGAATTTTGCGTGCAAATTAACTTATATATTGTGCATTGATTATGCTACACATTGCATGTATTATTGCCATTTTTTTTCTCTCATCTATCTGCCATATTGAACAACCATGCGAATGCCAAGACGCGCAGAGATGTTAAGATGAGTTTGGAGTGAAAGATATTATTGCCATCTTTGTGAAAGTATTTTTTGCATATTTCTAAAGTCAATCACTATGAGATGTGTGAGCATAGAAATTAATTAAAAATCACTCCTAGCGGTGAATTGACTTTGCAAAGTGCTAACAGCATCAAGTTTCTGTTTGTAATATGAAGAGGTTTTAGCAGATAAGGGATCTTTCTGTCTGAGTGCGCAAATTGCATTTGCATATCGTCTCAATAAATTTGATTTAACTGAGAGTAGAGAAAAGCTAAGAAACTGATGCAGTTTTATGCAAAAGAAAATCAGACCGCACATGATCAAACATCCTAAGAGCCCTCTATTACGCTGTTTAAATTAATTTCGTACCAATAGCCAATGAAAATGATTTTCCTGAATTTATCAGCCAATCACAATTCATCGCTGAAAATTGATTCTTCTTATAAAAACTCTAATTTACAATTTTTTGTGGATTTAAATTCAAATTCACGTTATCTTTTTACTCCAATTCAACCCAGGAAAATTTCCATTACAAGCATCAAAGGGTTAATACCGCAAGAAGGAAGAAAGCAACATTTTCTCAATGAAACTGCTAAATCATTCATTTTTATTTGGCAAAGAAACTTTGTTGGACAAACTTCGTCATTAAAGGAAAAATATTTAGAACAGAATTATAAACAATTTCTTTGCATTTCTGTTAAAGAAAATGTGAATATTTTTACAAAAATTTTCACGAGAAATTCCCTTTAAAACTCTTCTCATTGCAGATTTATAATAATAATAATGAATACGCCTATAGCCAATATAATTTCTCCACATAAAACAAACAATGCGAGTTTGATTTTAACATTCGAGATGATATATTATTATTACCTACATAGTTCCTATTTTAATTACCTACACTCATCTTTCTTATGTGAATAAATACGAATGAATAAAATATCTAATTTGAATGAAGTTGAGGAAATTGAAATCCTCCACCGCATAAATTCACTTGGGAGGAAATAAATTGAGGAAATGAATCAAATTGGTGATGAAGTCAAATCCCATCCATATGTGCACCAATATTTATCTTAAATGTCATTGCACCACTATACTTTTGCCATATTGGAAATTAATTTTTATCTCTCCTCAATCCACCTCCTCTGCAGAGCTATTTTCACTGCCTTTACCACACTCATCATTTAATGATACATATCTACATACAATATCGTTATATATATTTTGATAAAAACGTGCTACATATGTGTGTGAAAACATAAGGTTCGGGACGCGAGAATGTGGCGATGAGTTCATACATTTGAATTGATGCCAATTGAGAACAATTTAAAATAGACCAACGCTGTGAGTCCTCTTTGCATGGCGTTATCAGTGCTGCTGTGAAGTGCTCTTTGCCATGCAAAATGTATGTATCACACAGCATAACTTTTAAGCGGGGAATTTTAAGTGTTTATGCTACCACACATTAGCACAAAAGGCGCAATGTTAGTATGAAAACAACGAGAAAACTAATTCTGTCCTTCCTTCTTCACCCTACACGCGCAAAATGTTTTATATTTAAACCCAAAACATCATTTTGCTTGAAAGGGAATACATATTACTGAATCACTGAGGAGGAAAATAGTGATGTCAATAAAAATCGATCTCACAGCGTACCAACTTCCTGCTCAAAATCATCTCTCTCTCTCTGTGCTCTATATGCGCACACATGTGGGTGAGGAAAATTCATCTTTTTTCTTGTTGTTTAGAAGATCAAACTTTTAATCTTCAATTATATGGATCACCCACAATGGAAATTGTCAATCTGTTGAGACGAGCGCAGAAAAAAAAATGTCGCAGTTGTATTGAATTTTCAAAGAAGAAGGCATATCCACACCTTGTCTCACATGGGTAATGGTTCCCACGTTTCTCCCCCTCAAATGGTACTCATTCCAAGTTCATAATGAAGAAAAGTGGAACGTCTAAGAGCGTTGGAAGTCAATTTTATCGGTTTATGAGTATGAAATGTCTTTTACATTAAATTCCATTTAGTCCGGGCATGGAGTAGAAGCTTTTAATCCTGCATTAAAGCTTTCATTAATTGCTTAATGAAAGCTTGAATCAAGAGCTATTCTTATGTGCTTCAAAGTCTACATCTACAAATTAATCTATTGAAAACTAAAATTTTGAGAATCAGGAATAATTTCTGTCAAATCTTCATCAGAATAAATTAGAAATATTTTCTCTAGACTATCCTAACCATGCCAAAACTAAGAGAAAATTTATTTATATTTCACAAAAGTCGAACTTTGATCAATTAAATAAAAGAGAAGTTAATCTAATTTTAATTCAATGAAGAATATAAATATTTTTGGCAATAGTTTAAAAGACATTTCACCGCGAAAACCCTCAATAACGTCGCATGATCTCAACTAAATGGCCTCTCTATTTTTCTTTTTTTTTTTCTTTCGTCTCTCCTCAACAATATTCTCCGTTGAAGTGTAAGAAAGCATCCATAATGAATAATTGTATACAATTTTTTTCACGGCCTAAATTCATTTAGGAAAATTCATAGTGTGGTAGAGAAAAAAGTGTCCGAAAGCTATTTGGTGTCACCCTCCATTCTCAAATTCACTTCAAGAGTAAATATTTCACAGTGTCTTTACACTATGAGAATTTATGGGAAAATTTTTGGGACCAACTCCTCATTTTTTTTTTCCTTTGCTCCTTCAACGTCGGGGGGAGTTTTTGAGTGAACAATCCGATGAGATAATGTGCGAGGGATCCACAATGATGTTTATCCATTCACATAACACCGAATGCGGTGACTTTTAGGGGGAGTTTTTCCTTCGTCTTCTCAAACAACAACAACCTAAATAATCAGTGCGGTGAAGAGCTCAACATGCAGTTGATAATTACACCAGTTAGGTACCAATTTAAATAATTCCACAATCGCTTAACTTTTTTCCCCTCCTCACAAAATAGTTCTTTTTTCTCAACAAACAAATACAATTTATCCACACACTGGGGCACCCCTTCTTTCAAGAATAAGTCACAATGAGTAGAATCCCCCAAAGTAATTCCACGCGCATTTAAATAAATGCACCACAAGATTTTATTTTATTAGCTCAACGTGAAGAAGAAATTTACGCGGGAAGAGACTGAGCGCACCCGCACAAGAGAGATCATCAAAACCAATATAATCGGATCCGTGGCTACTGGAATACTAAAAACACTCTCTCTCTGAGTTGAGATGAAAACATAGCTTCTGGGTTGAAAATTTTCCCTATCCCGCGTACGGCTCAACATCGGCGCGATCGTGCACCAACTCTAATACATACTGGTTGGTGTTTATTATTAAAAATACACTTGTTTCAAATATAGATCGCTCAGCGTAAAATCTCCTCCTCTGAGCATCATCTCCCGCATCGCGCGAACTCAATTTCTCGATCTATCCTTTATTTTCTTCTTCTATTCTTTCCTCCCATTTTCACATTATTATATTTACTTAAAAAAAAAAAAAGAAAAGTCTTCTTTCTGCAACAATAAATCAATATCTTACCTGATATGAATTATTCGAAATGCCATAAAGAGATTCGTTTCAGAGAAAGTCCGCTTACATCAAAATCTTCCTCTTTTACCGAAGATGTTCTCTGGAATGAAAAGAAAAACAAATATAAATTGAAAAGTCTGTTGATTTTTAATTTTGGAATTTTTATTTTCTCGGAAAACACAAAATCTTTCAAACAAAACGGCCGTGTGATTTAGGAGGAATTCAATACCATTAGGAATGTTTGAGGAAATATAAAAGTTTTTGGGATTTAAAAAGAATAATTTTTCGTTAAAAAAAATGTTTAATTTTGAGAAGAGTTTTATCAAAAACACTAAGCTTTAACTCTGAATGGAAAAAATTAAAGGTGTTGAGCACTCAGAAGAACTTTCATAACAAAATAATAAGAATTTTCTAAAACAATGAAGTGAAAATTGTTTTCTTAATCAAAAGAGAAGATTCTTTAGCAAATAGATTTATCGAGAGTTAGAGTTCCACTGTTTTTTGGTAAAAGATCAAGAAAGAATAAGTTCTTAATCGGTTTTTGAAAACCCACTAAAAGCACAATTAATCTCATTTAAAACAAACAATAATTTTATGAAAATAAAGGGCTTTAGGAGCTTCTTTTCTGTAATCTTCTAGAGAATATTTTGAACAGAGAAATCACCCAAAAGAACCCCAAGGATTTAAACCCTTACGGAACTGGTTAAACACAAAAAACTTCCAAAGGACATTAAATGATCAAACATTATTCAAATGTATTCATCCTCCTGCTACACCCTGTTTAGTAAATTTTCTCAACATTATTCGTGATCATTGCTGAAGTTATTCATTAAAACAAAAATAGAAATCTGTTAAGAAACAAAAAAAAAGACAACAAAGACGCTGTATTAAAGCGTGGCGCTTTTATTTGGTGTTCTGGGAATGAATTTTACTGTTTTCTTATACATCCAACTCATTTCGGTTTTATTCTTCGACAAAATCTTCGTTTTTTTGTTTCTTCATTTTTCTCCAGCATCGAGAAATTGAGTCTTATATGCTCAATGATGCTGCGTATAGTTTATAATGTATGTATGGCTTGGAGATTGGGAGGAGAGAAAGGCCGGAAAGGTTTTTCCACTGAATGTATGTAAAGTGAATAAATTTCTCTTCTTAAATTCTATAAATAATTTCGTTACCCAAAATAGACATTATATTGCTGTTTGGATCGTTGTATTTTAACCATTTTCATATATATTCTACAATATATTATAATGTTGTGGTGAGAACTCATCGAGAACCTCGAGAACGCGAGAAGAGAACCCCTCTTAGCAACACCACTCCACATGGAATATTCTAAAAAGAACATTCATTAAAAATTTAAATTGTAACGCTCCTAAAGGCGTGAGAAGTGTTCTAAGACAGACAATGGGGATGGAGACAGTTTGTTGTTCTATTTTATATTCTAATAAAATATTTTCATTTCTCATTTAAAAAATGAATTCAAAAGACTTTTTATATTTCAATTTGTCTTAAAAGAATTCCGTAAAATCATGGAGCAATTAAAGGACAAAGATGAGGAGCATTAAAAAGTTTTTAAAGACGGTAATTATTCCGTGGAATGCATTCTCACATCATGAAGAGGAGATCCACCCTCATGCGGCAAATGAAAATTGTTTGAAGAGAATATTTTTCAAAATATATTTATTGCATGAAGATGAATCACGCAGAGAAGATTTTTTTCATCTAAAAATACATGTCATCTATCGTAAAAAGAAAAACGAATGAAATTTTATTGGTATATTGCCTCTTCTTTCACACAACCCACCATCCTCCATCTCCCCCCTTAGGCCCTTCACATCTTTCCAAAATATTGTTGAAAATTTATTTTGGAAGAATCTTATTCTCGTGGCGAAGGATGATCCTCTTTAAGACATCTTTTTTTTCTTCTTCTGTTACTCTTCTCATCTTTTATTTTTTCTTTACTATCCTCTTATGGGAGTTTATAGTTACAACACTGTACAGGCTTATTGCTCATAATTCCAACAATTTTATGTGTATATTCATTTGAGGAGGCACATATGTAGTTATATGCAGGCAAAACTACATACTTTTCCATCTGTGGATCATCACATAATAACAACGAAAATTCCAACAAGATGTACACACTCTCTGTCCATTAATAAAGAAATGAGATTACATCGTTATTGATAGAGGAAAAACTAAGTAAATGAGAGTTTCTTCATTTCATTTTCATCCAGACGAGACGAAAAAAGCAATATCCTCTCTATACATTGCAAATTGACTTGGCAAATCATACCGAGTTCTAGCAGAAACAATTTTTTCGAAGGCACGGAAGTTTATAAATTGAACGAAAAAAATTTAAACACTGTGATGTATAATTTAAAGAGTCACTAAAAGCAAGGTCGTGAAAATTTATATTAAAACCTTGCTTTTGTAGAGAAATGTTGTGATAAGATCAATAAACCTGACAATTAGCACAAGGACAAATAACTACAAGCAGGAGAAACATGCAAATTTCCCAACTGTGAGATAAGAAAAAGCCAAAATAAATTGCAATTAAAATGTAATTTTGAAATTTTAATAACACTTGATGGCGCATATTAGACATATTGAAATAAACACAATTCTCATAAAAATTCCAGTAGTTAAAAATTATTTCATTGAGATGTATTTGAGAGGAGAAATGCAGGGATGGCGCATCTCATAGTTTGCAGAAATTATGCTTGGAATAAAGTAATTATATTGCATTCCATTTTACAATAGACTTAAAGACATCGTTGCTTGTGAAAAATGAACAATTCAGCGGCACAAGACTTGCATGTTAAAGTATGAGACAAACGAGACAAATGTATAACATACAGTAGATGTCCCGAAGAACGAACAATTTGTCTTCATCATGGATTTTAATCATTTTGTCTTTCAAGCAGACTTTAAGTATTTATTTATTCGAAATAAAGATAATTATTTTTATTATAAATAGTGAATAGGGAAAAATTTTCTTTCTTCTATCGGGAAATTGGGAGATTTTCCGGGTAAACTTGAACAGTAGAGAAAAGAATGGAAATTTTCACGCATTTTGGTCTCGAAATTATATTGGCAATGCTCAATAACATTGCTTCTTTATACGACTGTCTTAAAGGTCTTAAATGAAATTTAATAGACGAAAAATTCATGCCAAACAATTTGGTTTTATTTCAAAGAAGAGAAAGGCATGATTATTTCACATGATGACTAAAAGACTTGAAAATTGCTGCAATTAAAGAAATTATCAAGTCTCTCCCAAACACACAAGACAAGAGAGCTTAAGACATAATCTGACCCAAGAAGAAAGATACAGAAATCATTGTTCGTTCGTTGTGTAGAGCACTGCATGTAAATGCTAAACAAGCACATATTGAAGATATTAATTGAGTTGTGCTCAACCCAACCCTCTTTCTCAGTTGTTTAGCCATACATATATTATGTTTATACGTAGTTATAAGAAAAATATGTTATCCACAATGTCGAGACTCATCAAATTACCCCGCTACAGTTCTCAAGAGAGTCACCAAAGTACAAAAGAATTAAAAAGAGACTCCGAATGAGAAGGAAAACATTGTATGAATTCAATAGTTTGGAATGCGCAAAGAGAAATCACAAAACACTCCGTCAATTTTTGCAAAATTTATCAGCCATTGGAGTCGTCCCCTATTGCTAAATATTGCTTGAAGGATTGGCAATAGGGGGGACTTTTCTTGTATTAATTCAAGAACTTATTGTTTCAACGAATATTGAGCACAAAAAACAGCATAAAAATCCTCTCAATTTCCCTGTTTTTTTTTTTACCCCAAAACTTCGGGCAGTGGGTCGAAGGAATTCCGAATTTTGTACGAAACATAATAGGATGACGTCACTCATAATTATTGTCCCAATGATTCATGCTATGCCCATTAATAATTCTGCGCTACGATATATTTCTTTTTCATTTTCTTTTCTTGCTCACAAACCTCCCCACACATTGCTCTGAATTTCTAAGAAATCGCAGCACAACATAGATGGAGAACATAAAAAGAAACCATACTAAAAATCTCTTGAAAATTGCGACTTTGGGAGTTTTAGGAGCGAAAAAAAAATCAATGCGATCTCAATCACAATTTTGCACTTTCTTTTTTCTTTCCTCTATTACCCAAAAACACAGACCTTTGCGTAACTCACTACCACCTTATTCAACACTAATTGCAAACTTACAATCGCACTGGATGATTTTCGTCACAGCAATAGCCGAAATTGATTACATTTTGCCCGAAAAAAAGCAAAAAGGTAGTTTCTTTTGCGAGAACACGAACTAATGGAAGAAAATGAGTGAAATCTTCCATGAAAGTGTGGAGAATTCCCCTCAATTTTTCACTCTCTTTTTGCTCCTCTCTCTCTCAATTTATTTTCTAACTCTATTTTATTGTATAGAAAATAGCACCCCTTCGCAGTTGAGGGATGCGATTGGACACAGCAGGGGTATATAGAGGAATTTCTCTCACTGAAATGTATTGAGAAGGATGTTCATTGAGAAATAAATGTGACGATGACCTCTGTTAATTGTTTTCCAATAAAAAATAAATACGTTTTGTGGTCAGGAATGGCTGAATTGAGTATATTTTTTTAATCTTTTTTATTGTTATTTTAAGTGAAGTTTTTTTTGAATAATTCATTTTTGTACTTAAATTAAAAGAAGATATAAAAAAATATCTAAAATATTCAGAGAAAAAAATCATCAATGGGATTCGAACCAATGATTTGAGCGAGGCAAAACTGATGCAATGTGTTGCACTAAAAAAACATTTAAAAAGCGATAAATAAACGTTTAATAAAAATAATTTTTTAACAGATCAAAGGCTTTTCTTTAGACTAAGTTGTTTAAGGTAATATCTTAATCTTTGCTCTCATTAACAATGCCTTTCTCTTTGTCATGAGTTTGATTATTTTAATGAATAATTTAGCATCGTCTGCCTGCGAAAATGAGGGTAAAAGTTGAATGGATCGTCAGAAATGACCCAATGCTACTAAATGCCTAAAATTTACATCAAAATTATGCAATTTTCTGTAACTTTTGAATTAGAAAAAGGAATTTTTGATGTGTCCAAACGGTCCAAACCCTTTTAGAACCTTTAGAATCATCGTTGTTTGAATGCATGATTTTAAGAAAAAAGATTTAAAGATTAAATGTTCCAGAAATTCATGCAATTGGTTTGAATCTCTGCTTATTCCTTCTATCACAGAAAACCCCTTGACCGATTGCGATAAAACTTTCCTAATAAGTTTAAATAAAGCACAGAAGAATCTTTATTTGAATATTCTATGATTTTTATCGTTTCTTTCAATCTAACTCCTCAATCAACACAATTCTCAGTTGGAGAATATTTTGAAGCTTTTAAGATCAATGAAGACAATGAATTTTGGCAATGACCCACCCCTCCGTAAGGGGCATCAACATTCTCTGCTGCGTATATTGCTTCCTTTTTTTGTATTTTTATTCGCACCATTGGAATTAAAAATTATTGTCCAACTGCGTACAAATATAGCAAGACTTACGGCATGAATTCAGCACTACTAGAGAGCCTTGGCGGAATATAATTGCGAATCGCCCACATGAATTTGGAGCTTGGAGTCAGTTTTTTTTTGCTTGCATTGAGAATACCATTTGCGGGAAGGGGACATGGGTGTTCCATGAGAGGAATTGCAAATTGAGGAGCGCGCACTGAGCCGCCTCTTCTTGCCCTCCAACTGGCGCACACGTACGGTGAGTCAGAGTTGGCCAGGAGAGGAAGAGAGTTTTGTGGCCGGATCAATAATTGAGTGGCGCACTTGCGTAAAGAGAGAGGAAGATTCTCATGGAATCCTGACGCAGGCGCGCCCCAGGTAGTTCAGGGGGGAAATGGAATGTAGGGCGAGACGTGCCCCCTCGAGCATTTAATCAGCTACCTCCAGGGCAGGAGAGATTCCGCACAAAGCCACCAGCGAAGATGCCCGCGATGCCTGTGATTCCGAGAGTGAAACACACAGAGCAATTACCAGAGGCAAACTCGCGCCCAAGGAATTCCAAACATCATGTCAGACAATCTTATCGGAATTGCTGTGCACTTACTAATTGCATCAGGGCAGTCAAGCATTGCCAGAGTTGTTCCTCATTTGATCTCCAAGCGACACTGAGGAGCACCGTGCAAAAAAAGACTCTCTACTTTCCCATATTATGACGCCCTGGGGCAATCAATTTCTCTCAAACTTGGAGGTCTCATTGATCCATAAAACACACAAGACTGACTCTCATTATCTCCCGGGTACCTACTACCTTTTTCCCTGAATCTCCTGACTTTTCCTGGAGATGTTTATTTAATAATTTTGGATTTTTTTTAAAGAAATTCTTCTGCCCTAAAAAACTTCCTACGAGGGGGGATTTCAATGAGCTCTGACACTTACAGATTAAGCGGAAATAGTCCAAATTTTTATTCTCTGAAGAGAAGATGATTCCTCTGATTTATTTCACTGCCACTTTGCCATTTATTTGCTTAATTTACTAACTAATAAATTCAATAAAATTCCTTCCACTTGCAAAGAAAAACTCTTCACACACCACAGGCGAAAAATCCAATCTGTGTGAGGCGAACAAGGCGAATTAATCTGAAGTGTGACTACTGATGGCGAAATTTCGCCATCACGAAGGAATTTCTTTGGAAATCTTCGCCTTGGAATGTTCGAATATTGGAATAATTGAATGAACTTTATGGGACAACCCAATAAAAACATAAACAATTCACAGAAAATTTTATATTTTTGCAAGAAATCTTCATAAATTCCTTGAAAAAATGACCCGAGGCAGGAAGAAGAATAAGATTGAGGAAGTTGAGAAGCCCCGTGGCTTCGATCGTGGTCTGGAATTTGAGAAAATAGTTGGTAAGTTGGGAAAATATCGAGAAAATGAATATTTGTTTACATTCCCGGCGTTTTTCAGGATCTCATTTTGGGAATGGAGAGATTTATTTCCTGGTAAAGTGGCAGAATTGCACTGAATTGGATCTCATGACAGCCACGGAGCTCAATCAGAGAATCCCCGAGCAGATGGTTGCTTATCATGAGAATCACAGCAATATCACAAAGCGTTTCCGGGACAGAATGAAGATGGAAGCAAGGGCCAGGAGTAATATGGAGCTCATGGGGAAGACAAAGGCCAGCGATACGGACTTCCGGGTGGAAGTTAAGGTTGATCAGAGTGCCGATGGTGGGAACAATTTTACAATGACCGTCAATAAGCAGGAAGCAAAAAGCGATGGAATGTCCATTGATTGAATTTTATAGCTCCCAATAAAGTTTTGTGTCCAGGAAGTTCCTGAATTTATTGAGCATTTAATACTTCTTTGTTTTTTTCTTAAATAAATTTATTTTATTAGTTTAGCCATTCTGACATATATTGGCAGGTTTTAGGGGTAACCAGACCGTATGTGGAGCAGCTGGAGATGACTGGACAAATGCCACAGGGCATCTGAACAAGTCCCGGTGGTGGGAGGGCAGGAATAATGGCTCTATAGAGAGAAGATCCATCCATTTGAACAACTCTCTCAGCTTTTCCATCGTACACGACAGTTTTGAGGATTGTCTCCAAATCCTCCTCATCCAGATTCACTTTACTAATGCCCAAATCCTTGATGAACGTGTGGACGTCTGACACAGAACACAGGGACTTCTGTTTAGCCAACAGAGGCCCATCTTTCCCTTGGGCAGCACTCTCAGTTCTCATCTGGAGGTACCGCAGGCATTGCTGATTGAGAACATCCACAAATTCAGACTCAAAATCCTGATCCTGATACCAGGACCCCCCTGTGACGGATCTATCGGGATCCAGATTGTAGAGCATGTAGACTTTCTTCTTGCTCGCATTCACCGACTTGACAGCCTTGATGAGCTTCTTATTCTCCAAACTCTTGAGAATCTTGTTGAGCTGTGTCATAATGAGATTACTCTTCACGCGAATATCTCGTATCCAAATCCCCTTGTTACCCCCCTCCTCGATGATGCTGTAGACAATTTTCTCCTCATTGTCCGCTCCCTTGGGGGCTGTGGTTTTCTTCGTAGGATCCACGAGTCTATAGGCCAGCTGATTGCCCTTCTTGAGTAACTCCACCAATCCCTGCTGCAGCATTCGATTTATCACAGCCACACGCACCGCCGGCGCCATATCCGGGAAGGATTCCATCAGGTCACTATTCGACAGAATCCCTGATTTTTCCTGCGCCAATTCAATCACTTTTTGCTGGGCTGCTTCCACTTCTTCCGGAGGTGGTTCCGCCGTTGATGTTGAAGCCATCTCGTGACAAACTGCTGAACTATAAAACAACGTCAAAAAAAGTCTTGAGGGTGTTTGTGTTGTTTTCTTTGAAATTCAACCAAAAGAGGAAGGAATTCTCACAAATTATGACTCACAACCAAAGCCAGGAAGATGAATTCCAAGTTTCCGCAAGAGATTTCAGCAAATTAACTGATATTCATCACAAAGTAAGTTGGAGAAAAGATGATCTCGCGCACGTTGGAAAAGCAAAACAAGAAATGTCAAAATTCGCTCGTTTTTGGTGACAAATAATTCACAGCTATTGCAATTGATCGATTTTTTTGCAGAGTGGCTACAAAGAAGGGATTTCAGATGGAAGAGAACAGAAATTCCAGGAAGGATTCGATGCTGGATTCCAGGATGGCTTCCAACACGCCTTCCTAGTGGGAAAATACAAAGCTCTAGCGTGGGTGGCGGAGCAGAAAGGCAGTAGCGGATCATCCGGAAGCAACACAGATCTCCTCCTGAAGAATCCCCAGCTGGGACACTGCCAAATCTGCCTCGATGAATCCCTTCTGGAAAAGAATCTTCTCGAATTGGTGAAGCTGAACAGCACACATACGCAGAAAGTTCACGAGAGAGTCAAGGAGAAATACGGAGAGCTTTTGCCGGAAAAAGATTTATCTCCTGACAAAGATTAATTGCCCACAGAGGGGGATTTATTGGGTGTGATAAATGAAAAGCAGAATACAATTATTTATCCTTGATAAGTAAAGAAAGTTTATAGATAGAGTCCCTCGGGGGTGCCCTCCTTCTTCCTGTAGAGGACACTCTCCTTGGATTTCTTGAAATCCTCATTAGTCACCTTCATTCGACGCTCCCGGAGTGCCATGAGCCCGGCTTCAGTGCAAATGGCCTTGATGTCCGCCCCCGAGAGGTCATCCTTGGCCATAATGAGTTCATTGAGATTCACATCCTCAGCCAGGGTCATCCGGGAGGTGTGAATGTTGAAGATGCGACGCTTTGTCTTCTCATCCGGCAGCGGGAATTCGATTTTCCTGTCAATACGCCCCGGACGAATGAGGGCAGGATCGAGTGTTTCAATCCTATTGGTTGCCATGATGACTTTCACATCTCCGCGCGAATCGAACCCGTCCAGCTGGTTCAGGAGCTCCAACATTGTTCGCTGAATTTCCCTCTCGCCGCCGGAATTTGAATCGTATCGCTTTGTGCCGACTGCATCTATTTCGTCGATGAAAACAATGGATGGGGCATGCTCCTCGGCAACCCGGAAGAGCTCCCGCACGAGCTTTGGGCCATCTCCGAGGTACTTCTGAATGAGTTCCGATCCAACAACACGCAGGAACGTGGCGGACGTTTGATTGGCCACAGCCTTGGCCAGGAGAGTCTTCCCCGTACCCGGTGGGCCGTACAGGATAACACCCTTCGGTGGCTTAATGCCCATCTCTTCGTAGTACTCAGGATGCGTCAGGGGAAGCTCAACGGATTCCTTAATCTCCTGAATTTGCGTATCGAGCCCACCGATATCGGCGTACGTCTCCTGCGGTGCCTTCTCCAGCTTCATCACCGTCACCATGGGGTCCGTGTCGTCACTCAGCACCCCCACAACGGCGTGAACTTTGTGATTCAGCAACACCGAGCACCCTGGTTCCAGCTGATCCTTATCCACGAAGGATAAGATGCTAACATAGTGCTCACTTCCCACGGAGGTGGACACAATGGCGTGATTATCGTCAATAATCTCCTCCAGTGTGCCCACGGACATTGGTGTGCCCCTCAAGTCATCAACCTTACTCCTCTCCTCCTCATTCTTCTCCTCCTGTGGCTTCAATCGCTCCTGATTACGAATAAATTCCTCCTCCATCAACAGATAATCCTTTATACGTTCTAGTTTGAGCAATTTTAGTCGGCAACGAGTGTGTGGGGTCACCAGGGGCAGTTTCATCGCAGCATCTGGTCCCTTAGCCTTGCGCTTCTTCTTACCCACCCGCGTTGGGATTGGTGGTTCATATTTCTTCTTCTTATCCTTGTCATCCTTCTTATCACCTCCACCACCGGCTCCTGATTGATTTTGTCCCTAAAAAGCAAAGAAAACAAAGATGATTCCTCAAACTCCAAGTCATCTTTGAGGTTATCCGAGAGAACTTTTCTTTTCTCTCAAAAATATCACGAAATTCTATGAAATTTTGACTTTTAATCAATCTTGAGGAACTCTTTTGCAGAATTTTAACAATAATTTGCAAGGAAAATGTGGAAAACTCAAGAAAAATTACCATTTTAGCGCTCCAGGAAAAATTGCTTATTCACTTTCACAAAAGACAACAAACAGTGCTGCCAACTTTCTTCATTTTCAGGCTGTCAACTTTCCACTGGAAGTTTTTGTTTGTTCCTTTCCAGTCAAATTCGCAAAAGTCCTCTAAAAATCACATTTTTAAAGGATTTTACGTGTTTTTTAACAAGAATTTACTTTATTTTAAAACTAATTTTAATTGTAAATCAAATTAGGCAATAATCAAATACAAGAACACAATAAAAATTCATTTTATCTGGAAGGTAAACAAAAGAATCACAAAAAACAAGAGATCATTGGCCTTAATTTTCCATTCATTCATCAACAAGAAGAAGAAAAAAGATTGGGCTGTCGTGCAAATTAATCCTCAGAGCTCCCTTTTGAGTTTTTGTGCCAGGATGCCGAAGAAAATGGGTGAGAATACCAAGGCGGTGGAGGCCAGGGAGCGCAAGGCAGCTGCCAAGAAGGCGCAGAATGAGAAAATAGCCAAGGAAAAGGAGGATGCTCTGTGGCAAGATGATGGTATATAACCTCTCAGAAATTTGTAATTATCTCCCTGAATTAATGGAAATTCCCCATAAATTTTTGCAGATAAAACCCTGGCAAAGAAGAAGCAACGGAAGGAGGAGGAGGAGAAGAAACGGGCAGAACAGCTGAAGAAGAAGCAGGAAGCAAAGCAACTCCTTGAGGAGGAGATGAGCTCAATTAAGACAACGGGAAAGCCTTCGATTCAGAAGATCACAAGAGCCCAGATCCAGAAGGAAGTGGAGACAAGGAATAAGAATATCGAAGCCATCAATAAACCTGCCAAGCCGAAGAATGAGCTACTTGAGGAGAACATCAATAGAGTTAATCTGGACAGCACTGTGGCAACGACAGTTGATGAGGCAATTGCAGCGCTCAGTTTAACGGAAGAAGCTCTCGATAAGCATCCGGAGAAGCGACTGAAGGCAGCTTTCAAGGCATTCGAAGAGGAGAACATGAATCGCATTAAATTGGAGAATCCAACGCTGAAGATGTCTCAATGGAAGCAACTTCTGTGGAAAGAATGGACACGTTCCCCGCAAAATCCTCTCAATCAGCCCCGCTAGAAGCCCTCCAGGTACGGAAAGAATTTTTTTCTCTACAAATTACCATTTTATTTATCAATTTTAAATAAATTATTTCACTTAAATAATTCCTCCGGCGGATAAATAATTTTTATCCGGGAAATTCTTATATCAAGAATCTTGTGAGAAAGTGAAATATTCTCTTTGAATCTTTGCGCAGGTGGTTTTATTCCGAATATTTCACCTTTTTTCTATTATTCTTTTCTCACAACTCTCTGGTTTTTCTTTGTGCTTCATTTTCTCTCTCTTTCGGCTGACTTTCTCAATTCGTTTTTTTTTCTTTTAATTCCTCCTCATTTCCTTCCTCTTCTTGTTTTTTTTTATTTAATTACAAAAAATCAGTCTGAGTTCGCAATCGGAGAGACTGAACCCATCAAGTGTTAAATATTTCTTAACATATAGCAGATTTATCAAAAATCTCTCCCTTAATCAAAGTTTTTTCTTTCTTTTTTTTTGTTCGCAACGGATGATTTTCAATGTTAGAAATTATCGAAAATAAATTATGATTTTTTTCTTACTATTTTATCTACTAAATAATTACGTCACCCCCTCCCTATCTGCTCGTGGTTGTTGTGTCCACGCTGTCCTCATCAAAGGGCTCCCCGTCGTCGTCGTCATCCATGCTGCCAAAGAGAGCATCCAGAGTCTCCTCGAAGCTGTCTTTCGTGGGCCTTGGGGGCTCTTCCGTTCGGGATTCCTCCGTTGTTGAAGCTTGAATTGTAGGTCCTGCTGCTGCTGCTGCTGCTGGAGTTTCCCGGACCTCTCCGCTGGATTGTTGAATTTTCTGCGAATGCAGCGGATCCGATGGGTAGATGGGTTTGAAACCACTCAAATATTCTGGCTGGAAATTCCCCAAATCGAATTTCTTCGTTACAACTTCCGCTGAATTGTACTCCGTCTCCCCAATGTCCCCGTCTGAGCGATCAATCTTGTTGTTTGTCTCTGAAAATTCCAAAGGAGGACCTAAATAGGAATTTTTTTCTTTTAGCAAATTAAATTCAATTTAAAGGAATTTAGGAGAAGTAAGAAAATCAAACAAACCTCTGTAGGGATCTGTAACAGTTCCAAGATTTATACTTGGGAAGAATGGAGCCTGGAAGTCCTGTTCGTAGTGTTCATCCCTCACGGGGTACTCACTCTCATCACGCATGAAGGAAGCCTCTGTTTGGGTGTCCCTAATCTCAGAAATGACGGCATTCCCGTAATTTGGCATGGAGAAGTGCTCCCCGGGGCGACGATTGTAGTAATTGGGCTCCGTGGGGGTGTAGGCAATGGCAATGGGGCGATCTGTTACCCTTGTCAGTGTGCTGGAGATTTTTTGCTCAGCCGATGGGCCAACAGGTTCCTCTCCGATGTTGTAAACACTCCCGGGATGCTCCTCTGTGACCTTGTGCAGTGTTAGCGGAGGTTTCTTTCCCATATCAGCGGTTGTCTTCGCATCGGGGGCCTCCATGAAGTAGGGGAAGTTAGCTCGTGGTGGCATTGGGACACCATGAATGGGATTCTTGTGTTTAGCCCCCAAGATGGGCTCCTGCTCGTGATGGATGATGGTAAAGGGGGTATTTTGGTATTCACCACCACTGTGGGAGATTGAACCAATTTCAGATGGTGGCAGTGGCAGCTGATCTCCCCGCTGACCAATCACAATGGGATCCTCCGTTTCTTGTGCTGATTTAATGGGATACACCACGTAGACGGGGCTCTTTTCACTTCCACCCAGCTTTACACCCTGCTGCGATTGACCCACGTTGCCCACATTGATAGCTGCAGTCACGTTCTGTGCTTGGCTGCTTCCAGATCCTGAAATTCCATTTTTTTTCATTAATTTAATCAAAATAAAATTAAGTTTTTAACATTCAAACTCACCTTGAAGGAGTTTCTTGGTCTGCATCATCTGCAACGTGACCACAGGTTCGAGTTTGGGGCGTTCCTGATCAGTTCGTTCTACTAGCTTTGTTCTCGGGGGGATTTTGAAGAAGTTCTCATTGTCAAATGGGGGTGCAGGACCACGTGGAGGTGCTCCAGCATCGGCATTTGGTGGGTGCTGGGCAACAGGGAAGCCATCGATGAACTTCCTCGGTGGTAGGGATTGAGCATAGAGACGATCGGGTCCAGGGATTGATCCCTGAGGCATTCGTGGTGGGGGTAGGCGATAGATCCGTCTATTGGGTTCGCTGTGGTTGAAATCAATGGGCCTCACTCCTGTGGCAATTTTCGATGCAAAATGATTGGGCAGCGGAGTACGGCGGATTGGGAAGGAAGGTGGTGGTGGTGGGAGTGGATGATGAATCCCAATATCCTGTGGTCGTCTGTGTGGGGGTCCATTGATGGGGGAGACCCTCTGGACGCCGACTTCCTTGTTGTAGGGATGCCCATGGGAAACTTTTGCATTTGGCCGGAATTGCGGGAGAATATTGGGTAATGGACGATCAACCATTGGTCTGTGAACCGGAGGGATGGCTTTCCTATGCCCATCGTGGGTGTAGATGAAATGCGGTGGGGGATGGGGGCGATTGAAGCCTCCCGGATGATGAGGATGATTTGGGATTGCATTTGGTCGTTGATACGTTGAAGGTGATTCATGGGGTGGCGTCAAGCTGTCCGGAAGTGGTGGTAGTTGCTGCTGGAAGGATTGCTCACTTGGTTTCTGAATGGGTTCATCACTCCCAAAGACAATCCTCGTGCCAACTTGCTTTGAGTCGAAGTTTGACCCTAATTCAGCATTAACTGTGGCTACGGGGAGTTTCTCATTGGGCGGGAAGACAACAATTTGATGATGTGGAAGAGCCACAGGGGCGGAGTGTCCATTGGGAATGGTTATCTCATTGTTGTACGTTCCCGTGATTACGGGAGCATTCTCAAAAGCCTCCATTTGCTGATCTGTTGCACTTGGGAAGCGAACACTCGTGGTTTTGTACTCGTGCGGCTTAATCTGGATGCTGGGCATTGTTGTGAAGCCATGTGGTCGCGATGAACTGCCGTGATTATCGAAAATTGGAGCCTGTTCCGCGCTACCAACAAATATTCCGCCACTACCTCCAGATTCTCCAACTGACTGTTGACTCCCGAGAACAAATGAGGCGGAATTCTGATCCGGAGAGATGACAATGTTATTCATACTGGATACAGGTTGGTACGGCATCACATTGAGATTTGGTCGTTGTACTTCGTACTTCACGTAGTCATCGCGATGGAATTGTGGACCACCGGAATTCTTTACTTGACCCCCAAAATGTTCCTTAATCCGTTCACTGCTACTCTCGAGCTGAATTGCATTTGAATCTGTTGCTATTTCTTCCTCTTCGGCATCATTGAAGGAATTGAAGAGATCCGCCAGAGTCATGGGCTTTGTGTCGTGTGTCTCTTCGTGATTTGTTGGGAAACGTACAGGGATTGAAGTGGGGGTGGATATAGAAGCGGATGCTGATGCTTTGGCTTGAGTTGTTGACGGAGGGGGAGCTGGGCTGGTTGTTCTATGCTGCTCAGTGGTTGATTTTCTGTATTCCGTCGATTGTTGCTTCTGCATTTCCTCATAAGATGGCTTTGGGGTGTATTCATACTTTGTTGGACCCCTCGAGGGTCGAGTTTGCTGCCTTGGGGGGTATGTTGCTGTTGTTGATGTTGGAATTGGGCGCCTGGATGTAGGAGGGGTTGAAGGGGTTGTCGACTGTTGCGTACTCAAGGATGGTCTTCTCCGAAAGACTGTCGTTGATGTAGTTGTTGTCGTTGTTTCCCTCCTAGGAGTTGTTGTTGTTGTTGACGCTGTTGTGGTTGTACTGGCCGTCGTTGTTGTTGATGAAGTTGTCGTGGTGGCTGGCACCGTTGTTGTCGTGAGGAGGGTTGTACTTGGTGGCCTTTCCGTTGATCTAATTGTCGATGTGAATGGCTTCGTGCTGCTGTACAATTTTGTCGTTGTTGCCTGCTTCTGAGAGCTAGTGTAGTACTTTGGGCTGGATGTTGTGCTGGTTGTGTAATTTTTATGATTACTCACGTAATTCTTATTATTACCCTGATACTTGAGATTGGCATAGGATGACGACACAAGGGGATAGACGGACTTTGCGCTGGAATACTTGACGGGGAGATTGAGGAAATCATGGAAGTTGGGGGAGATTTCATTTGGACCGGGTGGTCGGATGTCGGTGGCTTTTTCCTTGTTAACCACATCCACGGGTGCGTTGCTGATGAAATTCTCCAATCCAGCTGATTTTTTTGAGTTGAAATCCAATTTTCCCGAGATGGGATCCTTCTCCACATAAAATGGTTTTCCTTCGTTGAAAATGTGCTTTGGGAGAATGTAGCTGGGAATTAAATCATCATCCTCATACGATGCCAGCTCTCCTGACACCCCCACAGCTGCTGTGGGATCCACATCTGCACTCACGATAAAGTAGTTTATGATAAAAGACAAGACGATTGCCTTCCACAGTGTTGTCAAATGAGGCATCTTTGTGCTGCTGCCTGATGACCCCCTATCTCTTCCTCTCTCGCTGCTCTTTTGGAAGTCACAGAATGCAAGAAGAAAAAATAAAATCAGTTTATTAGAAAAGAACTCTCGATGTTTAATACATATAAAAGAATTTCTCTTCAATGCCATTACTTTAATATTATATAATTAAATGAGACATAAAAATTGTGCTGGAAAGTAGATCGTTCTATAAATCCAGCACAGTGCCGAGAGATTCACATTTTACCTTGGATTGGACGCTTAATAAATTTCAAATTGTTCTACTCATCGTATTATAATATGGTATGTTATAGTGAGAAAATGCAACGACTGACTGCATTCACAGACAATTTATATAAAGTATATTGGCCACACACTCTCTGGCAGCGAGTCAACAATAGAAAAGAATTTTGCAATATGTAAGAAAATTATAACGTCAAATGCATCCAATCGCACAAAGAGATCTCTTTGTAGCACCTCTGGATGTTCTTTTGATTTCTAAGATTTTGTGTAGTGTTACAGAGTTTCTCGGTGGGTGAATGAAAATGAAATTCTGCGAAAAAGATCATAAATTGCTCTCAATTTTACACATATTTTAACCTTTTGATTGCCGAGGGGTGAAAAATTAATGGAACCATCAGATCTTGAACTTTTTAAAAGAATTTAGAGGATTTTCAAACCTTTTTTTAATGTGAATTTTTAAGAAAAATTTTGTAAAATGGAGGTTATTCATAAAAAAAAATTGAAAAGAATGGGAGATATTGCTGATCTTGAAAACTTAAAATTTTCAATTAAAACGGGGTGGAAAAAAAATCCTAAAACTTAAAAACAAAAAAAACTATTTAATGTTTTCAAGGGATGGATCATGAGGACGTGTTCCTTTTGTAACCATCAGCAAATCTGCAAGGTTAGATTTAACAAACCTTTCTGTAGCTTTTGGCACTATTTGTGCGTCTTCCTTAGCAGATTAGAAGACAATATTAAAGCTATTTCACCTATAAAGTTTTTTTTAAGTTTCCTTATTTAGATTTGTCAAAAAACTCTTTTATAATATTTAAAAAAAAGCCGAATAAAAAATATTTCTCTTAATCAAATTAATTATAAATGAAGAATTTATCGTCCTCAAAGGTTCTTCCTGTTCTTACACTTAGCAGGCAAAGGGTTAACAATATTCACTCCTATAATGCAAACAATTAAAATATTTCGCCAGTTCTAAATTAAGAATTAAAATCACGCGGATATGGAAAAAATTATATTAAAATACAATTTAAAGAGCATTTTAATAGAAAAACTGTACCTATAATCCTGCTAAATTGTGCATGAAATGAATCAACAATTCGAGCAATTCTCAGCAAAAAGAGAGGGAAAAAACCACGCAGACGTCTTGACCACACGAGACGGAGGCGCCTCTTTTGTGTGTCAATTAATTGAATTTGGCAAAAGAGGTGGTAATTCCATCGTCTTCTCCGTACAGTTAGTACGTGAATGAATGGGCAATGAATAGAACATTATTTCATAATTTTCACAGTTACTCCTGTATTGCTGGTGCTTTTTCAATCAACATCATCATCATCGCACGCCGAGCGTAATTAACTGTCGTTCGGAAAAGTGTCTTTTCACCGCCGTTCATTGCGGGCGTGCGGAAATTCTCGAGAAAAAGGTGAAAACGCGCACATTGATGAAGAGATTACCAACGCGCAGGATGGGAGGGAAAAGGCGTTGCAGAGACTGTTTTAGTTTGATTTGTGCGCCGAGAACAATGACAAAAATTTCAATTTCAACTCCACGTACACAGTTGTAACGAAAATTTTTGAAAGCGTATCCAAAGTTACAATTAAAAGGCAAAAAACTCGAGGAATTATTTATCATTGTGATAGAAATCACGTCTTGATGTGGCGGTAGGAGGGAAAAGTTGGTATGAGGAGCTTCTTCGTGGGGCCTGCAAGACGATGGGTTGTCTGTGCTGTGTGAGGAGGTTGATTTGGAATGCATGATAACCGGAGTCACTGACACAATTTGGTTGAAAATGATATTCATAAATATTGAATGAGTAATTCATGTATTGTTGTGAGAAGAACTTCCGTGGACAAGCAAAGATAAAAAAAAATCTGCTTGGTACTTTCGCATGCACTCGTGAAATGCTAAGAGAGGAGGAAATTGTCCTGCAAAGTATGTCAGAGGGGGGATACAAACACAAGATAAAATTACTCGCAAAATTCGTGAAAGATGATGGAGGTATTGTTGTTAAATAAATATTATAGTAAAATTGCGAAATATTTTTAATAGGTGTGGTGTCCCTATTAAATGTGAATCAAAAACATTACATGCGGAAATATCTTCGTCTCATGCCGTGTCATTGATTCGCCCACCTCAATATCTCTCTCTGTTCAAAAGCTCGCGCGAGCCGATGACTAACACCAAAAGTATCAAAAAGTAATTTCACCTGAAGAATGTTAATTTACATAATTTTGATTCGAAACAATTTTTTTCTCTCTTCGTCTTGTGGTGCATCTCAGAGGTCATCTCCCGAAAAAGGTGTGACCTTCACCGTGAACTTCTTTTTTTCTACTTCTTCTTTTACCTAAAAACACTCCAAGAAGGCAAGATCCGCTTCGCTTTTTTAATGGGTGAAAGATTAGAGAACAAAAAGAAAAAAAACAGAGTTTGTTGTAAGTAGCGAGAACATATAAATTATGCGCCTAATTCTCGTGGCACACAGAGTGGAGGCGAAAGAAAAGTGAAGAACAAGAGAGAAGAATGAATTTCTTGACAAACAAGTTTCTCTCATCCCGACTTTAATAGCATATATGTATTCTTCTCTTCCGCCTTGGAGTGAATCCAACCTGAGACTCAACATTATATATAACGAATGATGGGTTGTAGAAGACGCGAAAACCTTGACCTATTTTCGTGGCTTTTTAATGTGTTAACCGCGCGCGGCGAAGAATGGATTTTACTCGGTCTTGAGAAGAAATTCCGTGACACCATAATTCGATTTCTTTTGGACTTTTCACAAACAGTCGTGACCACCAGCAGTATAATTGCAAAATGTTTCTGCTAATTAATTTTATCATTACTCACAGGGAGAATTTACTATTATATCTAATTTACAAAACCAAGGATATTAATCACTTAAGTATTAAACAGATTTGTGTTTAATTACCTCTTAAGAGAAATTTATCTTAAGACAATTTGTAGGAGTTTTCTAATCAAAATCTTTCTTGGATATAAACTAAAGTTTGCTAAAAATTTAGCAAACGTATTAAGAAGGCGGTCTTAATTAAGAAAGAATATTTTTCGTAAAGTTTATAAAAATTCTCTAAATTCCAAAAGAAAATCATTGAAATAGGAATATTTTTATTCTTTCTACTGAAAAAGAAATTGTAATAAGAATACTGCTAAATGTTCTTTATGGGCGTAGCTAGAAAACTAATCTGGCTTAGGAGATGTTGATAGATTTTGCCTTTAATCCTAAAATTAATTAAGTAGGGGAGGGCGGGGCTAATAAAGTCACTTAAGGGTTTGGAAAAAGCCTAAAATATCATATTTCCTATCTAGATAGAACAAAATGATCTGAGAAAGAGTTAAAGAGCAGTAAATTTCCTAAAGAAATGAGCTATACATTTCGTTTTATCTTTCTGGGAAATATGATATTTTGAGCTTTTTCTAAACCCTTAAGTGACTTTTTTAACCCCGCCCTCCCCTAATTAAGATTACTTAATATAACGACTTTTGCATTTAAATTGTAGGGGAATAAATTTAAAAAAAATTATTCTAACGTATTGTTTCTTTTCTAACGTTTGTCTTTTCTTTTCTAAATTTTGGCATTTTTTTTTAGTTTTCCACGTTTCTATTCTTCATACGTTTGCAGTTTATTCTTACGTTTGATATGATTTCTAATATTTGAGTTTTTTTATAACGTCCAACAATCTCCTATTTAAATTTTTTCGTTCAATTTTTAGCCTGAAAATAAATTCTTTTGACCTTTTAAAGTAAAAAGAAACATTCTCCCAAAAAGCTTTTAAAGTCTACCTGGAAGTCTACAAAACCAGTAGCCATTATATAGAAGCATTGATAAAATTAATTTATTTGAATAAACAACAACACCTGACCTGGCTCCACTAAACCCACCATCACTGTGTTCGACCTCTCTGACTACCTAAAAAAATGTGATAACTTTTTAAGCACATTCAATGACCGATTTTTTCTCTTCGGCAGCAACAGCTACTAAAATTCAATCGACAGTGTTTCTGTGAACTCTTTGGCTGAGCATCAACAACAAGTTGAATGACTAAAAAGCCACCTCACAACGAGGAGACATTTTTGCTCACAAAAGAAGAAAGTTAAATCTACCCACATTCTTCACAATTCTATTTATATATCCATACATAAGTAATTTATTTTGCACAATTCGACCCAATTCTTGGCAAAATTTACTTCTTCAGCAACAGCAAAATGGGCAACAGATACGACAGAAAGTTGCAGCAGTAAATTAGCAAGTTGCATTACAAACTTCCAACCAAACTCGGGGTTTTCTTGGCGGTTTTAAAGCATAAATCTCAAGCACTTTTCCTCGTGCTGAAGAACAAAAAAAAACCTAAAATTATCTCGAGTCACGTGCCAATACGAATCTAACACTTTCACACGACATTCCAATGGTTGAAGAAGAAGCAAAAGAAAAAAAAAGGTGCGAGTAAAGATGAGCCGCGAAAGCCCATATTCCACTTCCAATTTAATTCATGCACTAATCATAGGCACGAAAATTGGACAATAAATAATTAATGTATGCAAATTGGACGGAGAAATATTTATATTTTTTTTTTCTTTTGAAAAGAAAAGAAAAATATCGTGCGCAGATCCCGTGCAAGATGGTCAAACGCATAAAATGCGACCCGTTCGACTTTATGGAGCTTCGCACAAGTCCATATATTTTGGTCTCTTTGTAAAAATTAGAAGACCTCAATAGTGTACAAATAGTGTTAGTTGTCGTACTTTGAATTGTACATATTTTGATGGTTCTCCCCGAATGTGGTGTCACGCTCTTGCGTGTGGAATAATAGGTAATTGCCAAAAAAGAAACAACACTGTAGAAGAATGAGGACAGTGAGGTGTTTCAGCCAGACACAAATATTGAAATTCTTCGCTTTTTTTATCTTTTAAATTAAAAAAAATATTTTCTGATTTTCTTCACTGGTTAACACATTAAAATGTTTATTTATCCTCAAACCGCTTTTTTACTTTAAAACTTGCTGACATTTTATTTCTTGTCGTATCTTATAGCTTCGCGGTAGTTTGCATTCTTATGGGATTTTAGCACGGATTTATTATATTTGGCATTATAGACCGTCCAAGTTAAAGACACTCAAAAGACAATAAATGCCGTAGATCCTCATCCCACACCAAACCCAGTTAATTAAAATTAATTTAGCATTCCCTTATTTGACAGAGAAGAACGTGAAAACTTGTTGAACCTTTTGGTCAATGCGGAAGACTTTTACACCTTCTTCACACTCGTAAATATTTTAGTGAAGCTCATTAATTTTACGCCTGTTGTCTATTTATAAAAGAATTTTCTTTTATCTTTGCAGGAAGGATGATGATTTGGACCATATGGAAATGAGAGAAAATTCAAAATTAAATTTAAATTGAACATTTATGGCTGCTTAAGGGGATACTCTGTGAAACATCTGAGCAAAGGGACTATAAAGGTATATATTTTTAGATTTTCTTTGCATTATACTATCCCTCTAAATTCACGATTGAATTAAAAATTATTTTACGGTGCAATTAACTTAATTAAAAGACGGATAACTAATTTAGAATGAAGATTTTGAAATCAATTAATACAGTTTCAAACAAAAATAATTCAGTTTTTTCACCCACTTTCACTTCTAAAACTTCTTAAGAAGTTAATCAAGAAATAGTGACGCGAAGAATAATTCCATAAAACACTCTCACATTTAAGAAAATTTCCAATGAATCATGATTTATTTGATTTTGCTTTCAAGTTGCAGCATCATTTGCATAATCTGCAATAAATTTTATTCTTGTAAATAATTTAATCAACTAATTGGAATTTTTCAAATCAACCAACTGAAGTTTTTGAAAGAGCTTAAAAGAAAGATTTTAGGGACATAGCGAGATATCTATTTCATTAATTTTTTAAATTTTAAAGACCCCAAAAATGGATTAAAAAAGAGAACTTACGAATCAATATTTATGAAAATTGAGAGTTTTAAACCATAAAAACGGCCGTTGGATTTAAATTAGCAGTTTTTGACAATCTGTGCAATTCTAACGTTTGACGTGTTCTAGTGTTTGACATTTATTCTTCTGACACTTGAAGATTTTTCTTTCGTTTGACATTCTTAAAGTTTTGCACTTGTTTTGTAACATTTTTCATTATTTTAACAATGTTTGATTCAACGACATTAATTTTTTTTAATGTAACGTTCAGCATAAAAATAATTTCTTTTCTCTTCTAAAAAAAATCCTCAAATTGACTGGGCTTTAAAAAAATATTAAAGTACCTACTCAAACCCTCCCTTGCTACGCGACTTTGCTGACTAATTAATAACAATAAATCATTATATTATGTTCATTTCAAAGCATAGATTTCGAGCAAAGATTACGATAATTTAAAAGAGTTTCAGTTGAAAAAATATTTCTTTCCCAATTAAAGAAAACCCTTTAAAATGAAATTTTTAACACTTTCGGTTTTACTTTATCTTCTCGCGTAATCAAATTGTATTTTATGAATTTGTAATAAGTACCTTCCAACTATTTTTTATGATGAGTTAAAAGCCCACAAAAGAGGCACAAAATGTGTTAAAAATTAACTTTTAATAATACCCCATCAATGCAGAGGAAAAAAAATTTCTAAACCATCAAAAAGAAGAGAAGAGTTTGCTTCTGAATTGAGCTCTCGCGCGCATGTTTAGTGTTTGTAAATTAGCCAAAATGAATATGTTTTAATCCATTGATTTTCAAATTTCTCGTGAGATATTGAATTTATACATGTACACAAGAAGAGCGGCATTGTTGAATATTCATTTTCACGAAAACCAGGAGACCCACAATGTGAAGCACGTGAATATGATCATAGTCATTGATTTTAAGAGTAGAAAAAAGAAATATTTCGCCAGAGCCATAGAAAATTGCGTGAAAATCCATATATTTTGTGAATTGCATGAATTCAGATGGTAATTTTTTTTTTATTTTACTTTCTCATCATCATCAACACAAACCAATTGTGCTGACTGAGAGAGTCTTTCTGCTGATCGTTTGATGGCGATATACTAAACAACATTGTCCTAAATTAGCTTCATTATATTGACATCCAGTCAGTGCAGATTTTTGCCATCACCTTTTCAGCGATTTCGCTTATTGTGAGGTATGTGTTTGAGAGAAAAAAAAACGAAGAAGAATCTCTAACCGAAAAAGCGGGACACTCTTGTCTGCCAATTTGTCATCAGTGGACAAGAAGAATTTGATTGTTTCATCCGGAGGAGACGACGATATCTTGTCAATTGACATCGCTCATCTCACAAGAAAGTAAAGTGGTTGCGAAGATTTTGCTTTTTTTTGTAATCATCATCTTCTCGCACATTACAAACAATTTACTTCCACTGCATTTCCACACACACCGGAGTTGCTAATGATTTTTCAATGATGCGGAGAAAATTCAATGGCAAATGGATAAGTACATCACCCAGAAGATTGCGCGCTCTCTTCCACTCTCAAGCTCTTGTCCACGACAATCTTGCTATTTATGTTATTTTGTGTTGTTGATATCGAAGTGAAAGATGAAGAAATGATGGCGTTTGTGACGTGCTAATTTCACTTTTATTAAATATATAGAATTGTGCGTATTTTTTTTCAGCCGTACAATCATCCACTTTATAAACATTTGCACTTCTGCGAAATCAACTGTTAGTTGTTGAGTGTGATGTTGGTTTGTATATAAAGCAATATTTTTTTAAATGGACAAATCACCGATGGATTAGTAAAGTTTCTATCTTGTCGATGCATTTTTATTCCGAGAAAAAATGAAAAGAGCTGGCAAATGATGCGGATTTGGTGAAAATGGATCAAGATCTTTATAATATCTCTTAATATCTCTCCCTCCCATACTTGGGGAGTATTTTATTGTGTATATTAATCCTTCTTTTTAAGCTCATTTTTATCGGAATTATTTGAACTGTATCACATTGAAGGATTAAAAATAATATTTGATTAATTTCTCTCCAAATTCTAAAGAAACATCTTAAGGTTTTTTCAAGGAAACAAGTATCATCTTCGAGGAAAAATTATCTTTTCCTTTCTTTGTTTTATTCATTTAAAATTCAATTAATTAAACGAATGAATTACGTATTTTTAATATCATTTACAGAGAGAGTTTCAGAAGACTTTATTCTAATGAGATTCCTGGGAAATTCTTAAGAAAATCTTATTGGTTTGAACGTTTAAAGCAATTTGAAATCCATATTATTTTCTCTTAAGTATAGATAATTTAGTCATTTAGTCAACACAGACATTCTCCAATTAAATAAATTATTTAATAGCGTGTTCTTATATATATTTTTAACCCACTTTTTGTAGCATTTTCTTACAAAATCTCATTAATTTCTGAATAAAGAAAATCTCAAAAGACCCAAATATATTTTTTTAAATAAATAAATCAACAAAATGTAATACCATTGCGTTTAGCTACCTCAGTATATCAACCGGAAACGTTCTGACCATCACTGTGTTACATTTCTTCCACGTAAATGAATGAAAAATCTTTTACAATCATTAAGAAACTTTTACAAAAATGCATTTCTTCCGTAAAAGAAGTTTTGAGCCCCATTTTGTATACAAAAGAAATTGGAAAAGAGAATGGGGAGACAACTGTAAAAAAAATTGCTCCGAAGTTTATAAATTTTTATTAATTAGCGCACGTCATCCAAAGCCATTTCCGTGTACCCCCAAAAGAATCGCATTGACAGTCATGTACGATGAAGCCCCATCAATGGGCACCATCGTAACCTCCTTCACCATATTTTATACCACACCACACATTTTTTCTCCACCACAAATAGATGTACAGACATGAATTTTTATTGTGACTCTTTTGCACCTCAAGAGACAAACATTTTTTTCTTTCTTAAACTTGCGCGGGCCAATTCATAATTCTTTCACATTTTTTTCTCTTTCTTTTTTTTTTGTAAACTATTACATTGCCTTCAATTTCTTCTATAGAGTTGAGTTTTTCTTTTCTTTTTTGCTCTTTCTCTATTATGCTATCTTCTGTAATAGCTTAGCAAAAGCCCATGTTTTGCCGGTTGGCTGTTGTTGCATGATTTAGTTTCATTAATAATTTAGCTCTGCAGCGTCGTTTCCGTTGAGAAAATCCAACTGAGGATGGAAACACAAGAGAGCAGCCTAACCATATATACAATTCTTCGCGAGTTCTTTGCGCGACGTGCTCAGCCACGGAATAAACCGTTAGAATTGTGCCATTTTATAGGCCAAACAATAATCTATTCAGATTATATATATATGTACGTACATATGTATGTAATAAGACCAATCTAAGAGGGGGGCACACTTTTGCCACACGAAAATGCACACATAGCACGTCAGGTGAGCTAAAGGAGATATCGCTTTCAATCTTCTTCAAAATTGTACATAATGTAGCATAAGTTTATGTATGTGGATGCACGTCTGATGGTGCAAAAGGACGTACATTGTGGATTTATGATCTTACACTCTACAATGTATGATGGAGGAATAAAACTCAAACGGCTTTCATTCCACAAAATAGGTTACCATTCGAGCGATGGTCAGTTTTCTGTGAGCGAGACTCGGTTTACTTCTTTTGATGGTTCAACACCTGAACGTAATTCTCCGGAGCAAGTATTATGGAGAACACGAAAAAAAATCACAATTAAGCAGAGGAAACAAACTGTAAATTACGATGAATATTTAATGAGAAAGATGACCAATTTCTCCAGTCCATGAAAAAATAAATAAATTCCATTGAAAAGAATTTAGCGATGCGCATTGACATTCGCACAACATACCTAATTTCGCACGGATGATTTTTCTTTCAATTTACAGCCCTCAATTGTGCGTGCTCTACGAAAGACTTCAATGATGCACCAACAGGATCCTCACGAAGCGACGAACCTCACAAATTCTTTGGGCTAAAAAAAAGGCACACTCTTCCGGCTTTGTAACTCACATTGACACACTAAATGCACATCTGCGCTATATATTATTTTGCATGTGGTTACCAGCAAAGTGAGCAGGATGTTGCCGGAAATGAGGTAAAGAATTTTGCAAAGATCTTATTTTTTTCTATATCGTCACAAATTCAATTCTTCTTGCACTGCCCACAAATGTGTGGGAATATAATCAAAAGAATACATTTGCCACTGCACGGTGCATTTTTGCCGCAAGTATCGCACACCAACCACTCTTTGAGCACGGAGAACAAGAAAAATTGGGTGCACCTTGTTAAGAAATACCCATGGAATGAAAACACCAACTGTATCGAGGTGTTTTGGCACAAGTGGATGCCTTTTAGCTTGGCAAATCAACAACACAGAGTGAGAGCACACACAACTTATGTGGGGAGGAGAAACAACCGTTTGGTTTCGCGTCTCGGAATTGAGTGAAGCTGAAGAAGTTCTCCGTGGTCGTGGTCACTGCTGCAAAGAGACACAACATACATAAGACGAAAAGAAGCGAAGAATGATGCGATCATCTTGCAGCTGTTGGGATTCTTCTGCTTTCTATTCGATTTTACTTGCACAACCACTTCTTTCAACAAAAAATTCAATGAATCATTGCGCGATGAATATTTCACGTGAATTTCCCAGAGATGTGTGGAAAGTAAAAATATTTTGGAGCCTTTCTCAAGAAAAGGGGTGATGAGAGCGTAATTATCACAAACTCCCACTATCCGTTTACCTGCTCATAACTTTTTTTCAAACGGAGTAAAATCACAAGATTGTCTTAATTTTAGCTATTAAAAATATTCTGATCCGTATAAAATGATTTTTTGATCAGAATATTGAATATTGTTTTTAATTTAAATTTAATAAGAACTTTTCCATTTGGAAATATTTCATTTCATTTTATTCACTTAGAATTTGCAATTAGTTTACATAATAATTGTATAAAAGTTAATTTTCCTCACACTTAAATTACAAAATTCCAAGGATACGCGGGACTAGAGCTTACAGCTGTTAAGTCCGCGGAGTTCCCCCAGAAAACCCGTAAAAAAAAACCACATTGCCTCATATTAATTCCTCATACAAAAAATGATAATAATAACAATAGACCTCTTCACAAAAGATTTTTTCATTAGCATAAGGCCAAAGAATAAGGCCAAAGAATTTTTTAACCTGAACTTAAGAGTTTTGAAAAGAGATTTAAATCATTGCTTTTTTCAAGTTTTCTTAAAAGTAGGTATTTAAAAAAAATTTGTTCCTAATATAAGGAACAAAAATTAATTTCTTTGATTAAAAATTTTATTTTAATTTTTTTAGCCATTTTTTTTAAACAATTTAATTTAAAAATTCTGCTGACATTTTGGTAGCTTCGTGAAGACTTAATTTATTTTATGAATTAACTACATAAGAATCTAATTTAGACTCTTACTAATTATTCTATTTATCTAAATATTTTGCCCCAAGTTCTTCACATTTTCGTACAAAAGTTTTCAAAGCAAAAGTGTCCCTATTCACCCCATTTAGTATCTTATCTCCATTCTCTCGATCCCATTTTCTTCTGGATTATCCACGATAGAAATCACGTTCATCACGTTCAATAGCTGTGATATTTCGCGCAAGAATACGAGTAAATAATTCTGATTGCTCTTTGATGGCAACATTACATGAATATCGAAGAGTCGATTAAAGTCGACTACAGCAACTTTCCAAGCAGGATTCCACCGCAGTCTCTCTCGTATTTATTTTTCATTCATTCTGAGATGTTGCGAGGGATCATCAGGTAAAAGGCAATTTGTTTGCGCGACAAATCAGTCTTTTCCTCTCAATTGAACCCATCACATCGTACATTTTGGCCACTTTGCAAATCCCCTTTTTGCCGCGTGCATCACAAAAAGCGCCGTCGCGCCGCTTGACTTCTGCATGGAAGTCAATCAATTGGCCACTTATCAGATGTAGTGCGGAGATGGGTGATTTGTGGGTGTTTTTATATCTCAATCGAGAAGTTGGGAGGAAGTTAATTGATTTGACTTGCTTTCCCTCGGCATCTTATAATCATTTTGACGCGAGTTAAGATATCAAAGTCCAAGCGCGCGAGATGCAAATAAGTATCGCGATGGAGACACATCGTCAAGCTATATGTGCTGGTGTCCCTCTGCAGCACAAAAATCTGTGTCACAAGACTCATTTAGTTTAGCATTAACTTCTTTTCTTCTTTCTTCTTCCGCGGAGTAGCACTCTTATGCAAATAGTCATTTGTAATAATTTTCATGAGTGTGGAACAACCACCAAGAGAAGCGGAAGTTGGAAATTTTTACTCACAACACATCTTCTCTTGTGTGGCTCGCTCGCTAAAGGCACAGAGAGTGAGATTGTGAGTCATGAAAAGCTATAGCCGGAACTTTGTGTTCACATCATCAATGAGACACTTTTCTCTCTCCTCTCGCGTGTGAGTTTTTCCTCGAAAAAAAAAAGAAACATTCACTCTCAAAGGGGAGAAGGTAAAATTACCCAAAAATATGTGTTGAACAATCACACCTCTCTTGCTTATGTTATTAACTACGAATATCTGATAAAAGTATTCAGCATGAGAAGAGAATAATTGAGATGAAATTCAAAGTCACAGCTCTGTACACACACACAACTTTCACCGCGATAAGAGCAAGGTAATCAGGGAATGCTATTTACAAACATCCGCTGGATATACTTAATTCTTCTCTCAAGATTTAAGTACAAAATTGATGCTGTTTTTTTTGTATTTGAAATTATTATCATTAAATGGAGAATGGGAGACAATTTTAGAGATATCATTCCATTGAAAATTTTAATAAAAGAAATTTTGAGTGATGTATTAATGATATATTTTAGATTTAACATCTTGGAGAAATTCTTTTGATCTCATTTTTTCAAAAGTTCTGTTTCCAATTTAATTAATAAAAAATTACTTGATGAATTGAATATATTCGTTTTCTGTTAGAAAAGTTCTGAATATTTTTCAATATTAATTCTTCTTCTTCTTCTGCACTTTAAATTGTACGGCTGTTGGATTCCTTCCGGATCCATATAGCCAAATATTAATTACTTAGCAAAAAAAAAACGAAGAAAGTTAGAAAAATAAAGTAGTGGAACCTGGGGTAAAATGGTGAATTTTTGGGAGATAATTTTTCCTGAGTTCCGTGGAAATATTTGAGTTTTCCCGTGACAACTATCTTTTAGCAAATTTTCCGTGCTACAACTTTGTCTCAGACAATTTCCGTCTATCTCAACGGGAAAATACTTTCTCAGTACATTTTTCAAACCCTTGCACTTTTATCATTTTGCCCCAACTTTGGGGTAAAATGTAAATTATCACGTTAAATATATTTCTGACTACGTCTCTGTATATTTTAATTTTATTTACCTTTTTTAATTAATTTTATTTATTTAGAAGACAACATATATTGGGTCATGTTATATTTACACAGAATTTTAACTTCAAAAATCCAAATGCAAAAAAAACTGAAATGTGTGAAAGAGAAGTCTGTGTAAATATAAGATGACCCAATAAATTAAAATCAACCCATTTAAAAAGAAACCTTCTACTAAATATTTAAAAAAATAAATCTTATTTCCTCCGTCTGAATTATCTTCTCGTCGCATATGTGTTGCTTCTCCTTGTTACTTTCTCAGTACTCCCACATGTTGAATATGATGAAAATACAGTGTGAGGGAAAAAATGTCAAATGGATTATCTTCCACATTTGCTTAACTCACAAATACTGCGTCCTTTTTACCTTAAATTTAGGTATATAAGGTCCCAGTGGAGGCGCCTGGTTTTTCATATTTTTATTCATAATGGTTTGTTCTTCTATAAAGTTCAATACTTATAAGCTTCTTTAATATTTATGTTATGTATAATGTGTGAGGGTTTTAAAAAAGATTCAACCCACAAATATAATGAAATATCTAGTATTCAACAAAATTATTATTAAACATGCTAATAATATTCTTTTTACTATGATAACCTACTTACGCATGTTCTACAAAATCAAAGTACTTATTATTAAGTTTTATGTTATATCTGCAAAAATGATTTGTGTATGAAGTATGTTATATAAAAATGAATCAAGTAAAAATCACTACGCGTGAATTGGCGTGCGAGTAAAATCAACCAATAATGTTTATTTAAAAAAAAAAAACTCTGCTGCTGTACAATTTGTAGAGCATTCCATCTGACAAGGATATAAATGTGGAGAAGAAATAGAGAATTGCAATAGTGATGAAATCATGTGAGATGACACACTCACAACATGCCCCTTCGCCCCCCAACATTGGGTTAAAATAAAATAAAAAAGAAGCATGGAAATGCCATCTTCTTTGCTTATGATTCTTTATGGGAATCACGTTGCTCCCCCGCGAGATCGATTTGCATTGAAAATTGGAATAAATGTTTTTGTTGTCATGTAGCAAGGATGAATTAAATAGGGACTTGTCAATCTGTCTTATGTACGGATTGGCGTCGGTTGGTGGTGACTTTATTATTGCGCAACGGGGAAAAAACAGTATTTACTCGCCCTCGTCGCAACGGCGATGGGTGAAGGAAACTCAATTTGAAAGCCAGACACGTTTTTACGGTACCCACCAGGAAAGTCAGGAAAAATTGTGGCTATTAGCATTGTAACTTAATTTATTATAATTTTTCACTGGATGCCACGGAGAGCATCCCCAAGTTATCTTAAGATTTTCTTTTTTATGTATATTTTCGTATTTTCAGCATGTGAAAAATATAGACCGTGAGATTTTCTTTTTAAAAATAAACCACTCTTTTTAGTGGAGGTGGGTGGGTGGATGAGCCCACTCATTGCGAACAACATGAGATTTTTTTAACTGGCGATGGTATATTTGGCAGCAACAGTGCGATATTTAGAACCCCCAAAAAATGCTTAAATATCCTTCATATTGACAAAATAGATAGTACAGGATAATATTAAATTTATCAGCAGTGTGGAAATTGCTGCCGGAGCACCTTTTAATATGTATATGGGGTAAGACGCGCGCCCCAGAATTTGCCGAATTGACGAAAATGAACCAATAAAGGGATTATGTAGCTTCGCTCCACATTTAATGATCTTTCCACCCTGAAAATTTGATAAACTTGTAATTTCTCGCCGCCCCAACTCCTTGAGACAACTCCTCGTATCTTGTGGAGATGTTGAAGCGAGGTGAAAAGGGGAAAATCTGTGTTGAGATAAAAATAAAAATGACCAACACTTTCCATTTAGAAAAAGTCAAGCAAAAGAGCATGAGAATGAAGGGAGAAAAATTATAACATCAATCAAACTTTATATATAGGAAGGAAAGGAAGTGTGTAAGCTCTTGGAATTCACATGAGGGGGGAGTACTTTGCATGCATCTCAGTCATTCTCACCCTTTGAGATACGACAAAAACCTCAAGTTTGTACAACACTCACCTTTTTGAAGTGAATTCTTATATTTTCTATTGACTGCAGGTATGGATGCATTTTGCTAGACCTCCAACACACCTTGTTGACTGATGCAAAACCGTGAAGGGAAACTCCCCGTGAATATGTGGGGTAATAAGTTTATAATCCCATCATTATAACTATTATCTCACAAGTTAATTCCACATCGTATGCCATTCATTGGATTGAGGGGCGAAAATGAATGGGGAGGAGAGAAAAGGCAAAAGTTTAATAATGTTTTGCACGGATTAGCTTCTCATTTACACGGAAATTGATATTGTGTAGCTTATGGTAATGGTATTCCTTTGAAAAGCATAACGTATTCATCCTGCAGAAAATGGTTGGTTGGTAGTATAGTACTTTTTAATGCAAACACATAACGGAAGGGAACACTTCAAGGGAAATCTTTGCACTATAAAAAATATTCACGAACATAAATTCTAAGAAATGAATCTCCTTGCAGCCCGTTAATAGAGACACTTGCTGAGCCATACTTAAGTGGTGTCAAGTTTTAAAATGATATACGAAAGTCGTTGAAAGTTATTCGAGAGGTTTTCTTTTGCACCCGCACATCCACACTTCTTGCACATGGAAAAGACTTGCAATGGGGGACAGGGGGAGTGCGTGTATTTAATACCCATGGGGTGTCTATTAGTAATATACCATGGGATTTGTAAATCAAATAAATTCCTCTCTTATTACTTCATCTTGATGTGTAACTATACCATTTAAAGCGCGCAATAAGATCGTCATTAGAATTTCTATTTCTGACTCCTCGTTGAAATAACCACGGAATTTACTTCTTTTCCTTTATTATTAACTAAATATTTTAATAAAAATTAAATTATTTCGATAATTTAATTGATAGATAAATCAATTGATAATTGATTGAAAAATTTTACACAGAAAGGAGGCTATTCAGGGATATAGGGTGTAGCCCAGATTTGATGAAACAATTTTGACGCGCGAATTATCTTTTAGATAATCAAAAAAAAAATAATAACAAATCGCCAAAAACTCATCATTTTCCACAAGAATGATATAGAAAAAAATTCGAGAAAGATTTCCTACAAAAGTCAATCATAACGCGTCCAGTTATAAGAGTTGGTGTCCCACAACGTGTAGAAGTTTGTTTATGCGTTGTAGTGCGATTTGTGAGCAGAATTAGTAGGCAAAGTTGATTTTTTTTGTGAAATTCAGCAATTTGATGGATAAAAATGGTCATATCTCTGGTTCTATAAGACCTATAGAAATTTATTGACCAGTTTTGGAAAGGTCTTGAAATAAGCTATAATCTGACATATATTTCGATACATTTCAAGGTGACCTCTAGAACACAAAATGGCGGCTATTTGTTTTACTGAAACAGTTTTTGGCATTTTTTTCCCTAAAAGAATGATTTTACAGGGTTCTAATGTTCTAGAAAGTTGTAGGGAATTGCAAAACCTTTAATTTGATACCAAATTGAGCAAAATCAGAAAGACCGTTCAAGAGATATTGCTTATAGAACTTTTCAAATTCAAGAATTTTTCAAATGGCTATATCTTCTAAACGGCGACATAGATTTTCTTCATTTTCGGACTGGTGAAAGATATTGAGTCAGGCTACAACATATCAAAATTTAAAGGAAATCTATAACAGATGTTCGGAGATATAGCCCCTTAAAGTTAGGCAATTTTTGTTTTTGATTTTAGCGCCTCTTGCGGCCATTTCTGGAATTTGAAATGTTCTAGATAGTTGTAGGGCTTCTTAAAACCTTTCATTTGATACCAAGATGGTCAAAATCGGTCAAGCCGTTCTCGAGTTATATCGAAAAAACACTTTTTGCTTTGGGCCGCCATATTTGCTAAACCGCTTGACCGATTTTCAAGTATGCATTGTCGATGAAAACGTCTCACTGAGCTCTACAACATACTAAAATTTCAGACCTCTAGCGGTAAGGGAAGTGGTTGACAGTATTTCAAAATGGCGGACGGCGGCCATCTTGGATTTTGAAAATGCGAAAAAATGAAATTTTACACCCACATTTCTATAGAAAATTGCAAACCGGAAGTCTCTATCTGTTACCGTTCTCGAGATATAATGCAAAATGTTGACCACCGGACGGCAGGCCGGCGGGCCGGCAGGCCGGCAGGCCGGCCGGATCAAAAATTTTCCACCACCAGTTTTGGAATGTAGGTTGTCTGAAACGTGCTCATACCAAGTTTGAGCCCGATCTGAGGTGGTCGGAAAATCCGACGATTACAATACTTGGTGTTGGCCACGAAGTGGAACACCAACTAATATGCGTGGCCATCACCCATTTCGCCCGTTTAAATATTTCAAAACGTTCGCGAGAATGTTTCAATGTTATTAGACGAAATATTGACGCGAATGCTTTAAAACATTTAAAGGGACAATGTGCTCAATGGCCTCATTTTTGAATTTTGTTGGAAATCTTTGCCGACTCTTTTCTATGTGATCTCACATGTAAATGGTAAGTTATTTGGCGATTTATCTTTTTTTTTATTTTTAAAAATAAAGTGAATAATTTTTTTCCTGACAAAGAGACCCATATACGCTTGAACAGCTTCCTTTCAGAATCTTAGTTGATAATTAATTTTTTTAGATGAAAATTTATCCATTTCCACCCTTTCCTTCTCTCTTGTTTGCTGTAATAAAACAAAGAAGTAAAAAAAAATTAAGTTTAAGAACTTTTAGGCTAATTTATTGCCAAATGAACCGAGAGAGAGAAAGAGAAAGAGAAGGAGATGACTTTCCACACGAAAGCATCTTCTGGAAAGTCTAGAAATAGCTTTCTGCATTTTCATGGTAAATTGAAGACAGTATAGAGCAATAAGGGAAATATTTACTCGCACAGTGCATAATACCTATCTCTCAAAAAAAAAGCTCATGAGCAAATATGCAAAAGTCAGTTGGAAAAGCGAAGGAAAGTTGTGCACCAAATGCAAATAAAGTCTAATACAGACAAATCCCACAAGAATCGTTCGCAAACAAATTGTTATTGTTAGTAGAGGATGGGGGAAGTTTTGTGAAAACAGCCTGAAAACTTTTATCCTTCATTTCACATTTGAGTTTATTTTTTTTTCTATGGGTGTGTGAAAATCATTCCATTCCTCGGTAGTATATATTTCACTTCGTAAATTTTAATGTTACATCACGGGGGTAGAAAAGAAAAATTTCTCGCACTTTCAATTTATTGGTATGCCATAAAAAAAACGAACCGCGTGAAGAAACACCTCATATAGCCATGTTTTATGCTCAATTCTGATATGATATAGAAATGAGAGAAAAGAAAGACGAAATATCCTTCTCCAATATAACTTTGTACGCACTTTTTTCATACATCTAGGGTAGGGGGGTGGTTGTATATATTTTTGTAGCATAGGTTTTTTTTTTGAAGAATCAAATTTGCAAATACTTTGTAACCATTCTAAATGAAAATATCAACGAGATGTTCCTCACAGAATAGCAATATTCTCGCTCTTATACAAAGTGTCAAAGAATATCCTTAAGGGCACCAACGGATACGAGCGACTGGGACATTTTCTATGAATACTAATTAAGTTGAAATGGAGAAAAAGAACTTGAAGGATTTTTTTTAGCAACAAGAACGAAAGAATATTTTCTATTTCTGCCACACATTTTGCTTCAACATTGCTACAAATAAATAGAAATATGGTACATATATAGCTTAATGTGAACACCATTGCTATATGTATGCGGTGTGCTTAGTAAAGTGCCCGCATTGGGTGCCATGCGAGGTGTACCTCTGACCCAAATTCCACAATTTTCAACAGGTGGAAGTTCCTCGAGGGTATAACCGCAAGAGAGGAGAGACACTAATAATAAATAATACCCAGTTAAATTGAAAACACTTCAATCCGGGGGAAGTTTTCAAGTGTAAATTTCCATTTATTTCCGCCTCCTCACCATCCCATCAATCCCCTCCGCACCAAGAAAAAGTATCATGCTGCTAAAGTACCTATATAGCATAGCATAGAGAGTGTACTGTATATCCCCTATTTTTCCATTTCACTTCTATGCATATATTATTTCGCGAAAGAACACCAGTGTTCTATTAGTTGGTATACCACAATCGTGGCATACCAAGTATTGTAATCATCGGAAAAACCGACCACCTCAGATCGGGCTCAAACTTGGTATGAGCACGTTTTAGACATCCCACATTACGAAAATGGTGGTGGAAAATTTTTGATCCGGCCGGCCTGCCGGCCGGCCTGCCGGCCGGTGCGCCAAACTTTGGCTTATAACTCGAGAACAGTAACAGATAGAGACTTCCGGTTTGAAGTTTTCTATAGAAATGTGGGTGTAAAATTCCATTTTTTCGCATTTTCAAAATCCAAGATGGCCGCCGTCCACCATTTTGAAATACCGTCGACCAGTTCCCTTAAAGCTAGAGGTCTGAAATTTTAGTATGTTGTAGAGCTCAGTGAGATGTTTTCATCAACAAATCATACTTGAAAATCGGTCAAGCGGTTTAGCAAATATGGCGGCCTAAAGCAAAAAGTGTTTTTTCGATATAACTCGAGAACGGCTTGACCGATTTTGACCATCTTGGTATCAAATGAAAGGTATTGAGAAGCCCTACAACTGTCTAGAACATTTCAAGTTACAAAAACATCCGCAAGAGGCGCTAAAAACAAAAACAAAAATTGCCTAACTTTAAGGGGCTATATCTCCCAACATCTGTTATCGTTTTCCTTTAAATTTTGATATGTTGTAGCCTGACTCAATATCTTTCATCAGTCCAAAAATGAAGAAATTCTATGTTACCGTTTAGAAGATATAGCCATTTGAAAAATTCTTGAATTTGAAAAGTTCTAAGAGTCATATCTCTTGAACGGATTGTCCGATTTTGCTCAATTTGGTATCAAATTAAAGGTTTTGCAATTTTCTACAACTTTCTGGAACATCAGAAAACTCTAAAACCATTCCTTGAGGACAAAAAGTCCAAAAAACTGTTTTGGTCAAACAAAAATCCGCAATTTCGTGTTCTGGAGGTGACCTTGAAATGTATCGAAATATATGTCAAATTATAGCTTATTTCAATACCTTTCCAAAACTAGTCAAGAAATTTCTGTATGTGCAATAGAACTTGAAATATAACCATTTTTGTCTTTCGAATTGATGAATTTCATTAAAAAATCAACTTTGCCTACTAATACTACTTAAAAATTAAATTACAACGCATAGACTGACCCATCCGCGTTGTGGTATACCAACTCTAATAACTGGACGCGTTATGATTGACTTTCCTTCTACAATCCACCAACCAACAACATAACAATCCATACATACATAGTATAGGTCAGTCTTGTCCATTCGGTATAGTGAAAAATATAGGATGAAAATTGAGCACCGAGGAATTTAGAGATGTGATGTACAAATTAAATTCAGACAGGGTGGTTAAATGTATCGTACAGAATAATGGGATGTGTAACCATTGACCCAATATATGTTCAAGTTTTACTATGCAAAATTATAATTTTTTTTAATTAAACTTTTAAAGTTCATTTTGCATTTTAATCTCACCGTGCCCACAAGGAATAATTATTTTCATGGGGTATGACTCCTGATACAACATCCCACTCGACTTTTCATTAGTATGTAAAATGCTAAACAGATGCAAGGAACGGCGGCTATATTGTTGTTGCAGGAACTCCAAACAAATTACAAAAGTTCAACATCAAAAAAGTAGAATATGATTCTTATTTTTGACATATTTCCTCATGTTGTAGCAAATGCCTATAAAAATCAAGAAGGTATGAATTGTTTTAGGAGCTTTTGACACATTCAAAAGGAACATGAAGGTCCTTAAATAAAAATTCTTATAGACATTTGTTAAGGAATCATACATAACACATTGCAGGAAAGAATCGAAGGGCTTAAGAAAATTCTATACTTTTCATTTCTTGAATAAATAAAGGAGCTCATCCGTTTCTGTATGAGAAAGCTCGTCATTCAAAAAAACAATCGATATATTAACATAATTTTTATGTATAAAGCATTTGCATGATGCCTTATTGATGAGTTTTCACAAGATAAGTTTATGCATCGTGAAAATCAACATAAAACACAATGATGACGTCATTGTTCAGATTTTTGACAAATATCTGCTGGATCTGCTGAGTTTTTCCAGCTAATTTTAATGGAATATAGGAAGTCTCTTATGGATTAAGTAAAGTTGATAATATTTCCTTGAATGAAAGGTTGCTCTATACAGGAACGCATAAACACCTTTTCTAATTTAATTTATGTGTGAAATTTATCTCCATATAAAAATAAATATGAATTTATCTATTCATTGTTCTAAGAATTTTATCAAATAAATCGTTTAATAAAATCATCCTTCAAACCTACAGGAAATGGTTTACGAATTAATAATTAATTTTAATTCATTAATTAGATAAATACATAAAAATAATTTGATTTCTTCACTCATCGTAATTTTTCCGGGTAACCCTTTTCCGTTAAAAATGTTTGAATAATTTTAATTTTTAATGAGAACGCGTTTCTAAACTTCTCTAATTTAATCTAATTTTTATCTTGAAAAAAAATTATGAAACTGATATTATTTATTAATACGTTAAAAGAATTAACAGGTAATCAAAAAAATAAATAGTAAAAAAAACAATTATGAATCATGATATAAAAAGCGCACGATTACATTATTTCTTTTAGATCAATAAAATTTAAAACGACTCACATAAACTCACAGCCATATATACACGTGTTTCTGTACGAGGTATTAAATAAAACTAACATTAATTAAAATATCAGGTGAATTTGCCACAAGTTCAAACACTTTAGTAACTTTTTGAGTGTACACAGAGAGTGAGAACGAGAGGTGTTTGTAATTAAACGGATAGTGTAGTTGACGGGAAACTTTTGAAATTCTCAACTTCACCTATTTAAGTTGCCTCTCTCTTTGCTCTCTCAAATTTAGAACAAATAATGTTATTCTAATTTATCAATATTTTCAACAATTTATTCAGTTTATTTAATTTTCTAAATTATTCTGCTTAATGTACGTTATTTAGAATAGATTTATGTATCAATAACCTATACTTATATGTATAGTACAGATTGAATTTCAACGTCATTGTAATTATTATATCAGAAATCCTCCCAAAAGCCAGAGAATTCGTTTGTCTTTGGGCTTTAGCATCATCCCTATTTCATTATCATTTCATACTCGTAATTATATATGGAGCAAATCTAAAATATATATTCTCATACTGGCTCCATCCATATCCCACAGGATTCAATGATCCTTTCACACTCTATATATATAGAGAGAGACACGACAATCTGTTGAATCTCTCTGCAAACAAACATTCCAAATAGAATTATATTTAACTCTTCTATGTATGAGTTCTGAATGAAATTTCTTCAGTGGGAGCTTTCTAGAGAGATGATGTACAAAATATCCTTTTCTAAATCCTCATTGAAATACTCACAGAGGAAAAATTAATTTTCATTATTTCATTGCGTAAATAAATCCATTTTTTGTCTTCATTTTCTATATTAATCTTTCCAATCTCAACCCCTAAACTTTTTCCACCCACCCCAATCCACCCCACCTCAATCAGTCACACCACAATTGATATTGTGCAATGATTCCGGGGTATAAAATATTGAATTGTGGCTATTGAGGCGATTCATGGTGTGTGAGGAGGCACTAATAAAAAAGGGATGAAGAAGGAGTATTATGTATATGTTGTGTGAAGAGAAGGAAGAAAAAAAGGAGAGTCCAGGCGAGATTTTGTGAGAGAAAAAGATGGAATCATTCACGTCACTGAATAGTAATTAAATTCTATATCTATCTATTCATATATCATAGCACTTTTTCCATACAATACGCACTTGCTGAGGGAATCACCACCCACATCCCACATCGAAGATAAACTCCATAAAATTTTCTCTCGCCATAATTCGTGCTTTTCAGTCGAAGCTCTCCGTTTTGTCGCGTCTATACAATCTCGAAAAGCTACAAGTTGCCACGGTTCCTCCCTCAGTTCCAAGCTGTTGCTTGCTGATAACATACCGCGTGCAAAAGTGGTCGTCGTGGCATTCCGTGCTTCAACTTTATCCACCACACAGAGAGTGTTTTGTTCAATTTCTTCCTTCGCGTGTGAAAGTGCACCCAAAGCAAAAAATAAAAAATTCACAATCTTCCAGAATAACAATATAGAAACTAGAAGAGATAGAGGATATACAATTTTTTTTGAAAATAGGAAAAATTTTAAAGAAAAATCCCCTTGTTGAGTTTATTGTTTACCTCAATTCTTTTTCCTCACCTGTTTTTTCTTTCTAATTAATTTACTCTTCTTATATCTTTGGACTTGTTTTGTGAAGTGAAATTATATACAGCCAACACTCCGAAAAAAAAGAGCAAAGAATAAAAAAATAGAACAAAAAAACAACCAGACAGTGAGCAATGTAAGTATTATTCTTTGCTACATTTTTTATCCTTATAAATTCTACAATTGCCTTCGGAGTATTTACTTTTTCTTATTTTGCGGTGAAGACTGTTTGGCGTAGGTTAAAGCAGGAAAAAAACGTTAAAATTTTAAGGTAAAAATATCCTTAAATGTCCTCTAAAATCGATATAATTGTGCCCAGCACATGGGAAGTTTTTTTTTACTACACTCTGGATGATAGAAAAATAAATATTTATGCAATGAATTCATGTATGTTGCATGTAACTCATGTAACGTGGAGATTTGGATTTTGTCATGAACTTCCAATAGAAATTGGTATTAATACCGCATTACTCTCGTAGCATTTTCTATGCTCTGTTGTTGTAGCATGTATGTGAGCTTCAACGTCGATAAAGCTTAAATCATACACTCGCTCTCTCGATCAACAGGTGATTCCAAACATGCTGTTTCCACATTCAAACCCATCCCCCATTCGTATTCCCCCGCGTCTGTTCCATATCGCTCCATCAGAGAACGATTTGCATTAACCGGGCACAAGAATAAATATTTCATTGCCCTCCTTCCCGCTCCAATGTGAACCTCAACCCCTTCGGGAGGGTTCTGTGCCCTTCCTCTGGAATCACAGCACTTCTCTCTTATGTTTTTTTGTCGCTCCACCACTCGTGTATGATAAGAAAGCCTCCATGTACACATATAGAGTGAAATCAATCGAAACTTGTGCTCACCACGACCTTCCTATGGATTCCCTCCAACTAAATGTTATTCATGCAGTGTTTGTTATCCATGAACCATTGCTGGGTGGACAGATAGGGGGATGAAGTGGTTGACGAACAGTGTGTGTTTTTTTGTGCCTCTCTTCTGCGATAGAGGAAACATTTATCTATGACGCTAATACCATCAGATCGCCCACATAAAATAGAAAAAAAAGAAGAGAGAACGTATTAACCCAGAGAATCTGATACATACATTTACCTATATAATACATCTCGTTACAAATAGCTAATAATGCTATGAGATCCTTGCCAAACAATGGGATTTTTTTTCAAAACTATAAGAGAATTTGTGGTGTTATATTATTTTGTGTGTGTGCAAATCCTCCCCCCAAAAAAAGGAGGTGTGTGTGCGCGGGAAATTGTGAGAAATGTATCATAAATCACGATGAAAACATCCTTTTTGGTCCTCTCGCAAAAGGTGAAACGAATGTGGATAAATGTGGGTATGGTTCTAAATCAAAAACACCGCTCCACCCACCCCTTTCTAACGTACGGGTGGCGTACGTTAAAATGGGACAGTTTAATACATTTTAGGTGAAACAATGTGGTAAACTTAAACAATTCATTTCGCATGTATTTTAATGTCTTTGTATACGACAGAATTTCCATAATATCACAATTAAAGTAGAAGAAACATTTTAACACTAGACCACACACGACATATCGCACGTTTTGTCAACGAATTCTGTGAAATTTTTCGAAATAGAAATTATGGGGTAGAAGGGGGAGGGATTCTTTAGAAGAAAACAATGAGCAATTAGAAGGAAAATATTTTTACAAAATGCCTTTAAGTTGAGCTTTAAGTTATGATAAATATAGTTTTTTTTTATAGAGTTTTTAGGAATCACAGCATGAAAATTTTTTTGGCGAATTATGTATAAAATTATTAAGAGAGATTGAGACAGAATAAATTAGATAAACATTCGTAAAAGCTGATGAAAATTTTTAGAAGTTTAAGACCAAAGAAAATTCTAAGAAATTTTCCATAGAACCGTTCTATTAGAAATCCTTTTCCATTACATTTCAATGCTAGAAATCAAAAGATATCCATCCTATGACCATCTATTTTTTTCTGATAGATGTTGTTCTGTCAGGAATCTTAAAAAAAAAATTTTAAAACTGACAAATTATTTTAAAAAAAATTATTAACAGAATCTCCCCCATAGTTTCTAATAGACTACTTAACGTGTCTTCTAAAATGAGAAGAATATTTAAACAAATCCGATAAAATTAAATTTTAAAAGACTCCTACTCACCCCTATTATGAAAATATTTACAAAAAAAACATATTTTTTTCCAAATTAATTCTTTAAAAGTTCCTTTTCCTGTTAAAGGATTTTAGTTATATAAAATGAAAAAAAGGACTTTGCAAAAATTAATTGAAGTCACTTAAAATTCAATAAAAGTCCTTTCTACGTACCCCGAATGATGGGAAATTCTGTGAATTCTTCAATATATCTTTCATCTATGTACAATAATAACACGAGGGCAAGTGAAATGCAAATACAAAGTGTTGATGAAAATATGCACAAATGGAAACAAATATCAGTTTTCCAAGCAAACTGCAAATAATTCCTCTGTGAATGTAATAGATGTGCAATCCCTCCTTTTCAACACAACCTCTGCTGATACATTGCTTCTACATGAACATACATATACGTGCATATGTACAGAGAATAAATAGTTCTGGTGAATATGAAATTCTAGATTTTTTTCCACGTTACTTTCAAATACATATATCTGTTTTTTTTTTACAACAAATCGTGAACCTGAAAACACGTTGAAATGATGATAAGCCACCTTTTTTTTAGTAGGTATTTTGCTAATTACTACCACTGCTAAGTACTGCAGCAATGCCTTTCAACGTTATACCGTGAGCCAGGTGAAAAGAGGAGAGAGAAAAGTGAATTTTCTACCTCCATAGCAGCAATGACCGTGAATACAAGCCGACGATAACACCACATTTATATTTCTTTTTATTTCAATTTCAATGCAAATCTTTGAGATATTGCATGAAAAACAAGCTTTTAGCAAATAAACCCCTTTTGACAAAATTATGTTACAAAAATATTGATTTCCAGCATAAGACAGCGAAGCTTTCGGGGGTGCTCTAGTAATGATCGCGATTGAGCACATGGTGAGAAATTTATTGAAAACATTTTCAACCCACACGTTGCATGGAATTTGTACATCATAAAATTTTTTTTCTTCCAACATCACGAAACAAGCATCTAATGCTAACACCCATTTACCCGAAATTGCGGTTTAAATTTCCCTCCTGAAAATATGTATGTATATAGGCGATGCTATGTACAATAAGGTGGCATGTGGTGGGTATTCTAAACATTATACATTTTGAGGTATTTCTCAAAAGAATATAATTCCCGATAATCTACTCAACGTTGGTTTTATAATGCCCAATGGGAGGAAGAAGAAAATGCTCGTAGTTGTCCTTTGGGTTTGTTTAATTAATTTTTTGCTTCTCCTAAAATAATATTTCATCGACGGCATAAAGCGTCCACATGCGGTGGAATTTATAGAGACAGAGCACCTCCTCGATGGGAGAGATGAAAACACCCTTTTGAGCTTTTTGATGCTTGACCTTTTTAGAGATTTTTACCTATTAATATAATGTTAAGAGGAGGGAGAGTAAAATAATATATACATATGTATGTACATATGTCAAACACGAAAATTGGGGCACAAGTTTCTACAATATTATACACAGAATAGGTAGCTATTGAATTAACTTTTGTGAATTCCCGTAATGAGGACTCGAAAATTGAGCTATTATCCCTCGTTGGGATAAGGAGAGATGTTTTGACTCCCAGATTAATGTTACTTATCTCGGCAAATCGATACTCACACAGCACCTCCAGCACAGTTCCCATTGGGTTAAATGGGGTGAGAAAAGAGCGAACATGAATCTTAACATGAATGGAGTAAGAAACCTGTGTGATCTATTGGATTCACTCATCCCTTTTATAGAGATTTCCCCACCCCCGCATTCCTCGCATCATGCATAAGAATTCAGGGGAGGATAAAAAGAAACTTATGCTATATAGCGAGAGAATATATATATGCGTGTGGGGGTAGCATGTGTTTGGAATAAATCGGAAGTAATGAGTCTCATGTGGCTGAAGCCATTATTTCTGCGTTTTATTGTTAACCCTAAGCACCTGTGAACTGTGGCCATATCAAATTCAATCTACTTCAAATTAGCACCACTTATATGCATTTCACACTGCGTACGTGTATGTCATTTAGTCACCCAACATATTAAATTACAAAATCCATTTATACGCCAGAGAGAACATCCCCATGTAGCATATAGTAGCGGTAGGTAGATGAGAACACCGTGTGCCGGGGACGATCCTTGTTGCCGCGCCGTCACTGCATTAGAGGACTTTCCTATCACACACCACCGCAGGAACTCCCAGAAGAGCAAGAGTAAACAAAGCAATTACATTATCTATACCACTCTTAGGATTATGGTCCGTGTCTCTAAAGTAGTTGTTTGCAATGCGAGGAAGGGGTGTAATGAATGAAGGTATTGCTGCTGCTCCTGTCTCTCATGGATGCCACTTCCTTTTTTTTCCTTCCTCAATGCACCACGACGCAGCACCCCCTCATGACATTTAGACAAGGGGAGTAGTGGCTGTACCCAATCGAATTATTTTCATGTGAATGTGCGAAAGAAAGGCGTTGGAAATCCATTTAAAAAAATTAGTTCAAGCCTGAAATAGAATTAGTGGCTAATTTTATTATTTTTCTCTCACTCCCGCCACAGGGTGGGTGTGCAGGAATTTTCTCAAATATAAAATCCTCAGACACGCAGCATTGTGCCCAAGAGTGGATTTTCGAGTGGATATGCGAAAAAGGCGTATTGTACAACATGTCTCCTTATGCTGTCTGTGGGGGAGATATCTTGCATTGCGATGGGGGCGAAGGAAGGAGGATGTGGGGGTGGTACTACATTATGCTTGTATAAGCGACTAAAATCCCCTTGATAGTGAATAGGATAGAAATGTGAAAAGAAATGCCACGACACATCTGGCTAATCTGTTGCTTTGGTTTCCTTGCAGCACACTCACACACACACAATTCCTCAGCATCCCACCCACAATTCATCTCCTCCCAACCATTTTGCCTACACACATCCTCGAAAACACTCAAAACACCCCATTCAACATTTTTTTTTATACATTCCTCCATCCCCCTGTTGCTTGTCCCCCCTCCCCCCATCCGTGTCATACAATTGGATGATGATCAAACGCAGTGAAAAGGGAGCCCATAATTTCCGCGGATGACGTCAACGCACTTTGGCCATTCATTGTGTGCCTACATAGCATAAAACAACCACTGAAGAAGAAGAAAGAGAGAAGTTTTAGTGTCGTTGAGGCCGAAATACAAAAAAAAAAGAAATAATTTATGTATGTATTCCTTCCAATGCAAGCAACAATGAAGAATTATAATGTTCTTCTGGTGATTTGAAAGCTCATGCTTATGTCCTGTGAAAATTGTGAAGAATCCTAATCATTTGGTTTTGCTATAAGGCTCATAATTAGAATAATTATTCATTAGAAAATTCAACGTTGTGATTAGAATGAGTTCCTTATTAACCCTGATATGCACATTTCACTGTATTTAGCACAAGAAAAAACAAGTTATGGAATTTTTACACTTCTAAACGAAACAAAAGTTCTAGAAAATTGATTTCTAGAATTTCTTTAGACTCACAGAATTTTTAATCTTGTTGTAATTCAAAAGCTCTGCTCATATGTGGGTGAAAGCTTTTGCATTCTCAACTGAGAATTACTGAGCTTTTAAATAAAGCAGAAAACTTTTAAAATGTTTTGAAAGAAAAGCAATTGAGCTTAAAATTAAACCACATTCGAATGAAGGTTTAGGCTCAGATTAATTGAAACTTTAAAGTTTTAGTAATTACAAAGAGGAAATTGTTATCATAACGAGTCAATTCTGTCAATAAAAATTTCTTTTAATATTTTTGAGTCCTTCTTTCGTGTTTAAAAAAAAACGAAAACTATTTAGAAAATTCATAAAGGTTCTGAAAAAGAATTTTTCTTTTACAAAACTAATAAAGAAAGAAACTATCTGCCAAAATCTTGAAATATTTTTTTTTACAGAATACCAAAATTCTTACAAATCTAGAGAACGGCAAGAAAAGAAAAGATTTTTGACTGAATCTACTCCAAAGTATTCTCAATTTTTAATAGGAGCTTTTCCTAATGCTTATTTCTACAGGAAATTATCTTAAATTGAAGCTACAGAAAGGGTAATACCTGCCTAATAATATTTTCTGAATTAACTTTCACATTAAACGCCCACAAACTTCCTAATTATGTGTCTTTCATTAGAATTTTATTTTATTCCTTAAAGTTCACAAATGTTATATTTGAAGTTAATTCTGGCATTTCAACAAAAAGCTCTCATTAAATTAGGGTGAAGACAAAAAGCTCATCTAATAAACTTTCTAATTTAAATAAAATTCAGACTTTTAGCTGGATTATCTTTATTTACAATTGAGATTTATCTTATCGCTGATTAGACAAACCTAAATTAATTAAAGAACACAGGTGATAACCATTTAGCTCTGAATTCTTTTCCTTAAACTTCCAAATAATATCCAGTCAAGAACATTTCGGATGTTACCTTCTCATGAATTCATAAAAGCCAAATAACCCATTAAATTCTATTTTTTCCCTTGAAAACTGCCCTGTAAACTGCTCGTAGATCTTGATTATTATTTTTAGGTAAAAAGTAAACGTTAGATTTTGATTGGAAACCACCCATTTTGTGTGGTAGGTTTTTGGGTCTATGAAGGAATACAAAAAAAAACCCTAACACACTATATAATATATTTGGTGTATTTGTTCAGTGTGTGTGTGGATATAATAATGCTCCATCCGCCCTCGATATGTAGCAATTGCTCTGGGGAGGATGTTAGTGTGAAAGAGACAGTGCGAGAGAAAGTAAGTGAGATGGGAGGGCCCACCCACTAAGAATCCTGGGGCATCGTCATCCTCTTGACGAATAAATGGGTCGAACATCAGCCGGTTGATTGCAAAATCTAACAGTTCGACACATAGGCGCCACTGTGTCGATTTACTCCTCGATATAATTCAAACGTTTTCCCTTCTCGCACTCACCCACTGCTTCCTGTAAGCATCGAACCAACACACATACACCCACCCATCCAGCATCCACCCCTTGGCCCCATCAAGGACCCCCTCTTTGCTTGCTTTGCAACCACCACCACCTCCACGCCAAATGGGACAGAGAAAACCCGGCTATGGTGCGTTCTGAAAATCCAACATGTGCGCACACTGTCGGCATTTCTTCACTCACTTAATTGTTTCGATTGCTGTTAATCCCCAATGAGCTGGCATTAATGATCCTTCAGCGTGTCACCCAGCTTTTGTCGTCCTCCCACCCCCTCCCCCCTCAGATAAAATGCCCGAAGAGAGATCAACAGAGTGAGCCCTATCCCTTCTAAAAATTATTGTGAATTAGTACAAATGATGACAATCCACACAGAATTGTCTCTCGCACCATGTCTCTGACCATGCCATCAATCACATTCCCACTTACCCCCGTCCATCCTCCTAACAGCCTATCTCACCCCCGCACGCAACACTCTGCTGGCACAATGATATCTCCTTGTCTCTGAGCCCCAATCCCTCTCTCTATATATACCAACTATATACATATGTAGGTATGTATTTACCCGCAGTAAGTCCGCCCTCGCTTCTTGAGTGTGGCATGGAGCGTATTAAAACTTGCCGATGGGGTTGAGGGGTTGTTTGAGGGTCCACACCACCCTAAGTCGGTCAGAGGCCAACACTTGTTGCTCAAATCAACTTGTTGCTTTTGCCAATGCAGCAAAAGTCAATGGGTGTGGGTGGGATTGAAGACAACTTTTCGCTTTAGATGCCTATAGCGTGTATTTGTTCATCCGCCACGAGTGGGCCTCTTCCCAAAAAAAAAACACTCAGAAAAATCATTTAATTGTTTAGAAAAAAAAATAGCTAAAAATCTTTAAAAAAAAAACAGGAAGGATTATATTTATGTGAAAATATCCTTTGAATATTTTTCTGTAGGATGATTGTTAAATTTTATTTTTTATTTGTGAGATGAATCTTTAATTTGATTGGTTTTTTAATTACCTAATTGAAAAATTAATTATTAATTGATATTTTATTATTTTTTTACCTTAAGGGGTAGATTCTGATAAAAATCTTTTTTTCTTTTCTAACAACTTAAAAGATTATTGTAAGATTTTGACAGATGAAGTTTTTAAACCGTTCTAGTGTCGTTCCATAAAAGAAAAACAAAGAGTTCGTTTTTCCAGACAGTCAGTAAGAGCTTTAAAGAGCATTGGAAAAGTAAATTTATTTCAGAAACCCATTTAAAGAAGGAAATAAAATATTAAAATCTTAGAAGATTTTTCCCAGAATACCAAAAATTTTATAACTGACAAATTGTAAGGAAAGAAAAGAAAAAATTTGGAACAGAATCTACCCCTAAATTTCATTTAAAAATAAATTCATAAAAAATTATTTATCAACAAATTTTGCAAAAGTTTTAAAATCTCAATCTTAAAGAATTTTCAAAGTCAAGTTTAAGGTGAACTACCAACTTAAAGAAAACGAATTAAGCTTGTGAAGATTCAGATACTCCTTAAGGAACTTTCAATTTATTTTTCGGCTTCTTGAGAAGCTTAATTCACCTGAAAATTGAGCTAAAAAAAATAATTAAAAAAACGAAAAGGATTTTAAAGAATTTAACAAAAAAAACAAATATTCTTCCGAGTATAAATCACCCCGAACAGCGACATTGAGAAAATAAATCTTCCAAAATCATTTATAATACCCTAAGCTATACAAATTGTATATAGCGTGCTATATGTAGGTGCTTATATAGTGAAAGAAAATATATGTAATACACTTAAGTAATGATTTTGTCTCAGGAAAAGGAATGCCATGGGGAGAACACAAAACGGTTTGGGCCTCGAGAAGTCATACACGTGACTGATGACGACTTTTGCGTAAGATAAACTCATCTAAATGGAGCTAAAGACACATCCTTCCCATGGCCACACTTTTCCACCTTTTCCTTTTTTTTGTCTCTATAAGACACATCATACGAACATCCTCCTCTTCGGCATTGCTCTTAAGGATATGTGAGAAGGGATATGAGTGAGAGAAACAACCAAAAGGGATGAAGATGAGGAAGGAAAGAAAAAGTGAACGTGCCAAGTGAATGTATTGCAATCAATAATAAGAATAACAGATCTCTGGCACGTTATTAGGTGTCTGGTAGCGACATGAGCAAGGCGACTTTCACAGAGCAAAAGTCAAAGGGAGTAGTATCCTCCTGGGGGGGGGGGTGTGTGGAGGGATGATAAAGAGAATGATGACTCCCAGAAGTTTGAGTATATGAATTACACCGCATTGAATGAATGAGACTATTAATAAGTTACTAAAGTGTTCAGAAGAATCCTATTTATAACATGATTTATGGATTACATACAATTCACCTCCCTCGAGCAAGGGAGGGATTTTACGCAATTTCACCGCCTTTGGCATCTTTCCTTATTTTCTTATTTTCTTTTTTTTTTTTTTTCAGAACGAGAAGACCGACGAGTCCCTTTTCCCGCACACATTCCATCATGCGCTCGAAAGCTCGGGAGGACATCCAAGTGGGTCACAATAGTAGTCAGGAAGAAAATCCCATTGCCGCTAGCATCCTACCCGGTAGCAATGGGGGTGGTGATAGTGGCTTTTTTGACTTTACCGATGAGGAGGGGAAAATCTTGGGGATAAAGCAGGAAGATCAACATGCACAGGCTGATGTGACGGAATACATTCGACCACGACGTACATCGAAAAAGCTCCAGCCGCTCAATGTAAGGCATAGATCCTTTTTGCACATAACAGAGAGAAGAAAAAACATACAGTATGTGGGAATATGTGGCATGTAATGATAAATTCCAATGTAGACCATGTACGACATGACTGATTCGAGCTCACAGAGCGACGACACGACAAGTGGCAACGGAGATGGTGGCTTTGGGTGCGATGGCGGGAGTAGCGGTGGGTCGCGAAGGCAAGGAAGTTCCCGCAGAAGTGGCAACCAAGTTGTGCGTCGGCGGAAGGGTGTCCTCAATGCCAAAGAACGGAATTTGAGACGTTTGGAATCGAATGAAAGAGAGAGGAAACGAATGCATGATCTCAACAACCAATTCCAGGTATTGATTGACTTCTTTCTTCTTCTCTTTTTTCTCCTTTCACCATCCCTTATTGTGATGAATTACTTTAGTCTCAAATGTAAATTTTCGTGTACAGAATATAGAATTTCTCAAGAATTTTCAAGGAAGGGCTTTTAGGAAAAGCTCAATTCTTCTGAATTTTTTTTGCAATAGAATAGTTGTACAAAATATTCGGAAAATTCATTTAATAGGTTCGGGAAACTGAGGAAGAATGCCCCAAGAATGACCTAAATCTGACCCTTTTCACCCAAATTTTTATTTTATTAGTGAACAGAAGGGAATATAGGGAAGAGATTTTGATAAAAAAAAATATATTTCCTTCTTTCTTATTAATCCTCATAGAGAAAGCTTAAAGTTCTAAGATTGTTAATTTACCAAAATATTTAATGGATTTCCTTCATTAGTCCCTTCGTGAGGTGATTCCGCATGTGAAGAAGGAGAGACGATTGTCAAAGATTGAAACACTCACCCTGGCTAAAAACTACATAACAGCCCTGACGAATGTAATTCTTCAGATGCGCGGTGAGGGTGGGGATGAGAAGTTAATTAACAACGACATTTGCCACTACTGTACCTGCAGCACGAATGGACTGAAAACCCCGCAGTCATTTGATGCCCCAACCGTATCCCCGACCAATCTCAGTGATGACTGCAGCACAGCCATGGTCAAGAGTAAGGATACCAATCAAAGACTTCAAATGGAATTCAAATTTGATGAGTCGAGCTTTTATTCCGACTCATTTCCGCTCTTATAAATCACGAATGTTAATTCCTCCATCGAATGGGCTCTCCCCACATTTCTTGCACATATTATTTGACTTTGAGGGAGAGGGGATGGGGGTGGGAAGATGGAGCTCCTACCTACATAATATACATCATCACCACCAATGTGAATAGAAGGAGACAATTTATATATAAATATGTAAGGAATTACATGCTATAAGAAGGTATTTATTGAGTGTCTGTGCTCCCTGTGTTATATTTAATTACTCTTTCTCACTCTCTCTCTCTCTCTCTCTCTCTCTTCTTCTCTTCCTCTTTCCCGCGTATAAGCCCTGCCTATGTGTAGTAACATTAATATTTAGCGACGCTTTCATTCTGATGTGCTAGGCTGGGAGGCTGTAGTAGTTCAGTGCATTTACATAATATTTGCCTAAAATATCCGTTTAAATTCCGAATCAACCCCTCATACCCTTAAAAATTGTACATAATTATTAGAGAAAATTTACTTTAATTTTATGTATAAGAACTGTGTGTTTGTACATAGTGATGCTTTTGTGCTATATTTGGAAGATTGTCTCTCCCATTAACTAAATATATAACTTGCATTTTACCTTATAGTCATGTAAGAATAAAAAAGTTCTATATATATTTTCTCTATGTATAAGTTGAAGAAGAAACAAAAAAAAAAGAATTTTATTTAGAATTCCTATCAAAATGTTCATTTTTTTCTTAAAGTTGTTGGAATAATGTTATGCGCGCAATTGGGGGGTGTGGGAGAAGGAAAGGGAGCAAAGGAAAAAGAACAAAATGAAGCTCTATAGTGTGTTTAAACTTTTGCTCCTGATTGAATAGAATAAACGCTATGAAAGGAATTTGCAAAGAGGAAATTGCTCAAAAAAAAAATCTTTATAGCATTTACTGTGAGAAAATATACCTATATATAAAGTAAATTACATCACACTTGTACAATTTTACAAAATGAGAGAATAATTACAAATCAAAGAACGAAGAATTGTGCTGTAATTGTCGTTTTTAGTTTGATAAGGAAAATAGCATTAAGACTGAAAGAGAGATATATATGTAAATGTTATGTAATTTGAATCAGAATAATTCTATTGCGTTCCCCCAACGAGTTTTCTTGGCAAACTTTGGAAGCAGCCACTTTATCAGTGAATAAATGAGGGAGGTGATTAAATTAATTGTAGGAATAAATCAATATTATTTTAACTTATATACTTTAACATAATAGATTACCATACATAATAAAAAAGTAAATTAGCAAGATTGAGTGACTTACCAAAGATTTATGGGCACATCTTACATCCTCGTTTTTCTTGAGACTTTTTTTTAGAGTAAGTTTATAGTTTAATTCTTTTAAGTCATTTGCAAAAGCCACTTTTCCTGAAATATATTAAAAGACAAAAGATTTTTTATAATGAGTTTTTAAAAAGACAGAAAAAACATCTCTTAAAAATTACTTTTATTGTTTTGATAAAAAAATTCTTTAGCAAAAAAATTAAAGACATTGATCAAAGATAAGAAAAACCTTAAGATTTGGACTTTAAAATTAAGAAGAAAAAAAAGGAAAATCAACTGAGCTTGAATTGTACATAATAGCTAAGGATAAAGCACAGGCTGTGCATAGAAGTATATATTATATGGAAGGATATACAGAGAATTGTACACTGTATTTATTTCCGAGATCCTCATTATGGTCGTTATGGTTTTATTTTTAGCTTTAAATTGTAATCAGAAGGCTTAAATTTACATCCACCACCACTGTAAAAGTTATATAAAATGAATGCTTTGTGCTCCTTATAGACTGAGGGTTTATTCTAAGTCTTTTCTTCTAAATTAAACCTTATTATAAATCCTAGCGATAGTGCAAAGAAAAATTCTTGTTCCTGTCTACTTTCTGGTTCAAGAGAAAATTTTTTTTAAATAAGGACTAAACCTTAAAGGTTTAATATTCCTTAAAAAGCAAAAGAATTAAATTTTCTGTTTTATTTTTAATAAAAATCAGCTCGAAAGTAAAACAAATAGTGTTGCTTTAGTGTTTCTTTTCTCATAAAGTTAAAGACTAAAATCTCGTAACGATTTAAGGCCTTTAAAAAGCTTTCAATTAAGCCTTCTTATAGAATCAGCAAAAAAGTATTCCTAATGAACAATTCTATATTAAAGGACCTAGCTTTTCTACAGAGAATAATCTTCCTCGATTAGATTTTGAAACTGGGGAAAAATTCTATCGTTTAACATAGAATTTATCATGAGAATACATTTCCTTTAGTTCTAGAATAAAGCCCCAATTAAAAATAAGTAGCCAAGAAAATGTTTTTCAATTTCTTAAGCAACTTGTAAACTCAATTTAAACGATTTAAACAAACCCAAAGGAGACTTCTAATGGAAATTTACTAATTCCAAGTTTTTTGAAAGCTTTTAAAAGTCACTCCAAAATTTATAATTTTTGAGGTCATCAACTAAAGTTCACGGATATTAAATTAAGCTCTTATAATAATCCCTTGAGTGCGTTCGACGTGAAAAAGAATTTCTCACAAAGTAAAAGATTTTTCCAAGAAAAATCTAACTTTTCCACCAACAGTAAAATTTAGTTATTAGTAGCTCACTGAGAAGAAGTCTGAGAGCAAGTTTTTCCGAAAAAAATTCATCATATTTGATATTTTTTCTTTTCTTTCGCAAAAGAATGAAATTCGTGTATTGATTTGGTGAGTGCAAAAGTTATTCACTCCATAGAGTCACTTAATGTTCAATTAGGAAAAATAAAAGCAAGCAGAGTGTGTGATAATGGCAAAAATTACTCCTCTTGAGGGGGTGGTAATGCTGTACAATAAAAAGGGGAAAAGAAATAATATTTTTGGACGCGAAAAATGAATAACAATTATTGTTTTGCGAGTTATATTGAATATCTTATTTGTTCTCCATAATATAGGAAAAGCAATGAAATGAAATGAAAAAAAAAAAAGTTGAAAGCTTTAACTGGGAAAGTCAATAACCCTCCTCTATGTACAAAAGCTGTATGGTACATTACATAGAGAACATATATCCACTCTCCAGACTCCTATTTATACCCCCAAACACACCAAAGCTTGTCCCACCGCATGATGTGGGATGACTAAAATTGCGTTGTGCTGCTGGCAAAATGGGCAAAAACAATCATTTCTCTATTACTGCATATTTCGATATCAAAATTCATTTATGTGTAGTTTCGTACTGGGCTCCATGTGGAAAGTCTCTCTCTCCTCTCGTTCTTCTCTGTCCATTTGGGCTCCTCCATTTTCACCGAGCACACACGCATATTAAATCCTACGCAGAGGATAAAATATATCACAAATTAAATTCACATCAAGAGCTATCCGTGTAAAGAGCAAAAATTTTCTGCTCATTTTTTTCACATTCCCAAATGGATGGAAAACTAAAAAAAAAAAGCAGAGATAGCTCATAGAGCTTTTCTGTTGCGATATGTCCCTGTATGATGGAATTTCACATATAGGGAGGGAGAGATGACCACAGAGAAGAGATTGTGATAATACGCACGCACAGAGATGTTGGTTACAACAGAGTGAGAAAAAGAAAACAGATGATACTGGTAAATTGCATTACGATGTCAGCATCTATCACAGCCAACAATTCCTTCTACAGCTCCCTCAACACCTATACCCACCCGTTTTGTGGGTGGGATGCGGGAATTATTATTATATTGTTGAATATTGCTTTCTTTTCCTTTCCACACAACATGCCCCTTATCGAATTATGGGGTCTCAAGAGGAAATAAGTTAATTCATCTCAAATAGAAAAGGAGACCAACGCGGCACAGATTGCTATATATACCGCAAATGACAGGCATGTGCTGGAAATACTAATGCAGTTTTTTTTCTTTTCTTTAATTTTTTTTAATTCTTAAGCTTTTGATGAATTTAGACAGAAGAAGTCAATTGAATCTTTTAAAATCTATTTTATTAAACGATTTTCTATCAATTTTGTATTATTTTTGTGCAAAAAAATTTCTGTTACAAAGAAAAAGGATTTTTGTCTATTCTCTTAGACCTGAGGAAGCTCCTGACGAAATCGAAATGTCAGCAGTAGAATAAATCGAATAAATAAGAACACAAAAACTGAACTCTGCATTCTTTAATAATTTATTTATTTATTCAATTTATTCGAAGATTAAAAACCTTTACTAATCAAATTCCTTATTTTTCCTAAAAAAAATAGTTTTAAATTTACTACAAAAAATCCTCTAGTCTTCAAGGAGCATAAACAACATAATAAATTCCTAACCATTTGTGCATAAATATTTTCATTATGAATCTGTAAATGAAGCAAAGAAAAATCATCGCATGGATTATTACGCGAAGGATACAACCATCAGTCATTGTAGACAATTAAGTACAAAAAATAGTCTGAATGTTGGGATAAAAAAAATTGTAACTGTTAGGACCTAAAGTCTAGCTAGAAAGTAGAGTAGTAGAGTAGCAAAAATTGATATAAGAAAAAAAGGAAAATATTTGCAGCTTAAAGATAAAAGAGGAATAATATTTATTTGATGATGCTTTTACTTGAGAAGAAGGAAAATATATAACCAATGAAAATCACGATAAACAATTTAAAATACACATATAACCCAAAACTCGTGGGAACTCCCCCAAATGCTACCCAAATGTGGAGTGAAAAGGATTTACGCAAAAGATGTGGAGCAACAAATCCAATGTTCTTGTATCACCAACAACAACAGCAAAAGAAAGAAAAACGATAAATGTCCAAATAAAATTACAGCAAGAAATGTATTTCAAATGAAAGCAAAACTAATACATAATATAATACATTGTATATAGATGTCTTGCCTCAAATAAAAACCATAATATTAATGAAAAGTAATTAGTTAATTATTCAGTTTGGAACATCATTAGTTTGCATTCGAGATTCGCCAAATTCACCACGACAATGGATTTGGTTTCGTAGAATTTTGGCACACAGATGAGGCGAACTTTCCTCCCTGCGGCATCCTTGAGGAGTTCCGTTTGGTATTTTGGGCAATTTCCGGTGAAGTAGATGTGTGGGCAGTCTTCAATGACAAAGGGGTCATTCCCACGCATTGGGTAGGCGAATTTGGTATCCGGACACGTTGGAACAATGTGCCCCCAACGGAAGGTAGCCTTGAGTGCCGCCAGGGCATCGGGAATTTGTGAATATCGCACAATATCATCGACATTCTGCCCTGACATCCCGAGAATACTCCTCCCGGCAATTTCACACGCATACGGATTCGGGACACTCTGGCAAGTCTTGAGTTTGCTGCATTTGGGCAGGAGGAGCATGTGAATGGGTTGCTGTGGCAGGAGGGATGATGTTGGATCATACTCTCCCGGCATTAGGTCTACATTGACTGATTGGCTGAGTTGCTCGAGGAACTTATCAACTGCTCTTATGCCATTGACATCTTCCGCCGTTGCCTGTTGCTCCATATCCAACGACTCCACTCGATTATCCTCAGTTTTCACCGAATTTCCCGCCACAATTACTCGTACAACTGACTGAGGATCAAACCCACTTCCTCCAAACCAATTCCCAAAGAGCCACTGCTGAAGAATCTCCAGGGGCATTGCTAAATTATCTGCATGTGTCTGAAAATTTATTTTTTATCTGCATTTAACTTGGAACATCCTATGAAAACGAAAAAGAATCTCCTCACCATGTTTAGACCGGAAATCAGGACAATTGACGGGGAATTATCGAGTGTTTTGAGTGATTCCTGTGGCCCACACTCATAGAAGAGAATCTCATCCACATGGAACCTCCCCTGCTCCAGAATATGACCTAAATACGAAGTAATAAAATAGTCTTGCATGAGAAATTGCGTGATGAGGACAAGGAACGGTGCTTTGTCTGTGCAACTTCCCTCCCACACAGTTTGTTTTTTAGTTTAATTAACACATAAAGCATTGAGTGCGTAATGAAGAAATTATATATCCATGAATTTGTGCATTAATTAACAAGAAGTAAGAGTATTTTTGGTGTCCATTTGAGGGGTGTCTCTGTGGTGTGTAATAATGGAAAAAAATGTTCCCGGAAGCAGAACAGAAACACATAAATTGCTAATCTACGTTCTTTAACTTACTGGTGACACCTTCAAGAATTCATAAGAATGGCTCATTTGACGCACAAAAGGATTGTAAAAGAGATAAGAATAAATTCATTAAATCTCAAACTCTTCCTGAAATCTCAATTTTGTTGGGAGAATGGGCGAAAGCTGAGAACTTACCAAGGACAGCACACATAATTCCCGTAACAACATCATGCGGGACAATGTTACCAAACAGCCGGACCCTCTGCAGCTCATCCTCCAGCATGACAACATCGGAATCATCTGTGAAACTGGGGGCAATCGGCTGTGGCATGATGTGTGTCACCTTTGCCAATTCCTTCAGAACACTCGGCTTGAGCACCTGTTGCTTGAAAATGGTTCCAATTATCACGCATTTCTCCTGATTCTCATCATTCAGATCATGAATTTTCCTTATTGGATACTGTGTGCCCCATTTCTGCTGCACCTTCTCCCGCAGGAGTCCCAGCATTACTTCACATCGAGCCACGTAGAGGTTATGAAATTGTCTGTTGTAATCATGCTTTGCTGGCAGGATGAATCTCTGGGATTTATTCACGTACTCCACGTCCAATCTCCCTGGGCCCTTTTCGTGCCCATTGCACCCATTTTGAACGGAATTCTGAGTCATTTTTTCACACAAATTTCCCTCGTCTAATAAGAAAATAACCGCGACTTTTTGTTTACTCACAAAGCCATCTATAGTTACAACAGTACACGACAAAAAAGTATTCTTGATGACAAAATTGGCAGCTGAAAATGACAAAAATCTTTTTCCGTGTACCGCTGGGGGTAGAAGTTGCGCAACAATAAGATAAAAAACAAATTGTCTGCGCCGCCATGATCAGTTTCTGCCGGCAAAGTGTCGTGTCAGCTGTAAAATCGCATTTCCAGCCCATCCGTCAATTGAGTTCTGCCCTGAGAAGTATGGAGAAGCACGGTGTGGTACCAGATGTCATCCCAGTGGCCCCAAAGGAGCTGCTGAAGGTTTCCTATCCGAGTGGAGTGCTCGTGAGTGAGGGGAATGAGCTCACACCCACTCAGGTGAAGGATGTTCCAACTGTCACCTGGAACGGTGAATCCGGGACTTTCTATACGCTCTGCATGACGGATCCGGATGCCCCATCGCGCAAGGAGCCCACCTACCGTGAATGGCATCACTGGCTCGTCGGGAACATCCCGGGGAGTGATGTTGCCAAGGGGGAGACCCTATCGGCTTATGTGGGAAGTGGACCACCGGAAGGAACGGGACTGCACCGCTATGTCTTTCTGCTTTACAAGCAAAATGGGCAGCTCTCCTTCACGGAGCCCCGTTTAACCAATACAAGTGCCGGCAACAGAGGCTGCTTCTCCATCCAGAAATTCGCCGAGAAGTACAAGCTGGAGCTTCTTGCTGGAAACTTCTATCAGGCTCAGTGGGATGACTACGTGCCTCTGCTCTACAAGCAACTCGGAGCCTAAATTGAAGGCGCGAACTAAAGCATTTAATTCTGTTTGATTTATAAACTCTGTATTTGAGCGGGTGTTGGGTCAATAAAATGAATTACAAGCCCCCTCCCGCATGTTTTCTCTGCACAATGAGGTGCTTCCGGACTTACAGCTGAAGTCCCTGCATTGAGCGTGTTAGAGTGTTCAAATCCCAAATGACTAGCTGACCATCGAGTCCGGAAGTGCTGATACGCGTCACAGACGCCTTATTCCCTCCGAAAATCCTGAGGCAAGCAATTGCATTCTGATGGATTGACTCGAGGTTCGTATCCGTGTTCTCAGTGCGCAAATTCCTGTCGAGTGACTGGAAGATGCGCATTGCAGAAATCCCTCCGGCTTCCTTCTTCTGCGTCTGATCCAATTTGGCATACAGTGCAATCTCATTGCCTTCCCCGAGGGTATAGATGAGTGGCATGCAGCTATGCCCGGCAACAACGACGGATCGTGGGGAGATCCATTCGCAGCACAGGAAGGGAAGATAGGGTGTTCGAATCTTGGTGATTTGCATCCCATTGGATGCATCAGCAACCTTTATGGCTGCATCGTGTCCCGTCCAGCAGATTCTATTGCCATCCGCGGAGAAGCTGACACTGTGCACCCATCCCCCACCACGTTCGGAATGCTTAAACTCCGCCATGAGCTGTCCGAGGGGCATTTTGGTGCCCCACGGTGTGGGAGAGGGCTGATCCTCAATGTCCTTGATGTAGGCCGAGAAAACGCGCACCTTGTAGTCCGTGGAGCCAGCCACGAGTAAGATATTGTTGGGATGCCAATCCAGTGATGTCACAGTAGACCTGATGGGCTTCTTGATGTGCTTCGACACCCACCAATCGTTCTCCTGCTCAAAGTAGCACACAGAGATGAGCCTGGCCCCAGATCCCACGGCAAACTTATTCTCCAGCGGTGACCACTTGACGCACGTGGCAGCCCGGTTGATACGAAGCAACACCAAGGCCGGCTTCCACTTCCCATCATCTCCCTGAGTCCACACGTAGGCATTCCTGTCCACGGCACACGTTACAATGCGATTCGTATTGGGAGCCCAATCAATGCCCATCACGCGCAAATCATGCTGATTCAGCACATCCAGCAGCTTCCAATCAGCAGAACCCTCCCTCTTGTAGATATGCACCTCATGGTTGTTTGGGGAAATTGCAATTTCTGCCCACAAAAAGAAATCCAATCAAATCTTCCCGAAAGAATAAAAAATAAAATTCAGAAGAAAACTCACGAGATCGATCTTTGTTCCAGGCATGGCAAGTGATGGGATTGAGATTCCCACCAAATGTATGTCTCTCAGTCATTTTCAGCTAAAATACTTTACTGGTGATGAAGATAAGGATCCAAAAAATTGCCCTGAAAGATTTTTTCTTCATTAGTGGTGGATGATTCATAAACATACCCCACCCAGATTACCTTTTGTGATGAAAAAATGACGTTTCTGGGGAGAATTTCGCGGACTCTGGACAGTCTACACGAAATATCCACTTGGGGGAAGATGCACAAACTACTTTTACCCGGAAGAGTAATGAAAAACCTGGGAAAATTGCAAAAAATCCTTTCCGCGAAGAAAAAATGTCAAAACTTCTTCACCACAAAATTTTGGAGAAGAAATTCCCCACTTTCCGTGGTGAATATTCAGTGCGTGGTGAATAAGTCAGGTGATTTTTGTTTACAAACAACGTGGTGTAAACGTGCGTAGTAAAAATTTTCATTCATAAACTTTATTGCTAAATTTTTATCCGGAAAAACTGCGATGGCAGTTGTTTTCCGATGTGAAAATTGCCTTTTCCTGAGTCACAAAGAATTAATTGACTCCCACTATCGTGGTGTGTATGAAATTAAGCCGGAATTCTTTGAGATAAACCAGCCATATGCCCAAAGGTGTGACAGTCCCAATCAAAAGCGGAAACGGAGGAAGTTGTGTAAACAGGAAGTGAGTAATTCAAATTGTAAATACTTCCATTAATCATCGACTAATGTCCTGAATTTATTTCATTTGCAGGAAAATGCCGAATTGGAGGAGAAATTGAGAGATTTTGTAGGGAAATGCAGGGAAACTGGATATTTTGGTGGAAATCCCGGGATGACAAATGAAGAAGCTGTGGTGGAAGCAGCCAGAGTTCACAATCACAGCATTTCGCATCCAGTTTTGCAGGGAGAAAATAAAAATCTCCAATGTATTTGTACAAAAGTAGACGAAGAGGAATTTATTATCCCTCCAAATTGTCGATTTTATCAGAATGATGTGCGGCAAATTGAGAAATTCCTGCCTTCCGGTGAGGAGTTTGACCTCATTGTGATTGATCCACCGTGGTGGAATAAGTACATTCGACGTGTCAAGAGAGCCAATCGCAATATCAGCTATGACATGCTGTATAATGACGATGTGGCTGCCATTCCCATCGGGGGATTGACCTCAGGCAGGTGCATTGTGGCAATTTGGTGTACAAACAACAAGAGTCACCTGGAGGACATTGCGAGCAAGTTCATTCCCCGCTGGGGCCTCAAATACGTGACTCAGTGGCTATGGATGAAGGTCACGAAGGCTGGAGAGCCAATTTGTAGCTTTGCTGGAGAGGAAAAGAAGCAACCCTATGAGAGAATCATTGTAGCTGTAAAGGATACCGCCCTAGAGGAGAGAATCCCAAAAGATCTGATCCTCTTCAGCGTACCGAGTTCAATACATTCCCACAAACCACCTCTTCTGGATGTCTTCAAACCCTACCTACCTGAGGAACCAAAATGCCTGGAAATCTTTGCACGATACCTTCATCCGGGCTTCACGTCCATCGGCCTTGAGGTACTAAAACTACAGCATGTAAGTTTATTCAATAAACTCAATATTTGAGAGATTTTATTTTTTTTTTTATCAATGCCCATTGACAACTCCGGTCTTGTAGCCATTTGGATTCATTGTCTGCCACCGCCAGAAGTCGGTGCACATCTCTTCCAGCGTATACTCTGCCTTCCACCCAAGTTCTGTCTCTGCCAAGGTGGGATCCGCATACATTGATGAGATATCTCCCTCCCGTCGTGCCTCAATCACGTAGGGAACTTTCACATTGTTCACTCTCTCGAATGTCTTGAGCAATTCCAGTACGGAGACTCCCTTCCCTGTGCCCAAATTGTACATCTGGGTTGGTTAAGACAAAATAATGCATTAGAGAGGAATCTTTAGATTGAAAATTGTTACAAAACTCACCCTGAGACGAAGATGTTGCTTCTCGAGCTTCTCAAGTGCCTTCACATGTCCTGTACTGAGGTCCATTACGTGAATATAGTCGCGGATTCTGTAGGAAAAAAGAGAATTTAGCTTAAAAAGGAATCCCAAAAAATAGGCTTCTAAAGAACATCCTACCCCGTTCCATCGGGCGTGTCGTAGTCATCCCCAAATATTGTCAGACATTCCTTCTTCCCACTGGCCACCTGACTGATGTAGGGCATGAGGTTGGTGAATTGTTTTGTGGGATCCTCCCCAATGAGCCCAGATTTATGCGCTCCTACTGGGTTGAAGTACCTCAAAGCAATAATATTCCATTCCTCCTCAGCCACGGAGATATCTCGCAGCATTTCCTCAATAAAGAACTTTGTCCTCCCGTAGACATTGGTCACCCGCCCAGTTTCCTTCTCCTCCGTTATCGGGAGCTCCTTCGGTTCACCGTAAACCGTGCATGAGCTGGAGAAGACCAAATTGAAGACTTTGTGCTTCTTCATCACCTCCAGCAGGTGAATCATGCCAATTAGATTGTTCTTGTAGTACAAAAGTGGTTGCTGCATTGACTCCCCAACGGCCTTCATGGCGGCAAAGTGAATGACCGAATCGATTTTGTACTGAATTGAAAGTGGATGGAGAAGAAATTAGGTAGGATGGTACTTTATTAATTTTTTAGGAGCTCATTTCAAGGATTTTTCCATAAAGAATTTATTGGAATTTGTGGTGGTCTTTTTGTTTGAGAATTTGATTTTATTTCTAAGAAATTGAACTTTTCGTGGATTTAGCTATTAATTTTTGATTAATAAACTGATCAGTTTAAAAATTATTTAATTAAGAAATAAGAAAATTAGTTTTTTAAAAGATTTCTATGAAATATCTGTTCATAACTTTAGGGCATAAAATATAACAATTAAAACGATTAATAATTTCTCTGTGCACCTGATGAAGGCCTCTAAACAGAGCTGAATGCTTTGATTACAATATAATTTTTATTAAGAAATCCTCACTATTGAGCAGATTAACATTCACTCGAGAACCTCACGAACGATCATTATTTATTCAGAAAAACTAGAGAGCAATAAAATAATTATATTTTTGTTCTTTTAAAGCTTTTGAAGCCTTCAACTTTATCAAATATTTTTAGATTTAATTTACTTTAATAAAAAGAATCTTTCTTTTAACTAATTATATTTGATTAAGCATTATTTAGTTTACTAAATAAATTCTTATGTTCAAAACGACATTTTCAATCCATGCGTGGCTTAACAAACAAAGCTTTAATTTTTCTTTTCTAAAGCAAATAAGAAATAGAGCATGAAAAGCAAATGTTTGGTCTTTAACTTGCCATATTAAATGCAATAGTATATTCTGGCATATTCTATGAATGAACTACAAATAATACCGTCAATTACCGTAAATTGGATCAACAGAAAATCTACTAAAATGTTTAAAAAATTAGAATTCCTAAAATCCACAAAATGGTTCTAGTTTAATGAGCTTTTTAGAGGAAGTTTAAGTTAAAAATTTTCCCAATTTTGCATTGCTAATCAAAATTCTCCCCTGTTTACGGCATAGAGCTACTTTTGACCGTTTTTAAAACATTTTTAAAATAATTTTAATTATTTTTAAACAATATTTTCGGGTAAATGCTGGGCTTCAATGCAAAATCCGTTGAAACACAGAAATGAAGAAAAGGAATTAAAATACAAACTCACCTTCTGGAAGATCTGATCGAGTGCTTCGAGATCCAGGAGATCGCATCTGTGGAAGTCAACGGTCTTCCCTGTGATTTGTGCCACACGCTGCAGTGCAACAGATTCATTCTTGAAATTATTGACGGCATTGGCAAAGTTGTCCAGTGCGATCACTTGGTAGCCAGCCTCTTGGAGACTCACAACGCAGTGGGATCCAATGTAACCGGCTCCACCAGTCACCAAGACAGTTTTCCCATTAGACATGTTGTTCTGTGCATTTGGGGGAGAAGAGAGAGACAATTATAAAGCCAAGAAGAACGATCATTAGGAGGTTTTCATTCTTTTTTTATTATTTCTTCTGTGGAGCGGAGTATTGTTTGCACTTGAATTAAATTGCATACAAAGGGGTTAATGGCATCGCAATAAAGAGCCATTCCACAAGAAGTTGTGCCATGAAATAATTCCCCATTGGCGATTTAAGAAGAAGATGGAAGAAAAAAAACAGAGGAAGAGAAGGAGGATTGTGTGAAGGAACCGCATGAATGAGAATGATCGCTTGATGAGGAGAAGAAGATAGAGAGTCAGAGAACCTTGAGAATTGAAGATGAGGCTGAGACATTGACTTGGTGAGGAGAAGAAGATGAGCATGGAGACAGAATACCAAATGAGCTTTCGATTTCTTTACCCGCGCGCGCACTAAAAGATCACTCTTGATCGCCAAAAAAAGATCAAGCCACGTTAAGAATATTTTGCACGAAAAATGCCAAAGTCAAGGTACGAAAAATTTCCTTTTATTCCTCTTTTCTTGTCTTTTGAAGAGGCGAAAATTTAAAAATAGAGCTTAAAAATGCTCCGCAAGACACCGCGCGAATGAGGAGCTATGAGAACCGGTTAAATGTGAATTTTTGAGCAGAAGCCACGATCGCGGTGCACGATCAATATGCCGTATGATGACATCACTAACATATTTCTGTGTGATTTACAGTTAAAAGAGCATACTTTACACACCACGTAGACGTAATGTTGGGAGCTTTTATGTGACCTTTTTTTTTTTTCAACAAAAGGAAGAAGAAAATATTTCCGTTAGAATTTCTATCTAATTGAGATCTCACGACAATATATCAATGAGGACGCACGCACGATCAAACTCACAGATTACGTATCAATTTTTTTAGACACTCGAGGGAATCACCAGCAGCAGTGGCTGAATTTTTTTTCAATTGATAGGGCAATAAAAAAGTAAAAAATATCCACCTTGACACACGATAATTAACTCAAACACGTGACTTCATCGTGTATTCAGCATTTTTATGCTCAATCGAAATTTAAATTATTCTCTCTCATTTTTTTTGCTCCTTCACAATAATTCAATCACTTTGGTAATGGGAGGAAGATGGGATGCAAAAAAACAACGTCCATGAATTTCTTGGTAGTTAAATAAAAATGTGCAAAATGTGGAAATTTGTTTAACACACTTCTGTTGAAGATCTTTCCACAAATTATGTGCCTCAAAGATCACAACGAACGGGAGAGGATGGCATAGATTTTTTTCTCTACAAACTAAATGGAAAGATCTCTCAAAGTTCATCAATATGGCAAAGAAGCTTCTTAGAAGAACCTGTTTCACCTACTTAATTTTACAATATTCCTGCAAGAAGTTGATTATTTTTTCACAAATGATGCACACAGAATGATGATTTTGATCACTAAAGCAGCCACACACACGCGATCAATGGAATTTTTTCTCCGTAATCACTTAAATATCATTAAAAAAAACTTCTAACTTTGAGAATTTGTGAAGAAGAAGTCGTGAGAACGCAATCAAACGTCCAAACGAACCAAATGTTGCTACTCGAATGAACAAAACACGATCTCTTCCCCTATTTATGGGTTCTTCATTCGGTTGCGGTGCTGGAGAATTGGTCGGAATTGCACGAAAGGTACCCACCAGATGTAGCCAACCTTTAGCGATCACTCTTGAATTCCTGTGGTTAACTCGGTTAACTGAAAGAAAAGCTTTGAATTCTTCTATTAGTCATCTGGAAATTATTTTTGCATTCAATCATCATTCACATAATCTTCAAAAGACACGTGGAATTAATATTAAATGTTGCAAAGTATTTTAATTAATTGGTTCTCGATCAATCTATGGTAAAGAATATTATTTTAAATACATAGGCTAATCAAGATCTCTTTTGCTTTTGAAAGGCTTTGTAAATTAAAATCTCCTTTAAAAGGACTGACTAAGAAGCTACTATAATAGATTTAAATTAATAGTAGGTAACTAGTTGGCAGGGGGGCAATAACTATGGCCTAAGGTGAACCATGAACGCAAGATTTGCGATCTTTATATGGAGTGAGCGCAAGTGAATGCAAGATCGCAAGATTGAACGCAAGCAACTGCACCATGAACGCAATAGTTATTGCCCCCTGCTAGTTGGAGGAATTTATTATGAATAAGATTTTTTTTTGAATTTTTTCCTTCAAGTTTAGGCTAAATTTTTGGCTAAAATCAGTTTTTCGCATTTTCTGGCTCTCCTGTTGATTTTAGAGCAAATCTGAATGGATTTTTGGGTCATCCCGTACCCGCAGGTTCGTCGATGAGCCTGATTGATATGTACCAAAGGGAAGTTTCAATTCCAAAAAATAAGAATTTTCAATTTTTACCTTAAAGTTTAGGCTAAATTTTTGGCTAAAATCAGTTTTTCGCATTTTCTGGCTCTCCTGTTGATTTTAGAGCAAATCTGAATGGATTTTTGGGTCATCCCGTACCCGCAGGTTCGTCGATGAGCCTGATCGATATGTACCAAAGGGAAGTTTCAATTCCAAAAAATAAGAATTTTCAATTTTTACCTTAAAGTTTAGGCTGAATTTTTGGCTAAAATCAGTTTTTTGCATTTTCTGGCTCTCCTGTTGATTTTAGAGCAAATCTGAATGGATTTTTGGGTCATCCCGTACCCGCAGGTTCGTCGATGAGCCTGATCGATATGTACCAAAGGGAAGTTTCAATTCCAAAAAATAAGAATTTTCAATTTTTACCTTAAAGTTTAGGCTAATTTTTTGGCTAAAATCAGTTTTTTGCATTTTCTGGCTCTCCTGTTGATTTTTGAGCAAATCTGAATGGATTTTTGGGTCATCCCGTACCCGCAGGTTCGTCGATGAGCCTGATCGATATGTACCAAAGGGAAGTTTCAGTTGCAAAAAATAAGAATTTTCAATTTTTACCTTGAAGTTTAGGCTGAATTTTTGGCTGAAAACACTTTTTCGCATTTTCTGGCTGTCCTGTTGATTTTAGAGCAAATCTGAATGGATTTTTGGGTCATCCCGTACCCGCAGGTTCGTCGATGAGCCTGATCGATATGTACCAAAGGGAAGTTTCAATTCCAAAAAATAAGAATTTTCAATTTTTACCTTAAAGTTTAGGCTGAATTTTTGGCTAAAATCAGTTTTTTGCATTTTCTGGCTCTCCTGTTGATTTTAGAGCAAATCTGAATGGATTTTTGGGTCATCCCGTACCCGCAGGTTCGTCGATGAGCCTGATCGATATGTACCAAAGGGAAGTTTCAATTCCAAAAAATAAGAATTTTCAATTTTTACCTTAAAGTTTAGGCTAATTTTTTGGCTAAAATCAGTTTTTTGCATTTTCTGGCTCTCCTGTTGATTTTTGAGCAAATCTGAATGGATTTTTGGGTCATCCCGTACCCGCAGGTTCGTCGATGAGCCTGATCGATATGTACCAAAGGGAAGTTTCAGTTGCAAAAAATAAGAATTTTCAATTTTTACCTTAAAGTTTAGGCTAAATTTTTGGCTAAAATCAGTTTTTCGCATTTTCTGGCTCTCCTGTTGATTTTAGAGCAAATCTGAATGGATTTTTGGGTCATCCCGTACCCGCAGGTTCGTCGATGAGCCTGATCGATATGTACCAAAGGGAAGTTTCAATTCCAAAAAATAAGAATTTTCAATTTTTACCTTAAAGTTTAGGCTGAATTTTTGGCTAAAATCAGTTTTTCGCATTTTCTGGCTCTCCTGTTGATTTTAGAGCAAATCTGAATGGATTTTTGGGTCATCCCGTACCCGCAGGTTCGTCGATGAGCCTGATCGATATGTACCAAAGGGAAGTTTCAATTCCAAAAAATAAGAATTTTCAATTTTTACCTTAAAGTTTAGGCTAATTTTTTGGCTAAAATCAGTTTTTTGCATTTTCTGGCTCTCCTGTTGATTTTTGAGCAAATCTGAATGGATTTTTGGGTCATCCCGTACCCGCAGGTTCGTCGATGAGCCTGATCGATATGTACCAAAGGGAAGTTTCAGTTGCAAAAAATAAGAATTTTCAATTTTTACCTTAAAGTTTAGGCTGAATTTTTGGCTAAAATCAGTTTTTTGCATTTTCTGGCTCTCCTGTTGATTTTAGAGCAAATCTGAATGGATTTTTGGGTCATCCCGTACCCGCAGGTTCGTCGATGAGCCTGATCGATATGTACCAAAGGGAAGTTTCAATTCCAAAAAATAAGAATTTTCAATTTTTACCTAAAAGTTTAGGCTGAATTTTTGGCTGAAATCAGTTTTTTGCATTTTCTGGCTCTCCTGTTGATTTTTGAGCAAATCTGAATGGATTTTTGGGTCATCCCGTACCCGCAGGTTCGTCGATGAGCCTGATCGATATGTACCAAAGGGAAGTTTCAGTTGCAAAAAATAAGAATTTTCAATTTTTACCTTAAAGTTTAGGCTGAATTTTTGGCTAAAATCAGTTTTTTGCATTTTCTGGCTCTCCTGTTGATTTTAGAGCAAATCTGAATGGATTTTTGGGTCATCCCGTACCCGCAGGTTCGTCGATGAGCCTGATCGATATGTACCAAAGGGAAGTTTCGATTCCAAAAAATAAGAATTTTCAATTTTTACCTTAAAGTTTAGGCTAAATTTTTGGCTAAAATCAGTTTTTCGCATTTTCTGGCTCTCCTGTTGATTTTAGAGCAAATCTGAATGGATTTTTGGGTCATCCCGTACCCGCAGGTTCGTCGATGAGCCTGATCGATATGTACCAAAGGGAAGTTTCAATTCCAAAAAATAAGAATTTTCAATTTTTACCTTAAAGTTTAGGCTAAATTTTTGGCTAAAATCAGTTTTTCGCATTTTCTGGCTCTCCTGTTGATTTTAGAGCAAATCTGAATGGATTTTTGGGTCATCCCGTACCCGCAGGTTCGTCGATGAGCCTGATCGATATGTACCAAAGGGAAGTTTCAGTTGCAAAAAATAAGAATTTTCAATTTTTACCTTAAAGTTTAGGCTAAATTTTTGGCTAAAATCAGTTTTTTGCATTTTCTGGCTCTCCTGTTGATTTTAGAGCAAATCTGAATGGATTTTTGGGTCACCCCGTACCCGCAGGTTCGTCGATGAGCCTGATCGATATGTACCAAAGGGAATTTTCAATTTTTACCTAAAAGTTTAGGCTGAATTTTTGGCTGAAATCAGTTTTTTGCATTTTCTGGCTCTCCTGTTGATTTTAGAGCAAATCTGAATGGATTTTTGGGTCATCCCGTACCCGCAGGTTCGTCGATGAGCCTGATCGATATGTACCAAAGGGAAGTTTCAGTTGCAAAAAATAAGAATTTTCAATTTTTACCTTAAAGTTTAGGCTGAATTTTTGGCTAAAATCAGTTTTTTGCATTTTCTGGCTCTCCTGTTGATTTTAGAGCAAATCTGAATGTATTTTTGGGTCATCCCGTACCCGCAGGTTCGTCGATGAGCCTGATCGATATGTACCAAAGGGAATTTTCAATTTTTACCTAAAAGTTTAGGCTGAATTTTTGGCTGAAATCAGTTTTTTGCATTTTCTGGCTCTCCTGTTGATTTTAGAGCAAATCTGAATGGATTTTTGGGTCATCCCGTACCCGCAGGTTCGTCGATGAGCCTGATCGATATGTACCAAAGGGAAGTTTCAGTTGCAAAAAATAAGAATTTTCAATTTTTACCTCGAAATTTAGGCTGAATTTTTGGCTAAAATCAGTTTTTTGCATTTTCTGGCTCTCCTGTTGATTTTAGAGCAAATCTGAATGGATTTTTGGGTCATCCCGTACCCGCAGGTTTGTCGATGAGCCTGATCGATATGTACCAAAGGGAAGTTTCAATTCCAAAAAATAAGAATTTTCAATTTTTACCTCGAAGTTTAGGCTGAATTTTTGGCTATTTTGGTCTCTGGTGTCTCTACCTTAATTTTCGTCTAAATAAAAATTAATCTATTGTCTCAAATGAAAACTTCTAGGTCTTGAAAACATTTCTATTGCCTTTCAGAAAAAAATCATTTTACAATTGAAATAAAATTTACTTTAAAAAAATTAATTCAATGCTTAAGATTCAATAAATTTCCCTGTAAAAAAGAAAACTCCAAATAATGAACCTTCTCACAGCTCTGAATTATTTTCCATTTCCCCGTTGATTTTCCAACGTGTGTCGTTCACTAAAATTTGCATAGGTAAATGAGAAAAGAAAGAGAAAAAACGAGAAATGATAACTTCTTATCACTTTATGTACAGCAAATTTCTTTATTTCAAAGTATAATGCTGGCATACAAAAAATATCTGCATTGGTTTTGAAAAAATATGCAATCGCGACTTTGGATATTGTCGAGTTTTATTCGTTTTTCTTTTTAATCATTAAAAAAAAGTTAAAATATTAATCAGACCTACTAAAAAAATAATTAAGGACCCTTTTGTCATATTTTTTTATGTGTATAAGATTATGTATTAAAGTACAAAAGCGCCTTCCTTCGGAAACTCCTTGATTAATAAGAAAAATCATCGTCTTGAGTTCCTTTTTATTATTTTTTTTTTTGTGGGAAAAATTCCTTGTAAAATTTTGGCATTTTGGCTTTGATGGATATTCATGATGATGTTGGACAAATGTTTTATAAGTAGGTAAAGATTTGTTGTTGTTGTTCTTGTAGGTTTTTAAGGCCTCATTTCTCTTGTCAATAACCCTCTTTCGTAGTTTTTTTATTAATATATAATATCTAATAATAATAATATATGTACACATACAGTCTAAGTCTAAGAGATGATAGTTTCTTCGCCTGCAGACAGCTATCACACACCATTCCTTTCAATTTATGATTTTCTTTTTCTTTCAGTGTTAGAACCTTTTTTGTTTTTGTTGCTTTTTCTTTAATCTTACAAACTACCTATACTTTCTCCCCTTTTTAACCTTTTCTTAACTTTTTTATGTGAATGAGATGATTTCTTTTATGCAACTCCGACAACGCTTTGACGCTGCGAGACCTTCTGTTCCGGCGGTACACTGAGACTACTCGTGGTAGTCGTTGGGCTATCCACAAGGGGCTCGTCATCACCCGAAATGAGGGCCTCCGATTCAGATTCAACCACCTTCTCGCGACTCTCCTTGCGTATTGAGCGATACTTTACCTTTACCCGTTGCAGGATACTCGGATCCCCAGCGCCATTCCCCTGGAGACGCTTCTTGTTCTTCCGTGTGTGTCGCATGAGGAAGTTGTCTGTCACCCAAAATATCAGCATCTGTTGGCAATTTAATTAACAAAAAATCAGCAAAAACAGCAAAACTCCAATGAAAAAGCAGGTCAACTTACATTGACAAAGAAGGGGATGATTAACATGACGACAGCCAATTCGATCTTTGGATCAGAGAAGGGAGAGAGAACAAAGTTCTTGACATTATCCCAAAAGTCCATTTGAATGAAGATGGTCGTGATGAGCTTTACAACAGCCATTAGCCCAATGTAGATCCACGTTTGGTAGATCCAGGACTTTTGAGCACCGTATTCGCCAAAATTGATGGCATCCCAGTGGCGTGTACGCGCCAGGTATTGGCACACCCGGATCCCCACGTAGATGATGAAGAGTCCAATTGTGGAGTCCAGGAGAAAGTTGATGATGTACCAGGTGCAGGGGTCACCCTGAAAGAGTGGTGCCAGGTAGACATTTGTCATGTGAATGACCAGCGCCCCAATGCCCTGCTTCGATGTATCGTACCACCATGTCTCCCACGAGCGACGCACATAGGGTGGCTCACAGAAGCGCTTAACTGCCAGAAGAAAAAAAAATCAAGACGTGTCAATAAAGAGATCAAAAGTCACTCCAAAGGGCATCCTAGCTATAGCTAGAGACTAACCTATGAGGCAGAGGAAGGCAATCCCCGCCAGCAAACCCTGCAGAAACCACCCAAAGACATCCGTGAGGGAGTCCTTGGTGCAATGAAGACTCGACCACTGTGTGTTCTCCGTGAAGACCGATGAGTATTGTGATGAATTCATTTAATTACAATAACACAGATTTTTTGAGAAATAATCCCCACCGAGCATCACCAACATTGAAGGAATTTCACGATGCTGCTCAAATTGCGCGTCACACGAGCGCCCAACACAACAACCAAGCACCCACCAAGTGTACACCACCATGCGCTAATTAAATGCAAATCGCGAAATAATTTAATTAAGACAATTTTCTCAGTTTTTCCTTCGCTGAATTCTTTCAAGAAAATTAACCCAACTTTATTTTCCTTTTTACTTTGACACTTCTACGTAGTGAAGTTGGCTGCTATTCACAAATTCGTGGGTTAGGTGAGCAGCGACATCTGCTTCCGCTTTCTTTTCATTTCGTCCACATTGTTAGTGGAAGATTTGTGGCCGATTTTCCAGCTATTTTTGCCAAATAGCAAGCTCCGTGTGCATCCAGATTTGCACTAAAACACATCAAGAATGCCTCCTAAGTTTGATCCAAATGAAGTGAAGTTCGGTGAGTGATCAGGAAGCCGGGAAAACAGTGAAAACTCTCGTCCTGCTTACGTCTCCACAGTTTGACGGATTTGCTTATTGTTTTTTCCTCAATTTCAGTGTACCTCCGGTGTGTGGGAGGCGAAGTGGGTGCAACGTCAACCTTGGCCCCTAAAATTGGTCCCCTCGGTCTGGTGAGTATCCCTCCTGTGTTTGAAAAACTCCGGATTTATTGCTTCATAACCTCAAAAAGAGTCCCCGGATGGGATTTCTAATTTAACTCCCGTTGTTTTCATTTTGCAGTCCCCAAAGAAGGTGGGTGATGACATTGCAAAAGCAACGGCAGACTGGAAAGGACTGAAAATCACGGTTCAGCTGCGAATCCAGAACCGACAGGCCACAATTGCCGTCGTCCCATCGGCGTCGTCGCTCATCATTCGTGCCCTCAAGGAACCACCACGGGACAGGAAGAAGGTGAAGAACATCAAGCACAGCGGCAATATCACCTTTGACGACATCCTGGCCATCGCACGCACCATGCGGGAACGCTCAATGGCCCGGGAGCTTAAGGGGACATGCAAAGAGATCCTCGGAACTGCCCAGAGTGTTGGATGCACCGTCGACGGCCGTAATCCACACGATATAATCAATGACATCAACAGCGGTGCCGTCGAGGTGCCGGCTGAGTAAGCCAGAAGTGATGATGTCCAGGAAATACAAAATTAATAAGAAAATTATCTTTGTTTTTCATTATTTTTTGAGGAGGCATAATTTGGTGTTTTTCCGGATTTTCTGGTTGGAAAAATTGAATGTTTGTTCTTAGTTTTCATTGGAAAATTCAAAAACTTCTTATAAGGTTGTTTATTTTGATTTTTTTCTGTTCCTTAGATACTTTATAGCTTTTCCGATAATTTTTCCATCGGAAAATATGATTTTTCATCTTTATGGGTTCTTTTGAAACGGAAAATTCGCCAAAAATTGTGAGAAAGTTTGAAAATTATATTTCCCGCCAAAATTACCACGGAATAAAGAAAATGAAAAGCCTCTTGATTCTTTTGACAATTGACACACCCCTTGGATTACTTAACACAACACAACAAAATAGTGCGGCGTTTTTCTCTCATTTTCTGTGTTTTACCTGGAAAAAAGTGAAAATATCATTGTAATTTCTGTGCAAAAAGATAAATATACAATGGATGACGAAGCGGAAACGTACAAATTGTGGAGAATTCGCAAAACTGTGATGCAGGTGAGGAAAAACTAATTCCAAAACTACGACATAACCTCAAACTTTTTACAAAATATTGTGAAAATCCTTAAAATTCTCTCAATTTTCACAGCTAAGCCATGATAGGGGGTATTTGGTGACTCAGGATGAATTGGATCTCACTCTGGAACAGTTTAAGGAGACTTTTGGAGACAAACCAAGGTAGGTAGTTTAGTTTGTGTTGCTTCCGGAACTTGTGGTAATTTCCTTTCGACATATTTCAGTGAAAAACACCCCTCACGGCAGGATTTGACCGTTCTTGTGGCCCACAATGACGATCCCACGGATCAAATGTTTGTCTTCTTCCCTGAAGAACCGAAAATTGGCATAAAAACCATCAAAACATACTGCACGCGAATGCAGGAGGAGAACATTCATCGAGCTATTGTGGTTGTCCAGGCGGGAATGACACCATCGGCTAAGCAGTCTCTCGTGGATATGGCCCCAAAGTATATTCTTGAACAATTCCTCGAATCTGAGCTTCTTATCAACATCACGGAGCACGAATTGGTGCCGGAACACGTTGTAATGACGCCGGAGGAGAAACAGGAACTCCTATCGCGATACAAACTCAAGGAAAACATGCTAATGCGCATCCAGGCTGGTGATCCCGTGGCACGGTACTTTGGGCTAAAGCGTGGGCAGGTGGTGAAGATTATTCGCCCCTCGGAGACTGCGGGGCGGTACATTTCGTATCGACTGGTGTGCTAAAATAAAAGAAGCCGCGGGGGTAGATTTATAGAAAGAATAAGGTACGTTTTATTTTCTTTTTTTTTTCTTGTATGGAATTTTGGGCTGAAGAAGAGTTTGGGTCATTGACACACGCGCACGTCAAAGTTGTGGAAATTTGAGGAAAATGCCAAATGGGTGGAAAAAATGTGGGTGGTGCAAGAATTGATGTAGGATGGGGGGAGGAAGCTAATTCGGCAATAAATTAAAGTTCGAATTTCCAACAATGCCACATTTGTTTCAAAATAGCCATCCATCAGCTGTTTTTACTTTATGTAAGTTCTCTTGCGGATATATAAATAGGTGCAGACACATTATATACGAGAGCTTCGAAAACGAGAAATGTGCTGCTATGCAACACATAAGGTGCCGACGACATTTTTTGCAGTGTGCGTATGAAAATTTTGAATTTTGGCCCGAAAAATTTCAATAAATTTTTTTTCATTTAAATAATATTTTCATTTATTTTTATGTGGGGAGCGGGGTAATTTGAGTGTTGTCTCTCGAGAAAAAAATAACGGCTTTGAAATCGTCATAGCCCTTTTTACAGAGCTGGATATGAATGATTTTTCCTTTGATATTTTTTTAAAAAAATTTTCACACATAAGGAGCCGGAAGAAGGCCTCAATAGGAATCGGAATATTCAGCTGCTTTTAAGGCTATAAGAATCAGAAATAAACGTCCCCAAGGTTTTCATAAAACAAATTAGATTTTTGACTGCGAAAGGAACGCATCTTTGCCGTTTTCTCATTCTATTTCTTCCAGTTTACGTCATCATATGAAGATTCTGGAAATTCACATAAAAGCAAAGGGGACGCCTTGGAGCTATGCAGACCACACAGAGTACACCCTTAAAACTAAGTTGAGTTAGCCCTTTGTCATAGGATGGAATTTGGGCCTGGGTAATGCAACGGCGATTTCTTCTACATCTTCTACATATAAAGTGGAAGAGCTTCTGCGAGCACGATTGTGAGATAAAATCAGATGGTGCAAGTGAAATCGAGCTAACATGGGTACCAATGATGTAAAATGCCAGAAGAGAAAAAGAGAATTGTTGACAAGTGTTCAAATAATTGACAAATTTACCACGAAGGAAGATGTGGCTAACGCTGAAAGCTTTGAGAAAAGGTTGCGTTTCATTTGAACCCGCAACCCACTACTTAGATTAATTATCAAAAGACGATCCAACCCTGCAACATTGAAAAAACGTCCCACAGACTCCAGCTGACCCGCATGCGGATGTAACAACGGGTTTATTGGTAACCTAGTATACAAAGCGGAACACCAGCCAGCCGATGACGCGCTCTATGTGCTCTGGCGCGTCTATGCTATATGTAGCCATGGTGCTATATATTTACCATGTACTTACACTTGACTACACAACCACCACACTACCACTCACAAGAGCTTACGCATACACCTATATATAGCATAATAAGTAGTAGAAGTGTGTAGCTTAGGGGGGCTCCGGGCGGAATCACTGACTCAGTCTCGTATCTCAGGCTGAACTGTACAGAGGTACACAAGAAAAAAAACCTTTCTTGTTCTCTCTCTTCAAAGGCAATTTGAGAATTTTCTTGAGGATTCATTCCTTTGTGCTCGCACAGCGAGATTTTCTTTTCAAAATCAGAATAAGAAGCTTTTTTTTCTCGCTAAATGTGAAGTAAGCTCAGAGGAATCAGAGTATAAGAAGTATAAAATAATAATCTTCGTCCCAGGAAAAACCATTATTTATCTTCCATTAAAGTTTGTGTGCCCCTTCTCTTTATTTGTCCTCCTAAAATGTACATATTTGATGGTAGTATAAAGTGTGGTGTTTCTGTGAATTGTGGATGGTGCAGGATGGAGTGAGATAGCTGGATGTGAGGAGCGGAAAACGAAGTAAATATTCAATATTATTCCTGTGCTACAGCCATGTTGGCCCTATCGATCCCACTTTCGTTACTTCCAACCCAGAGATTCTCTCTTTTACGATACCTACATAGTACGTTATAATAAAAACACAACACCACTGCACGCATGTGGTTATTTGCTCGGGGCGGACTTGTTCGCTGATGGGACTCCTCCGTACCGTACCATACATACCTCGTCTCTCTACATATAGTTTGTGCAAGACGACGTATAGAGAGCAGTGGGATTTACCCATACAGTTTACTAAGCCATTAGGAATTTACTTACAGGAAATTGATGCACATAATTCACCGAAAAGATTTTATTCTATGCCTTTATGCGAATATTATGTATGTGGGTGCTTCATTTTTTTTCTCATTACATTTCTGTGAAACTCAATCGAAAATGAGAAAGACTTTGAGTTGAAATAAATTGTGTAGACGGTCCCACCCAATTTTTTTTAGTTTGAACATTTTTAGTTATCTAGATGAGGTGATTAAGAAAAAGAAAGATTAGGAAATACCTGGAAACTGACTTAACTCATTCTCTGACTCAAACTACTCATCTCCTTTTATAGATTGACGTATCGGATATGCCCTAAAAAAACTAAGAAGGAATAAAAACCTAAGCTTTATTGTCTTAAAGAGTTAATATTTTGGATATTCCATGATAAAAATGTAAGATTTCCACAGTTATGTATTTAATTAAGGAAAAACTCTAAGACAAAAAATGTTTTTTTTTTAATCAAAAAAGCTTAATTTTCTTTACATATTTTTATTCTTTTCTCTGGTCTGTGAAAGAAATTTTCAAATATCTCAATCCGATTAAAAGTTTTTAGCTTTTAGAATCATGCCCTAATTTCCTGGCCACCCTATATTAATGTTTTTAATAAAATACTAAATAGCTGAGCCTAATCCGAACTCTTTTTTTTTTTCTAGAAAGAAAGCTAGATTAAGTACATGGACAATCCTGTCTTTTAGAGCGAATGTAAAGGCATTTTTAATTACCATTTAGCAGTGTATTTGAAGCCGCAATTAAAGCGCAATGACTGTATGCCACATATCTGCACCAATTTCCGTCTTTAGTCATTCCGGAGTGACGACAATTTTGTCGCAATTGTTACACAATTGGGTACGAAATGGATTTTCAACGAATACCACGAAAAGGAGCTTTTGGAGCTTTTCTGCGCTTCTCCTATCTGGAGAACACATAGCACAATGGCCCAGGGCGTAGATGGTGGGATAAAGTAGTTAAAATAAATTCTCAATAGAATCTCTCCCTCTCTCTATTGAATGAGCTGGGCTTTAATTTATTAAACTTTTATAGTTCTGAGAGAGCGAAGAAAAAAAAGAGGCTATAAGAAGAAGAAGGAGAAAAAACAGGTATCTCGCGGTGAGAATCCTTGATTTTCGGGGGTATATAGTTGAAGTATTCATAGGTAGGTAGGTAGTAATAAGAGAACCAATAGGTTCAGCGAAGGGAATGAATAGAGAAGAGAAGTAGAAGAAGAAGAATAAACCTGAAATGAATAGAAGAGGAAGAAGAAGTGGTGTTTTGTTAGGTGTTACGACAGCTGAAACCAAATTATTTATTACATTCTATTATTTTCTTTTTCGTACCACCCGTACCATCTGAGGAGAGACCCCCAATACTAACAAAGTATAGTCCACACACACACACCTCTTCATAATCCCCGAATTCCCTTTTCTCAATGACTCTTCAATCACATGTGTGTGTGTGTTTACCTTAAAAACATTTTGCCTTTTACAAAATTCCAATACGCGCTTGCGCATTCACACCAGCACACACATACATGTGTGAATGACAATCGGACGAGCCGTTCCCTCTCACAATCCTTCTCTTTTACACTCATTACATTAAATCGGGAGTCTCATGAGAAAATCGTTTTCACGTGAGTGTGTGTGTGCGACGATGTTGGCAGAAGAAAAGTTTATTAAATAAACATGAACTTAAAGTGCTCTTGTTATTTAATTAAATTCAAAATGGACGCAGCCTTTTTAAGGGACATATTCCCACAAAATCAACACAATCAATGACTTTTCCACAATTAATCCGCAGAAATTGGCTTCGTGGTGGGAGCTGTGAGTGCTTTTGGGCGAGTTTTTCATGCGAAATGATTAATGTTTTGTGCCTGGAAATGGTGGAAAAATGACGGAGCTATAAAAGAGGAAGGTGTCGGTGTGTAGGTGCGGCTATATTTACAAAAATTATTACTATGCGGCACACACACAACCACCAATCCCCGCGTGAGAGTGTGTTTGTAGTTGGGAGATTGAGTCGTATTTTGGTGGAAAAATTGATGATCGGAGGAAAATGATGCGGAAAAGCTCGCTGTGGTGGTGTGTAGCGGGGTAAAGGGGGTGTGCTGTGGGGGTGGAAAATGCATAAAAAGTGCCTGGTCACCTCAAACCCCAACCTCCCCTATGATGGGTGAGAATGTGTGCGCGGTCGCTGTTGCAAGTGGCAGCTTTTCTTCTTCATTCCACATTTTCTTCCTCAGTCGTCGACGGACCGTCAAGCCGTGCACATGGGCTAAAGTGGCGTGTTGTATGTAAATATTTTTAATCAAGTGTGAAAGACAGAGACAACTAGAAAGAAAAAAAACAAAGAGTAATCTAACTTTATTAAATATCAATTGGAAGAAAGATGATTGTGTGTGAATAAAACTTCTTATGTAAAAATCTTTTTAAAAAAAAGAGTGATTTCTTTTTTAAATGGCGCACAAGGACGTTTAATAGCGCCATTGGTAGTAGAGACGGTTTGGAGAAAAAGAACTGTGTGTGTTGGGTGTAAGTGATTTATAACATTATTTCTTCTCTTCTTCTTACTTCTTTTTTCCCAAAAAAAAATTCCTCTTCCAACCATATTTTCCATCCTAAAAAATTTCTATTCAAATTCTCATGAAAGTAAATTTATTTATTCAGTCTCTCTCCGGTGTGTGTTCCTTTCATCCAAACCCGAAAAAGATGGCTGAATATCGGATTTTTTATTATGCGGAGAATTTAATATTTCCACTTTGGGAATTATTCTTTTGGGATCTCTCCTCTCTTCTTAGTTAGTTGGTGGACGTATTGAAAGAGGATAAAAATGGCAGCAGATTGTTCTTGTGGCCTCTTTCCTTCTCCTTCAAGACTATCAATAGCTAACTAGGAAAGGCATCACACACAATGTGTTCCTAAAAACGATAAAAAATACTAACCATCGTTGGGAGATAAATTAGCAAAATTTTATAGTTTCGAGAAATAAAATATCCATGGGGCTTTTTTTTGTACATATCATCTCCTCCTCTTACACTGTATTCTTTTCTGTGCACCAGTAAAACTCCACTGAATTCACTACCAATTGGGTAGCCAAGATATTTGATGATTGCATTGGTATTTAGATAAATGCTAGCTAGAATTCTGGAGTTAGAGTCAGTTTCATTTCAAACAGGGCAGTGTGCTCAAATTCGTTTTTTCCCCTTTCAAATTCCACTAAAAAGATTAATTCTGTGGAGGATTTCTCAGAATAAAACCCCTTTGGGTGTTAAATGAATCATTCTAGAAATTCGTTATTTTTCAAACTTTTCAAAGAAATAAATGATTAAATTTTGTTAATTTGTTAATGAGAATAAAAAAGATAAGAATGTTCTTAGAATGAACTTTTATGAAAATCATCTTTCTAAAGAGTTTTAATCTTTTTTTTATTAGCTTTTATGGAAAAAAAGAATAGGTACCTACTTAGAATCAGATAATTCAGTTAGTATTCGTTTTATCTTTTAGAATATTTAGAACAAGATAAAACCTTTTTTGTTCTTGCAAAAGAATTCAAATTTATTATTTCTTAGTTTTATTTCGCGAATGGAGACTTAATTTTATTTGAGACAAAATATCCTTGAAGTATACGTAGAACAAGAAAGGACTATGCACAATATATGGAAAAGGAAACTTTGGATAAAAAACAGTTTTTAAATATTTATAAACTGATTACAAAAAATCTAGAAAATGTAAATTTTTTTTCAGAAAATCTCGAAAGGGAATTATTAACAAATTCTCTGAAATAGGGTGGTTAGAAACAATTAAAAAGTTAAAGAAAAGCACAAAAATCGTTTGAATTGTTAATTTTTAAGGCGAATAATATAGAAATTTCTTAGAAAAACTTTTTTCTTACAAAATTCTTTGAAAAGAACGGAAAATTTATTTCTTTATGTTTATTCTACCCTATTGTATGGCTTAGTTCTTAGATCTTTATAATGAATTCCTGTATTTTACTTCCCTAATTGACTGACTCAACTCCACCTTCCCCTATAATTAGCTTTTGGGCAATCCAATACCCCGAAGATAATAATGGATTTTTTTGTTCGATAAACTACAATATTTCAGTTCTTTTTTTGTGTTATAAGATGAGCCTCGAGTTGTGTGTGGCAATAAAAGAGACGACGAATGAAATATGTTGGTTAGATTTTTAAACCTTTTTTTAATAAATGACTAAAATGCTAAAAATTCGATGTGGCTCATAAATTTTTCCAAATATACAACATTCAGTATAGATATGTCTCTCGTGCGACGATCGTTAGATCAATTTATGCACAAAGTCTCTTGCTTCGTTTATTTGTCCATGCAATTAATGCAAATGATGCCTCCACCTTAATTATTTCTAATTAATATGTGTGGCGGTTTTTTTTCGCGCTCATGTACACAGAGAACGATCGTGGGGGTGCTTTTTTTAACATTGAGACTCATGTCTCATTTTATTTACATTACCATCTGGTGGTCTGGGTGGAAAATATGGCACCACATTATTATTGTGGGTTCTTTGTCTGCTTGCATGGACTCAAATAAAAAAGGAGTCCATGGGGCGAATGATGAACCACACCAGGGCAAGAGAGCCCCATACAAAGAACAAGGGGCAACGTAGAAGGAATCTCGCGGTGGAGTAAGTTGTGTGTCATCGAAACCACACAGGGCATTAATAATAATTTTCTCTCAGTGTGTGTCTCACAGACCATAAGGAGTGTGTTCTTCTGGAAGATAAACTCGTCTCTTTAGCGGTTGAGTTGTAGATACACAGCTAAAAATTCAAAGAAAAAAAAAGAACCCAACATCAACATTCATATTATAAAAGAGTGTAAAAGAGAGTCGAATGACCGGATTTCGAAGTGTGCTCGTGGATGGGTTAATTAACGAGAATTCATTAAAATTTTTAATGCAGGAGCCGAAGGTGCAATAAAAAAGAGTCAAAGGTATTTGGTATGTGCAACACCCCATGTGTGCTGTGTCAGCAACACCCACCGAATGTTAAATCTCCCTTCCAATGTGCTATGCAATATTTGTCATACAGACAGACTATATATAATACTCCGTAATATGTATATATGTACATAATTTCCTCCCTGAGTTTGGGGGGTACTGACGTCACAGAGTAAAACAAATAAAACCCAAAATGACGAAGACGAAGAGGAAAAAACATAATCATGCGGATTTAATATCTCTCACAGAGTGTTGAGACGTTTTTCCTACATATACAAACGGGGGTAATTGCATTTCCTATTGACGAATCAGCACAAGATCCGATCAGGGTTGACTGTAGAGGCAGTAAAGGAGTGTTCGGGGGGTTAAAAATGTTTCCCACACCCAGCGGGAAATTCCCAAATTATTAGTTTGGGCCAAAATGATCATGAGAGTTAGGGAATGGGTGATATGAATCGTTTAAATTTTTGCCCAAATGAGTCACTTCCCTGCACAAGAGAAAGCTGACAGGGGGGCTCATACATAAACCGAAAAAAGTACACGACCAATGAGAGCCATTGAGGGGGCCTCCGGGGTATGAATTTCCATGTGCGGTAGCTCTGTGTTATGGCATACAGCGGAAATACGACGAATATTTACTTGGAAGAATGTATTATCATGCAAATAGATAATGTATCTATGCGCAATTTGAATTATTTTATTATGTACATTACTAAAGCATATCCATGAGGGGGTGGGAGAGATACTACGCTCTCGGAAAAAATTATTCACAATATTTTCCAATCTACAACATGCCTTTTAAATACTCACGAATGTTTAAAATTAAAATAAAAAAAAAATTATGCTAAAGCCGCAGACTTTAAAAGATATGCATATTTGCATTTTATTTCGTTACAAATAATATAAAATCGCATTTTAATAATTTCGTGCTTTTAATATACGTGTTTTATTTAATTATATTCATAAATTTATCTATATTTTTGCATATTTAACAAACCCGTGTTTGCTACAATTTTGTTTAATAAACATAATCTTTTTTTTTTAATACTAATTTGTAAATTAAATATATAATTCCATAGGGATGGGTGGGGTCAAATTGAGTTATTTATGCCTAAATATCAGGCTTATCATGATAGATATTATGAGATTTTAAATATCAAATTTACTGATTTCGTAATCAACGGCTGTTTGTTTGAATTTCTATTCAATAAAATTTAATTTAAAAGCTCACGTGTTTTTTTTCCAAACTTTTTTATGCTGAATAAGCTTGTTTGGGAAAAAATCTCTGACTAAGAAAATTAGGAGATTTTTCCTTTAAAATTCAGAGCTTAAAAGTTTCTTCTATGCTAAAGGTTCATAAGCAAGGACATGCTGAAGAGAGATATCTTTGGATGAAACCTTGTAAATTTAAATATTAAATCTTCCAAGTCTGTGGAATGCTTTACATGGAGTTTTTTCTTCAAGCCAACTTTACTATCTGACTTTGCAAAATGCTCGCATATCATGAAAATTTATCTTGAGGTATTTTCTGTGTGTAAAATAACTTGCGTCTCTTCCCATTAATATTAATTGTTTGAATAAAGAATTTCTAAATATTTTTCATATCTTATTCGCATGTCTTTTTTTTTCAACACACTATTCCACCGTCATGTTTGTTATTCTTGTGAAGCACTTCGTATTGACATAAACATAAAATTGTATTATTTAAGATTTTTTTTATGTAGAGTGTTTTTGTCTCCGAGGGTATGGCAATGTGAAAACTGAATATTTATACAAAATAAAAAATATATATGTAAGCATTCAACACCATGGAAGGCATCACACATAAAGAGATGCGATAGTTCAATTTGAATAAATTCCCAAAGATGATTTCGTACAGCAGTATAAATTTTTATGTGAGGCAAAGGCACATCAACACCCAACTGAAAGATGAAGAAAAAAAAATAAAACTTATAACTTGTGATATGGCAGAAAATTTTATACTCACGAGAGCCTCTTTTTCTGCATTAATTTGATTCAATTTGTTTATATTGCTTTTTGGTTTTTAAATTGATATGTTAATCTTAATTTGAATTTTTTTTTAAACAAGGAAAATGAAAAAAAAGGAATATTTAAGAGATATAATTTGTATAAATTGCATAAAATAGTAATAGATACTCTCCACCTACTAAATTAGGCCAAAAATGTATTTTAAAAGACCCTTTTTATAAAAGAAAATTGTTTGAAAGTTTTTTTTATTTTATTTTCCAACAAATAGTTTTATTTAGTTTTTTTTTAAATATAACTATGGGAAAGACAAAATTTTCTATACATTTTGTAGGCCTTGTGAACCTGATGAAGGGGGAATAAAACCTTCGAACCGTCGTATATGCTCATGATTTTTATCAGAATCTACCTCTAAACCTAAAAAAAATAACGTCTTATGGAAAAATTATTCCATTGAAGAATTATCTCACTTTTCCATAGTTTTCGGTTTCCTCTGAGCCTTCATCAGGCGCTTTTAGCATCAGATTTTTGTGGATTAAATAGAATTTATTTTCGCAAAAGAATATAGCAAACGCAATTTTGCTATTTTAAGCATTAAATAGATTATTTCACAAATTGCGTTAGATTGCTGAATTACGGAAAATTACAGACCACATTCGCATTCCTATTGTTCCTATATGTACATAGCACTCACCATGTCCTGCTGTATCAATCATCATGTAATATCATTATGAAAATAATTCATAATTAATTTAGATTGTTACTTGGCAGCTCTCTCATTTAAAATCACAAAATAATAAGCAACATAGCGCAAGGTAGATTATTCTCGCCAGGCATTTATTAAACAAAATATGTGTGTGTGATGGGGATATGTATACCTATTTGGTGGCAAAAACCACTTTGTCATTAAAGGTATTTTAGCTTAATGGTGGCTCGGTGTGTTAAATATGCAAAACTGCAAGTATATTAATTTTTATACATAAAACCCCCTCCACCAACATATTCCAACGTGTTTTGCAATTGATGTGGGGAGAGTTAATAAAAAATAAAACAGCCCCCTGTCTCTTTTTTCTGCAATATACCTACATATGTACATATTTACACATAATGTTTAACTACACTAACGAAATGAAAATATTGATCTCAATGTTGGTCGTTGTGGTAATAATGATTAATAATTAAAATTTTCAATTACAAACGGAATTATGCATAATTTAGAGGAAAAAATAAAATAAATGAAGCACATTTTAATCTTTTCACCACTATTACGCTGTGTGGCGAATAATAAATAAAATTGCCCTCTGCAACAGAGTTGTATGCTAAAAGGTGTGAGAATTTAACAAAAAAAAAATAACGAGTTGAAATGTTTTTGAAATGTGAACTCTTTTTGGAATTATGCATACAACACACACACACACAGCATGGAGTAGTATGTGGTCACATTGAGGTGAAAAGGTCGTCGTGACGGCCAAAAGAAATTCAACTCGACCAACTTGAATGCGCGGAGAACCAGTGCGGGTTTTATTATGATGATGGTATTGCTATCAGAGACAAGCAATCACCAAGAAGGTTTTTAAGCTTGAAAGGAATTAACGAAAAAAACTAAAAGAAGTTGAGGAGATTTTTAATAGTTCCGTGCATTGTTTCCGGACACACCAGTTTATCCAGTCTTGCAAGCAGTTAAGAAACATTATGCGCGAAATATTGTAAAGAGAGTTAAATTCAACGGCGCACAAGCAGTACAGTTGGGGTACACAGAACAATATTGTTGGCCTTTTCTGAAAAAAAAATCCTCCTCTGTGAGAAAATCCGCACCAATGTTGAGGAGTGCCAAGTTGCAAATTGCTTATGCGCAAATATGTAGAGTTCCTTTTTGCTATATAATAAAAAAAAAAGCCTATGTTCATTTAAGATATCTTTTGCCATTTCCAGTAAATTAATGCAATATGTTATATGCTGTTAATTACATGTTTCACTTTTTCTCCTATTTCCCCCTCTCTTATAGGCAATATCATCGATTAATGAGGTAGCTGGAAAAGAAAAGTGAAGTGTTTTTTAATAAAAAAATAATTTGTGAGTTAATAGTTTTAGTAAGAAGAAAAATAAACCTTTAGTGTAATTTTTTTCTAAAAAAAAAACTCCAACACTGTGTACACCAAGTACGCAGAAAGAGAGAAAATTAAAATTAAAATGTCTGTGTGCAAAGTGAGAAAGGAAAAATGCACTTGATTAATGCAAAGAAGAAAAAACTATAATATAGATAGTGAATAAATAATAGTGCAGTGGTGTATGGTGAAGTATATAAATGTTTAATAATTTAGGAAGAAAGAATAGAGTTGAGTGAATAATTCATGTACAATGATTCGATACAATGGCGTACAACCACCATCTGTGTCATCCTCAATCAATACAGCATGTTGTCATCTGAATTGTTCTCGACCTAATAACTTTCTGCCAACGTCAGCGGCACGAAATGGGCTTCCACGGTGTCCGGACACCCTGCTGGACATCACAGCCAGGAAAGTGGCCGAAACGGAGCCCTTTCAGCGAATTGAGGAGCGCTACGATCGAATACCCGAACCTGTTCAGCGTCGCATCATTTTCTGGTCATTCCCGAGGAATGAGCGCGACATTTGCATGTACAGCTCGTTGTCCAGGTAAGAAATCATCCTCATCGAATTGAGCAATATCTCTCAGAACAATATTACATGGGAAATTGCATCTATGCAAGAGATCAGAGTTATTGATCGCGAAATGTATAAATTAGCTACCACCTGCTGCTAAATAGACATCTTTGATGGCTGTGTTGAGACAAAGTTGAATAAATTGACTAATTTGTTGCTACCTATATGGTATGGGTGATGGATAAAGTCTTTAAGACGTTTTTTTTAAATACAAAGTAACCAAAAGTTGCTCTCAAAGTCTGTAGATTTTTTTTAATCTTTGTAACTTCTTAAATTTTTGAAAAGTTTCTAAGTTTCTAAGAAGCCCTTCATAACAAATCTCTTAGATTCTTTATTCAATTTTTTTTTAAATTATTTCTCAAAAATGTCACAAATTCTTTTTTTTTTGTTAAACACACGAAAAACTTCACTCTTAAGCAGGTTAACATTTTCCATAATCCCTAAGAAGACACAACACTGCGATGTATAAAATTTTTTTAATCACCCTGTTTTGTCTCCAGTGTCAATCACCTCTAAATTCTTAATAGAGTTTTCGCGAGTAAATAAAAAGTAAAGTCATTACGGAATAATTTTCTTGCTAGATTGTTTTTTTTATTCTCAATACTACAGAGTAGAGAACAGAAAGTTCAATGAACAAAATTCTGTTTCAATACAACTCTATACTAACTCGGGAATGAAATTTAGTCTTTTTTCGATGTTGAAAACTTTCTGAACAACCAAATTATTGTGCGTCTATTGATGAGAAGAAACTACCCTTATCCTGGAGCATCCTTTTCTCAATACTATATACAGCATTGAGGAACTTGATGTTCCTGCTCAAATAGAAGGGAGAAAGAGGGAGTTTTTTCTTTATTTGGGAAAAGGGGGACTTTGGAATGAAATTTTGTTTGAAATTCGAACCACTTCTTGCCGATATATAGTGCGCAAGAGAACCATCTGAACAGAAATTTAATGAGAAATTGGGAAGGAAAAGTTTACGTTTCATCCACGCCCTACAGCACAATATTTGTCATTCGCAATGGGTATCCCAAAATTCAAACTTCTAATATCCTGTTCGTATTTCAACACAGGGTATCACTCCTGAATTCGGGTGATTCGCAAAGTCTGAGCTTCTGCAAGGGATTAAAGCTCCTTGAGAGTGGCTGTGTGGAGAATGTTCTACAAGTTGGTAAGTTTTATTTTATTTTTTTCAAATATTTATTATTCTCCATACATTGTTATCATTTTAGTGTTTATTGTTTTTCTCTTCTGGCAAAACCATTAAAAGCATGCGCTCACATGTGGGTGTAATTGAGGAGATTAGTTTTCTCAATGAATGGAGTATTTCTCACACATGGAGTTCCAGACATTATTTTTTTTTTATCTCGAACAACTTTTCACGGTGTTTCGGTGTAAATGCTTAAATAAGCTTTTGCGATATCTGCGAAAACATGGTGTGAAACGAGATAAAATAAAAGTATCGAGTTAATATTTGAAAATCCTTTAACCATGTTTTTTTTGGCAATTTCTTGATAGGCATATATTTGGTTTTAGTATTTCGGTCATGGACTATTGGAGAATAATATTCGTATACCTATATTTAAGGTCTTATGCTCTCGTTTTCTTCTCTTATTTTCTATCTAAAAGTTGTTAAGAATATTTTGGAATATTTATGGGAATTTTTTTGGAAGAAGTTTTATGCGCAGTCACAGAAAAATTTGGCACTAACTCATAAATAATCCCAAGAAAAAAAAAGTTTTCTGCATTGTATTTGGGCTGAAAGTTAAATTTTTCAATACAACGATTACACAATGTGTAGCATATAGGTGGAAAAAAGAAGAATTTGAAAAGAATCATGCTGTGGGTTTTTGCAGTTCCCCCAAAAAAGGACTTCAGCTCTGTGCTGTTGTGTGGTAGGATGAATCCTTTTGACTGGTGTGGAGATTTGTGTGTTGGCAGACATGAGATGCGTATAGTGAACGAAATATTCATTTTCATACGTACATAATATAGGTATATTTCTGTGTGAGAGATGAAAAACACATTTTTCTACCTGTCAAAATTGCCAGCTATAGTATTCCTCAAATTCATCCAGCATCCAGCACTTGCCTGTCATGCTGACGATGATGGTAAGAGGCACACAGTCAGTCAGTAGTATATAGTTAGAGAGGAGCGAGTGTGTTTGCTGAATAGTTCGGCGAGTGATCCCAATCCGAATCGAATGAACAAAGCCCAGAGGAACATAAATGTACATATATACGGATGGTTGGGGGCAGCAAAAAAAGAGCCTCTCAGGCTGACAATTTATTAGAGAGGAGAGTGATGAAAAACCGTCTCTATAGCACACAGAGCGAGTATATTGCAATTTGGAAGCTGTGGAGGCATATTATTGCATCGAAGCACAAAGATTTCTTCATGGAGATAAACTTGAGGAATATAGCTTACAGACTTATATATATTATTTTCTTCTTCTCTCTCACAACTCAAAATGTCTCTCAATATACTTTGTTAAATTTTCCTCTCAATATGGAACCGTACAAGTATAAATGTGACTATGAAATTAATGTGATCAATCCTTAATGCTATGCAAACTGCTAATCTCATTACATCCTCAAGCATTAGTATGCCTCTCAGATGAAGTTACCAATGTAAAGGGTTGCATTAATTCGATTGAATCCCCTTTAGCTTAATGCCATTCCATACCTACAATATACGTTTAATATTGTTACGTCATTAGATAAACAGGATACGCACTTTAAGAGATGGCATGACGCTTTTGCCATACACTTCCTCCCCTTATATGACCCCTATATGCATATAAAAGTATTCTTGTCCTGATTGCTGAATAAATTTATGTTGAAACAAACTGATATTTTGCATCTCATGTGTGATGGACACAATATGTAAATTTCATTTACATATCCTCCATAAACATGGGCTATATGTACTTATATACACACAGGTCTATTATGTCAATATTTTGCTGAATAGAACGCCAGCATAAATATCAAACTAAAAGCATTCTAACATTGAAGTTAAAAGATATTTTTTTAATTCTTCAAAATGCTAATTTTTCAAGAAAACTACAAAGAAATTCTTATTTTTTTATTTAAAGATTTTTTAGTTGAATTAGGTACTTTTCTTTAGCATTAATTTAATATTTCAAATATATCTAGGTAGGTATCTAAAAGAGAATAAAATGCCGTCTAAAATCTAATTTTCCAATTCCCATCTAACCGTCCAAATGTTCTACAAAGTTGTTTCCCCAGTGAACAATATTCATTATATAGCAAATTCAATTCTAAACTTGAAACAGAAGAGCCAACATTTTTAAATATATAAATTTCCCTACAAAAACTTCCCCAATGAATTTAAACAGTATATACGTTGCCTTTAGTAAAAGCTTCTAAAGCACATTATTATTGTCCCAAAGAAGCAAAAAGCTTTGGAAATTTTCAAAAAGTTTCTGAGAAGAGTGAAAGAGGAAATTTTATTGGAACAATTTCAAGTTGTATTAGCACCCTGGACTACATGGCTGCAGATGTGTGGACACATTGGCAGTAGTGTGAAGTAAAAGAAAATGTTTCTCGAGGAGAATTTCGAGGCAAAAGTACAATTTTCCATGAGATGCGATATTGAATAGCAGCATAAAATTCACTATATGGTGTGACGGTATGTACAGAAGAGAATGGTTGGGTATAGAATTTCTTCTTCCATCTGTGAGTCCATGGGCATGCGCTGGGGATCGTCAAAGTATAATTTGAAATTAAATTTAAACACACAAAAACCACGTATTGAACGTTTGAGATTAAGAGTGCGCATGCGGCTAAAAAGCAGAACGCAAAAATAGTATAATTTCGTTAAATTGGATCTCCGGCTAAATCCAGAAAGTGCGAGTGAGAGCCCCCATTTGCGAGGACCCTCGCGTAAGAGGAGAAAGGTTGAGCAATTTGTCGTTATGTTTACTAATTTTATTTTCTCCCATGTAGACAAACAATTACTTTCCATTCTGCTAAATTTAATCTCAATCTTGATGCGATTTTACAGTTGAGGGAGAAGAATTGAGGATGTTTTCATTGTTAAGTCAATTAAGGTGACTTTTGTCTTTAATTGTACCTATCGCCGTAACAAAAAGATATATAGTATATTTGGTATAATACATCCAAAGAAACTTTTATGCTAAACAATTCAGGCGTTTCTTCTTTTTATTTTATTTTTTATTTAGCAAAAGAAGAAAAAGAAACAAACATTTTCCACAATTTGTACGCATTGTGTTGCTAAAAGAGATGACTCCCTGTGAACAAGAGGGGTGCAAAAGTTTATGCTGTGTGGTTCTTTCGCATTGATTTTTCATTTATTTTATGTCCAGAGAGTGTTAAAGTTTTCATGCACATCTCTCGCACAACAGCCATAAAAATTTATACATCGTCATCACATATAGCAGCCCTTCGGAGCATTTATAGGTACCCACCATTGCATGGGAATAGGTATACGACATAAGCGCACGATTATACTACTTTCATACGTATATAACACTAGTCAACCCGAGCCCCCAATCACGTGTGAGCAAACTCCATTTTAAGATATAAAAGGGGGCGTATATTAGTTGGGGGGATGAATAATACGGTACCCCGAAAAATTTTTAAAATAAAAAAATCCCGTTATCTGACCCTTCAGCAGGTAGAAAATGGGAAAAAAATCAATTTTTCTGTGGGGGCGCTATAAAGGGGGGAGGGGGCGGAATCCTATATAGCGCTTGCAACTCGTATTGACCCCCTCTACTCCCCTACCAAATTTCATCAAGATCGGCCCAGCCGTTTCGGAGGAGTTCATGTGCCACAGACAAACAAACATTTCAGCTTTATATATTAAGACTAGTCAACCCGAGCCCCCAATCACGTGTGAGCAAACTCCATTTTAAGCTATAAAAGGGGGGGCGTATATTAATAGGGGGGATGAATAATACGGTACCCCGAGAAATTCTAAAAATAAAAAAATCCCGTTATCTGACCCTTCAGCAGGTAGAAAATGGGAAAAAATCAATTTTTCTGTGGGGGCGCTATAAAGGGGGGAGGGGGCGGAATCCCATATAGCGCTTGCAACTCGTATTGACCCCCTCTACCCCCCTACCAAATTTCATCAAGATCGGCCCAGCCGTTTCGGAGGAGTTCATGTGCCACAGACAAACAAACATTTCAGCTTTATATATTAAGATAGGTAGTAATGCTGTATAAAGGGGGGAGTAAAAAAGGGAGCATGAAAATACTTTGTGAAGTGTGTATGTGTGTGCTTTTCATCCTTACTTTGTACCCCAAATGGATGATGGTGTTCAGAATATGGGATTGAATTTATTGGCAAGGAAGTACATAGGACAGATATTATACCTCCTCATATAATACTACATACTTGAAGGAAGAATGCCCCAATGAAGTGTTGCGATAGTATCCTGACATGTAGTACATATATGTATGTAATATGCCCCGTGCAAGATTAATTCAGAGAGAATGAATGCTATATATGGAAAATGGTTTATCTTAAACTCCTATTGAGCTAATCACGGACGGAAAAGCTAGAGGAATTTTCCAACGGAAAACGGGGCTAAATTAAGAGTATACAGACCATTAAGGAAGAAAATTGCAAAATAGAGGGTAGTTTACTACAACACCCACCACCCATTTTCTCCTCACAGCAAGAGAAATAAGGGTTGGAATACAGTGTGTATGTGTGGAAGCTTTTAGCCCATAGAATGTATGAAATTATGCATGAGGGAAATGAAAACTCCCTCCGATGTTATTGCCACCATCTGATATATGTTAATACGGTATACAAACATTTGCTTCATGTGTTATCATTGGAAATATAGGAAAATCTACCCCGTTTAGAAAGATGTACCCATGAGAGGGGGATCTACGTAGTTTTATATATAAATTCCTGACTTTGGTTTGCCAGCACACACTGCAAAGTAACCCCTTTCTGTATGTTTTAAATGAAATGCAAATTAGCAAAATGACTAATTAGAATGCAAGCGCTCTCTGCCTGGAATCCTTGTGTGTAGCATCATTTAAGAAAATTCAAATAAGGGAAAAAAAGCTCCTTGCTTAAAAAGAGCTTTTAAAGACTCACAGAGCGGAGATGGACTTTAATTCATTTTAACGCATTTTTGGGGGTCAAAGCGGTCTTAGCGATCATTGTAATTTCTAAATGGAAATCTACGGAAAAGCTGTTTAAATTTTTCACTTTGTTTTCAACATTTTGAGCTATTTTTTTAAAGTATGAGCGATCTTTCTAATTTTTTTCTACTTCAATGAAGCTTTAAACAATTTTTGAGTTTAATCGTTTGCCAAAAACGTAAATTTTTGGGTAATCTTATTACAAAAACCCCACGATATACTAATGCGTTTTGTTAGATCTTTTCAACGAAAAAACAATTTATTTTCTAGGTCTGCTAGAACCCCAAATATTTGTGATTTTAGTTTTATCTCAACAGACCTATATATTCGGTTCAACGTGACCTATAAACTTCATTAATCTATCAATAGAAAGGTCTTGCAATACTCTATAACTCCGTTAGAACATTGTAAATCAATTAGACGTAGTTCAAAGGATCAAAAGCGCAAAACAAACGTCGTCTGTTAATTTTTAACCCCAAAATTCAGACATTTTACAGCCCATTGCATTCTCTTACACAAATATAATGGAATTATTTTTCAAAAAATTTAAACCATATTACACATTACAAGAGGCACCCCCTTCAGCGAGCGGCTAACCCTTTGCATTGGCATATGAGACGTATATTATGGTCTGTTAAAAATAAAACCTGTGAGAGCATAAAATGGGTACATATAGGAGAAAAAAATCAAATATTCACACACTTGAGAATGTAATACAATTTATGGAGTTCGCAAAAGGGATTTTTCGTTATAAACATGAGAATGCACTCAGTCGAAAACTCTTGTTGAAATTTGAACCAATTATTTTTCTGTCGACATGTATTTCTATACCGGCAAAATAATATGAGAAGTTGTTCCAAATGTTGAGAGGAAGCTCAAGTAGCAGGCAGCAGTGTAACAAACCTTGAACCTAAAAAAAAAGTAAAATGTATTAAGAATTATATATTTTTCTCGTCTCCAAATTATGTAGGATCTCTTTCCATCTTCGTTTTGTATTGTGAAAAAAAAAAGAATTTAATTCTTTTACAATCTTTTTACGAAAATTTCCAAGAAAACTATTATTCTGAATATATCAAAAAAAGAATCTCCAAAAAAGCGACTAAATGTTCAGGGCAATTGTCTCAAAAATGTGCATAGGCTATATGGAAATTCTGAAATTATATACAATTCGCGAAGAGAGAGAGACGAGAATTTTTTGCGGGGAAAAGAACAATGGGTTGTTAAGATGTTAATTTTTGCCACAAATGCCACTTTTGCATAAGCACAGTGAAGACTGACGAAATTGTGGAATTCATTGGGGTGTTATACGGCGCACACTTATAAGCCAAAGAGTTCGGGGATATGCGATGATGATGAGTTTATATCCTTTCTGTGGTGCTCCTTTCGAAGGCGAAATGGTGCGCTGCAGTTTTGTGAGAATCGACGAATCCTGGGCAAAAGTGTCGAGGAGAGGTTGCCACTCTGCTACGATGGGAGGATAACTACAGAAAGCTGGCATCAGCGGAAAGTCCCGCGTGCTCAGCATACGGGTCGCTTTTGTATCGATTTTACATTTCGGAACTAATTCAATTTAAAATCTCCCCGAGCACAACTAACACAAGCACACGACGACGGAGGCGCAGGCAAAGGCAACATTGGCGGCGACGGCATGAGGACGTAAACGTCATGGTACATTAAAAGGCTAGGGTGCGGTTCTAAATTTATTATTTTGTGCGGACGAAGCACCATTCGCCGCCCATTTGGAAAATACTCCTATATATACCTATATATATGCAGAGAGAGGGCGAGAAGAGCATGTGTAGAGTACCTATAGGCAAAAGAGCGAGGGCCTCCAACAATTGTGTGTCGCCGTAATGGTGGTGCGCTTGTGAACCTGCAAGGTGGTTGAGGGGTTAACCACCCCTTGTAGCCCAAACTGCGAGACAACCAAGCGAGATTTGGGAAAGGAATTATTTTTGCGATGCTGCGCCGCGTTGTATTTTTGCACACACACACGCTCAATGTTGTATGTTTGGAATGAAAATTAAAAACAAACAAAAAGTTAATCACGATGTTAGGAGAAAAACCAATAAGCAATTTTTGCCAAGAGAAGAAGATCTCTCTAACTCGGGAGAACTTGCCATCACGGCAACCACTATATACGATAAATTTCAACATTCAAATAGCCATTCTAGAGAGATAGTTTGCATGATATTCCGCACAAGTTCTGGTTCAATCGGTCCATTTTATAAGTCGATGGCTCGTAATTAGATGTTTATGGATGACTGAATGGGTTTAAATTTAAAAGTTTCTCTGAGTGAAATAAATCGATTTTGGACCATATAGTTTATAACTACCTACATCGTGAGGTGGCTATGAAGAAAAATAAAAATTCTTCATGAAATTGATTACAGCATTTCCCAGTTGCAGATGGTTTTAATGGTAAATTAGAATTTTTCATGGGTCATTTTTTCTACAGCAGGGCTTTGAACCAAGACTCGATGATTTTACATTTTTTCCCCCAAAAAGGTGTAAATTTTTCGGAGTATTCTCACATCTGCTGGTCAGTTTAATTTGTTTCTGATTTTGTACTTTCATCGCCCGAAGATTTTTTTTAATATTACACGAATTTTAAAAAAAAATGTTAATTTGTTAAATTTTTGGGTCGATATCAGTAAGACATTTGACTTAATGTCTACAAATTCAGGAAAGGAATTTATTGACCTAAGTGAACTTACATTTCTCTCAATATAAACCTGCTATGTATGATCCTAAAAGCAACTTCATTAGTTTTTACCGTAAAATTGCTATAATAGTAATTTCAATCATCTCTCCTCGTCATTCTCTGGATTTATTTTATATTACTTTCATTTAAACTGATTGAACTTGAAAAGACATTTGATTTTGCTGTAGAAAATAAAATTGAAATGTTACCTACATTCGCATGTCGCGCTAGAGTACGAGTTTTCCTCATTTCGTGCTTCAACTGACCTACAAGAGTTACCTGTAATGTGGTGAAGTTTTTGCTCTGAAAATTTTCAAAATATTTTTGTTGCATTAAGTAATACTAACAGAGCAAAACAAACACATGCTTAAAGAGCTTTTGTGACATAAAACAAGCATTCCTCCACCATTTGGTTGGTCAGTATTTCACGACAAAAATATTTCATTATTTAAGACAAAAATCTGAATTTCAAATGTACTTGAAGTAACAGTTTTTTGAGGTGGACTGTGTGGAGTTTCTTTGGCATGAGGAGAATCTCTAAAATGCTTTTGGGAGACTTTCGCTTTGGCTTATCTTATTTTTTTTTCTACCAACATATTGGTGTGTCTCATGATATATGGCACGTTATTGTTGACACGAGCCACGCAAGAGAGGCACTGTTGTATAGCGCGAGGTTTCCAGTTAAGGTGGAAAACTGTAAAGTGTAGATTGATTTTTTGACTTCCATGTTGGACCCCGTTGATGGTACGTGCGTAAATTCAATCCAATGATGCGTGTTGGATTTAAAAAATTTAAATTCAAACAACTATACATAGACAAACAGAGAGAGAAGAAGGAATGAGAATGAATGTTTATGGATTTTGCTAAAGTAGTCATATAAGTAATCAAGTAATTGCACCACATGCAGTAAAGTGCAGTTGATAAGAGAATTGTGCCTCAACCATAAAACAAAGATTTTGCCGTACTAACACGGTACCATGCTATGTACATACATAGCATCGCCACCAATCTAATCCAACAAATAAGCACGGCAAATTGTCTCACAATATATGTATATACATTCGTGTTTGGGTATTAAATACTATAAACAAGTTTCTCTGAGTTTATAAATGAAAGAAAACATATGATTTCTATATACACACACCATACACATTTTATATATAACTGATGACGACGGAACTTATGTACATTTTCAAGCATTGTACATATCGGTATATATTTTCGCATTCTATGTACAATGGCACGGTGTACTCAACTCTCGGCTGGTATGCTGTTTTGTTGTTGTTGCTGTCGGGTGTCTAAACGGCACAAGAAAGTATATAAATGTTTTCAAGGACGGCATTCGATTCATAAACAGAAACTCACAATATAGCAAAACAATGAGAGCACAGGGTGCCATCTAAATTTACGCTTAATTCCACATCTTACAACCATCTATGTAATGTGGTTTAACTATATATAAAACTACATAGGTATGTTGGATTCCCTATTTAGGATATTCGTACTTAGAGGGTAAGAGAGAGAGTTACTTACCTACTTCAGTAGATGCCAAAAGGTAAAAATGTTATAGAGAAGAGTATTTTTGAGTACTGGCGTGTCGTACAAGAGGTAAATGGGATCAAAGACCCCAAATGCTCTCAACAACACCGCAGGTTCTTCTTAAAGCGGTGTGAACGCGAGAATGAGAGTGATAAGGTTTGGTACGGAATGAGACGTGAAATGCAAAACTCTTGTTGGGAATAATTCAGCTCACTCCTCTCTATGCGAAACCTCAATGGTTTCAATGTTTCATAATTCATGGAATACACTGTTACCAGATGAACTCTCATCATTGCTCTATGTTATATATGTACGTACATACATACATAGTGCGGAGAGGAAAAGGTATATTTACCTGATGGCTGGGTGAAATGCTTATAATACATTATATACGACTGTGAGCTATGTAGGTACATAGTGAAATAGCATGTGAATGATGCTAAAGCGAAAACATATAATATATAGAGAGCCACACACAATGTACTACAAATATCTCGTGCAATACGATGACGGCATGCTCTTATGTTTTGTAATTGTTTCTATTTAGAGAGGAAGTTCATTTCATTTGTTGCTATTCGGATGGGATGTTATTAAAAGTGAAATGATTCAATATAGGTGGTAATTGTATAAATTTAATATAGGTAGATATTTCTGGCTACATCATGAAATTTCGTATAGTACAAAACAAATAAGAGAGAGAGAGAGCGTGGTGTGTGTAAACAAATTAATATAACACGATTTCATTCAATATTTTGGGAAAATCAGTTTTTGCCTCATTGTTACTATACGCTATTATCTATATTTTAAATCATCCCTATAGGTAGTTACGTAGATTGTGTCATATGTGAGGGCAGCTGCAAACATTAAACTCTTGTTGTACAATATAAGATTAATTTTGGTGATAAATTTGGGCTTTTCAAATTAAATACCATTTGGCATTAAATTGAAATTACATTAATTGTGGCATACTTTTACCTAACAATACACTACCTATCGGTCATATATTTCAAAGGTTTTAATATTCAAAAATTTATCATTTGAAACTTTAGGAAATTGGATCAGTTTAAAAAGCTTTTAAAAAAACCAATAAAGTCCAAGACTTTTAAATTTTAATTTAGGCGCTTTATTAAAGATTTTTAATTTCCAGTTAAAGCACTAGCTTAAGCACCTAGCTATATATGTTATTTTTCATGGAAATACCAAAATGATTGTGTAAATATACAAAACAAACAAGAGAAAGAGAAAAAATACTTTCAAAGCATTTTTATTAATAAATTATTAATAAAAAATTGTAATCCAAATAATTGCCTTTAGCAACGAAATGAAACAACGACGTGAGTGAGTACGGAATATAAATTTCATTAACTGGAATAAAAAGAGAGAGAAAAAAAGTATAAAAGAAAGAAAAACTTGAATTACTTTCTGTTTCGATAATTTCAATAATTTGTTTTGGGAAAAAGAAACAACAACAGCACAGAAAAGATTGTATAATACTTCACAATATTGTGAGCAATTCACTTTAATAAATATACGCGTCTTTGCATGAGAACAGAATTTATTTTAAAGGGTAAAACACACCATGGGAGACTTGAGAGATGCAAAAGAAAATGCATTTCGAGACGTGCTTTATTTCTGCGTTTTTATTTCACAAAAAAAAAAAGAAATATTTTTAACGTTACACACAATCCCTTTTTTCGTGGCTCAAGAGTATAACCTACCTACGTGGTTTTAGCATTGGTGGTGAATTGATTAAAGGTAATAATGTGGGTAGAGTGAGAGTAGATTATTGTGCGAGCAGCACAAAAAAAGTAACACTGCGCAACATAATGGGATGTATTCTGAAATCTAAATCTGAAAATCGTGCGTGAGATTTCTCAGAGATATTTGAGAGTGAATTTTGATGCGTTTTTATTGGGGGTATGTTAGTGCTCATTTTTTTTTGCGCGAAAATTACCTCAATCTTTATAAATTACAAATGATTGAAGGAAGAGAATTCTTTGGGATTCTTCCCTTTTGTACTCTGTCGCTCTCCCATCGCACTCACCTTTTGAAAAGTTCTGTGTGTGATAAAATAATGGTTCGAATGGAGGATGATTGGCTGCATCAAACGAAAAAAAATAATGTCTGGAATATGAGATAGTTTTCTTTTTTTTATTTTTAAATAATAATCTCAGAAAATTACCTGCGTTTGGGATTACGTGGCGCAGCAGCGGACGTTATCTTTATTTTCTTTTTGTTTTGTTGTTCCATAACTCGCTTGATTGACGATTATTTACAACTTCCAGGCTTTCACTTGAGCGGAACTGTCTGGACTTACCCACCGAACACAAATGACGTATCTAGTGGTGGTCAATCAACCACCAACTCACAACAGAGCGGTGGTAACATAATAGGTCATCCTCAGCAACAACCACAGCATCACCAGCAGGCAATTCGTTTACCTGTCGATCGGGATGGTAGTTCCCATAATGGAGCCGGAGGTGGAGCCGCTGGTGGCGTGAGTTACTCCATGGAGGAGAATAAGAAATATAAAGTCTCCGTTAGCTTTGACAGGTAAGCAAATCCCCTTGGCTAATTTCCTATTCATTGGAAATTGCCTTCTGTGTGATGCCATGGCTTGCATTGCCGAGACAATATTATTCCACCTTTCTTGCTCTCGGCGACTCTTTGGAAATTTTAGTCTCGTCCACCATCTGATTGCACGAGACAGCAACAGTCTCGTTTTTTTCTTCTTCTTCTTTAAACCTACATATATTATGTGTAGTATACGTACTACCTCTTACTTTTGCATCAAAATAACATTGAGAATATTACATTCAGTATGTTGTGTACACGTCGTACGTTCATCTCTTTCCCCGCACATGCAATTATACCAGTAGCGCCATTGAAGACCTTCTTTGGCCATCTTCACGCGAGATACTTTTTAAAATTGCACAGATTGTCGCGACAATTAATACCATTACACAAACATATAATAATTGATTCACAACACGATCCCATTGTAACGATCCTTTTTCTTCATCTATTTCATAAAATATAGATGCAAAATCACATCAGTAACGTGCAGCTGTGACACAAAAGACATCTTCTGGTGCCATCACGTAGTTGCGTTGTCGCTCTACCGGATTCGATATGCTGAGACAGTTAAACTGCGAGTTCCCATATCGGGTAAGTCATTTAAAGTGATTTTCTTTACTGTAATTTACCAAATAACTCCTTTGCAATGGCTCTCTCTCACAAACTCGGTATAATCTTCTCTCCATACTATATGGTTTGGCTGTGAGAGGTTTTTTTTTGTTGAAGTGCACATATTAATTTTGTGGGCAATGTTATGTACAAAAAAGGAAGAAAATAGATGAGAAAATGCGTGGTGGTGTATAATCTTATGATGACCAATACGCTGAATCCGTGGCTATCTGCATTAATCAACTTTATATTTGGGTTATAAATCTTTCATGCTGAATTTGAAGAAATAAAGTATACCCAGGAAATTCTTCTTTGAGAGACGATGGATCTCTCTAATGGGTTTCATGAAAATACCATTTTATATATTACCCTCAATTTATTCACATTTGAAGATCATTAAAGTGATTAAATCATAATATATAATTAAATATTGAAAGGAACGTTCAAAATTCTTCGGTTAAAATTGAATTCTTTGATCAATTTTATATGAGAATGATTTTGTAATTAAATTACATATTTTGCATAAAAAGCAATGCAACATAAATAATAGAAGAGTTTATCAGAAAGAAAATGAAACAGATTTATTTCTTAATCGATTAGGGCGTACCCGGCGTCTCCACTGCTATTTGTGCTAATTTTGATTTTTAATGACTACCAGACGCCTCATTTTTAACTTTTAGGGCTATTTTACAAATAACTTAAGCGTTTGGCTTCTTTATTGCAATTTAGTTGCTGGGTTAGCTGTACAATAGAGACGCCCAGTGACTACCAGGCGCCTCCATCGAGTTTTTATATTGATTTTCTAATAAAATCGAAAAATAACTTAAAGAGAGAACTCTGTTTTGTTTCTAAATTACTTTGGAATTTTTATGAAAATTTAAAATAATTGCTAAAAAAATTAATAAAAAAAAATGAATACCTTATAAAAATCAATCTTATTTTAGAATTTCTTATTCTTCTTCTTGTAAGAAATTTATAAAAATTCTAACGACGCAATTCTTTTTTCTCTAAAACGTAATTTCTCGGAGAAATTTGTGAGTGATGAAAAACCAATGATGAAAGTTTAAAATGCAAATTCAATGGAAAAAGACATTATCGTAATTTTCTTCTTCCTTGTGCTTTCCTCCAACAAATGTGTGTGCTAATATTTTTGCGTAGGAAGATCGAGTACATTTTATATACAATGTTTTTGGATGAATTTAATCGCCAAAGCCTTGAGGATTTTAATTATTTTGCAAAATAAATTGAATCATCTTTTTTTTTCGAGGCATTTACTCACCCAGTCCACCTCAGTGTTTAAGCTCATAACACAACGCTATGCTGTGAGAAAAATTAAATCATAATCATATTTGCTTTCACACCCAAAGAATAAATTTCTGGGGCAGGGATACAAGAAGTGGAAGAAGGAAAAAAAAGAGTGGTGATACTGGAGAAGAAGGCAAGCAGTGAGAGCGCATGTCGAACTTTTGTGTACAATGCACGTTTGTGGGGAGAACAAATTGAATGAAATCAAATTACATGCCAGACATCGCGCTCATAGTAGATTTCGCAGCAAAGTGATAGGATATCGGAAAATTTCGACAGCATAAAAAAATTGTATGTGTGTGAAGATGATGTTGGGAACGATAAATTCTTTAGTAGGTTTCTTGTTGCGGAGCAAGAGCAGGGGCCTATATCGAATTGTGGGAGTTTTGCAGACCTATTGTAGTTGGATGGATATAGATAAGTTGATTGCTCTGCTCTAAGCTCAGTTATTTATTAGTTAAAATATCTTCTTTAACAGCCAAATCAATCAGTTTTTTCCCACAGCAATCACACGCATAGTATTTGATAAAAAAAATTCTGCAAAAAAGTAATTTTTTATTTGTAATTTGACACGTATTGAATGTCTCCTCGGTATCATCCGATAGAGAGATGCGTATGTAAGCGAGAGAGAGAAGACGAAGAAGGGGAAAAGAAATTGATTTTGTGCCACATTTTGTGTATATGATCAATTAATTGTAGATTAGGCGACAAAAATTATTTCTCAATTAGCTACACTGACGCCTGATATTGAAGTGAGTACTCCACACCAGTCGGTGGTAGGAATGGAAATGACAAACAACTCACTCTCATCTGTGCGAGTTTGCCTGGAAGGGAATGACTTGTGTGTTATTTTATATATAGCTACGATAGCTACATTATATATGTGGGGAGATGGGGCATGATGCTATACATACAATCCAGTACAACACATCCGGTTGTCCCTTGCAATCGCATGGATGCGGAAATGTGGGGCTTTCTCTCTTTCACCGCACGCTACAGCAGTTGGTTGAGGCAGAGAGAGGAGCCAAGTGAGTTTTGATGTGGGGGGTGGTTGAATGTGGGCGACACTCCGAAAGGTTGGGGGGTGACGATGTTTAAGCCAGGCCGGGAGAGGGAGAGAGAGAGAGAGGGGTAGCAGCAGATTCACACCCGGTGTGCGCTTTAAAGCTGAGCACCCCATTTTGCCTAGGGAAATTGTAGCACGGAAAATGTGGGAGATGGGGGGGCTGTTGGCATTTTGAAGCTCCGCACACTGACATTAACCCGGGAGCCAGCAGCACAGCACAGTGGCAGGAATTTAATGTGAGTGGTTCGGCTTTAAGAGACGGCGCGCTGCTGCTAACATGCAGCATAGCACAGGGAAACGATTAAATTGTGTGTATTTTCAGTGTGGCTGGGTTTGAGGCTTTATGTATAACCCGGGTTTGGGGGAGGTGAGTTTAAAGCTTTCACCATCACAGAATGTCGAAAATAAACTGTTGAAATTTTCTGATTTTCAATTTCCCACATTGATTCTCCGCACACCACCCACCCCATGTATATATTGAAAATATATATGCAATGTATTGATTGGCTTTGTTGACAAGATGTTGACACGTATTTTACAGCACAGGGATTTTGTGCAGTAGGAGGGTTGGTGTGAGATTGCAAAATAACCACGGAAACAACGTGTAATGGCATTCACACGCGAGTGCAACCATTTAAAATAAATGCATTATTAATTTTTAATTACAGATCCATATCATGAGGGTTAAAAGTTACATTTTTTTGAAAATTTTTATTTAAAAAAGCTTCTCTGGAGCTTTTCTGTTGATTTTGGAAGGAAAAATAATAGATTGTCTATAGTTAGGAATTTAATTCGAATTTATGAATTAAACTTTCTAAACATACTTCACAGCACCATTAAAGAGCATTCTTCTATTCTCTATGGTACCACAGCATCACTCATCGTTTATGCATAGATCCTTTTTGAGCTTAATATGCAAAACACAAAAAGCCATGGTATTCCCTAATGGGGGGAAATAATGTTGAAAAAGAATTAAATTACTGTGCAGTTGCACCCGGGTTTTTTGTATATCCTTCCTTTTGGTATATTTCGAACAAGTATAGAATATATATACAGTTTAAATTCTTAACAAGTGAGAATTTTTTAAATTAAATGCAGACCTCGTTGGAATTTTATGTGTGTACCATTCGGTATAAAGCATTGGCATAAATGACATTATTTTTTCTTTTATTTATAAATTCTTCTCCCTTCCCTTCGCAGCCTCCCTTCCCTTTGCCTCCTTTTATTATGACTTCCGACGAAAATTACAAATGCAAGATATTTTCTCCCTCCGGAGTTGCAAAATGCTCTCTCACTACTGGGATTTTCTATGTATCATTGTGATTTCAGCAACTGTGAGGGCCGTTAATATTCAAATGCAAAAGAAGATAATATGGTATAACTATATGTATATATGTATGGTGCTAATTAGAATTTATGATAAAAAAGAGAGAAAAGTTCTTTAATGAAATGTTGAATAATGTTGTGCGCATACATTTAATTAAATATGCCTTACATGTTTTCCATGTGAGCCAACATTTACATATTATGTTTGAAAAAGAAGTGTAAATTGTTTCATAGCACACACAGTTGTTGATAAATACAACAATAATAAAATTAATATTCAATGTACGCATTCGATGTCAAACTGTTTGAGCACAAAAGAAGAATAGTGCCGACACGGTAAAGATTAAGGTGGAAACAACAGTGATGAGTATGAAAATCTCCCCAGTTACAGCAGATGTGCTTGATGGGGAGATGGAGGTTCAATTGAAAGAAAAATTGCAGCAATTTATACTTCTAAAAGGAATCTTTTCTTTTCTTCTTAAACACTGATTTACGCACAATATCTTTAATTTTAAACTTTGTATTTTTCATTCTAAAGAAAAAGGAAGAAAAAAAAGTATTTAATTCTAACTGAATGAGATGAAAAATATCGCTCAGTAAGGCATAATGATGGGAAGAAATTAATAATTTTCAGGGGAGAAGGTGCGAGTTTTTTTTAGTGATGCAAGGTTGAATGGTTAATATTTTTATCAAGGCAGAGAATATTGAGAAAGTTAATTTCAAGACATGGATTTGTAAGCGGAAAGTCCAATTTATGCTTTGCCTGTGTGTAAAGTAAGTTGGAAATTATGGGTGGAATGATGCCTTATAAGAGAGAAAGATGTTCTTTTCTTTGAGCTGTAAGCAGTGGTGTAATCAGGGAATGTGTTTGGGGGCTTAAAATCCTAAAAGATTAGGCAATTTAGGTTTCAGGGCATTTAATGTTGGAATTTAGGCAATTTAGGGGTTAAAAAATTATTTTTTTGCTTGAAACCACATAAAATTTATTAAAATATGATTAAGGCTCGAAGAAAAATTTGAAAAGAAACGTCAAACGTTCAAAAAGAAATGTCAATTGCTGGAAAAGTAATGTCAAAAGTTAGAATCTCTCAAACAAACTTGTCAAAATTGCTAATTTTATATTCTTTTCATTAAAATGAAGTCATTTTCAGATATAAATGTCCATCAGAGTTTTTAAAGTGGGAATAGCCAACGTTAGAATGAGAAAGGTTTCAGGGCATTTAATGTTGGAATTTAGGCAATTTAGGGGTTAAAAAATTATTTTTTTGCTTGAAACCACATAAAATTTATTAAAATATGATTAAGGCTCGAAGAAAAATTTGAAAAGAAACGTCAAACGTTCAAAAAGAAATGTCAATTGCTGGAAAAGTAATGTCAAAAGTTAGAATCTCTCAAACAAACTTGTCAAAATTGCTAATTTTATATTCTTTTCATTAAAATGAAGTCATTTTCAGATATAAATGTCCATCAGAGTTTTTAAAGTGGGAATAGCCAACGTTAGAATGAGAATGACAGACGTTTTATTAAACGTCAAAGGCTTGAAAAAACATATCAAATATTCAAAATTTCTCATTTTTAGTTCTTTAAATTCAAAAGAAATTATTTTCTATCAGTACCACCCCCTTGAAAAATATTTCTTACTACACCCCTGCTTGTTAGTACACAGTCTGTATAATATAAGAGACGCGTAGATAGTACCCAGAGTACAGTGCTTTATTGTGGCAAAAGTCAGTATTTAAGTACAGAATGAAATATGCTTCTAATTAATAACGTAGCGAGAAAATATTTTATATGATAATTATGTATGAAATAGCTTATTAATTTCAATATTTATGTTGAAAGTTCACGCGAATGTTCAGAGGGTGATACTGCTTCTTTCTCTCTTGTTCTTTTTTTTACATACAATATTTCGTAAAAAAAAATATCTGGAGGAGTTGCGAAGTTGATGATGAAGAAGAAAAATGTGTGTGTGTAGTCAAAGAGGAGGAACTGATATGTTAAGGAAACATATTATTTGGGTCTGTAACTACCTATGTGCGCACCGAAGTTAACATTTTAGTTGATTTCCAAAGCAATTACAAATGAGTAAACTGTTTAGTTTGCATACCATTATAATTTAAATACAGGTCGGGGTTGGAATTAGTTGTTGGAATTGTGATTGTCTACTCATTGTAATTTACAATTTATACTCTGTGTTTGCAATTTAATTTTCCTCATTGTACCTGCACACGACAACTACATGTGGTTTTGTACAGGAAAAAATGCTAAATTGCTATGCCATGTTAGCTACATTACATATATAGGTTTAGTTTTTCATCTGTCCTCCAAAATTGACTATTTTTATCGGCTTTGAAGTGAAGAAAAAAAAAGATGTAACGTTTTTTGTTGTCCTTCTTGACTGCAAAGACGATATTTTATGTATAAAGAAATTTATTTCAATTGCAAATGTAACCATAATGTTGGTTTTTTCTTTCCAACAAGTCCATATAGACACAATGGGCTAGTTTTTAAAGCACATATATATGAAGAACAAGAGGGTCTCGTGAATCAAGGTTGCGTCAGCGTGGGTTTTTGCCACAATCGTCTATTTATCGCTAATCGTTTAGATTTTGGGATTACATATTCGCCATAGAGAGACGGAGGTTTTATTTGGGAGGGGTAATAAAGAACAGGAAATGCCACAAATTAGAGCTAAATAATACCCCGTGTGTGTATAGTTCTCTCAGATAGATCTCAACACAAATATTTTATAGCTTAGACGAGATGGGTTTAAATTATACACGCCAAAGATATTAGGTTGCCACCTGCAGTTTTGTATGAAACAACATGTTTTTTTTCTTTAAACATTTTTACTGAAGAGGGAGAGAAAAATTAATTCTGAAAAAATATTAAAATATATCATCAGGGAGATCTTATTGGAGCCAATGTTGTAAAATTTCACACTTGAAATAACTTTTAAAGCTAATTATTGTGGAATATTTCTTTTTAATTGAGTAATTTCTATAAAGATAAGAAGGGTCTTATCGATCTGACGTAGTCAATCGTTACGGTTTTTTCTTTGTGAAGGAAATTATATATCATAAATCTTAAATTATAAGGAATTTCATTTTCATTGTACGTTTTAGTGGAAAGAACATGTTAATTTTATTTAAGAATCTTTCAAAAAAAAATCTCAATATTAGGTCTTACTCAGCGACCAAGAAACTCTTGAAATCTTTGAATTTTGTACTGAAACTTGGGGATTTCAAGCAAATTTTAAGAATTTCTTGATTGCTGAATAAGGCTCTTATTCATGGACCAAGAAATTTCGAAGTTTTACGACAAACTTCAAAGATTTCAAGAATTTCTTGATCGCTAAATGAGGCCCAATATTTTAATAATTTAAAAAAACTTTAAGCTAAATTTCCTTAAGGTAGAGTAGTAAGTTTTATTTAAGAGAGGCAAAAGGATTACATTTTACGTTTTATTGAAGCTTTCTTCTATAAGATAAAATATTCTTAGAATTTTATAAAATTAATTATTCACCTGATGAAGCTCTATCGTTTAACGAAATGATTGTATTGTATTTAACCGTTTGTGAGGTCATACATAATCGGATATCAATCAAGCCATTCAATGGACTAAACAAAGAATTTTTCATAAAAATCTCAAAGTCATAAATTCTCCAACAAAACAATGCTTAAATCAAGCTCAGAATTTCTTTTTTATAAATTAATTCTGAGTGCATGACTCTGTGCAGTGTAAAACCAAAATAGGTGTTTGATTTAATGCAATCAGTAAAAAAGCAGTTACTATTCTTTCTCCGTATTTACTACAGCAGCGTGGCTGGGAAAGGAGGGTGCTAAAAAAAAGTACTAGAACAATAAAAATGTTGATACAAATTTTTTCATTGTTGATGGTTCATGTTGTAAATTAAACTTGTTCAATGGATAGATATAAAAATTCTCAGCATGGATTTTTTCCTCGTCCGTGCTGGGCTCATTCAATCATATATTGCAAGAGCGTTGCTATATATATTTATTCACTCTTTTTATCGGTAATTTATTTTGTGGGGATGTCGTCATGTATACAGTACACTTGACGTATTGATTTGATATGGGGAGATGGAGGAGGTGGGCATGCATATAGCACAGAGGGAGTATTAAATTCCAGAGTTATATATTATAATGTTGTGTGTATAGATATTGAGCATTGCAGCAGTAAAGTTTATGGAACGAAACGCATTGTTAGTGACTTAAATATAATAAATTGCATGAAATCAATCAAATGTCATAAGCAAATGCTTTTTGCTATATATCCAATAAAACATATTATTATACATATAATCATATATGCTGTGTTATTTTATTAACATAGGTATAGATAATAATATAATTCTATACTGGGAGATTCATTGGAAAATCACAAGGGGAATCATCATTGGAAATGTTGATTAATGCATTTAGCAAGACAATGATTGACTAATTCACAAAACTTTATAATGCTATATAGAATATACATGGTGTAATGATGTGCAAATTAGTTTGCTATTATCTCTGTGTTTAAAGAGCTCTGTTAATTTATAAATTTTCATTTGCAGAAACCCTCCTGCAGATGAATAGGCAGCAACTGCAGAAATTTGTGCAGTATTTAATATCAGCTCATCATACGGAAGTATTGCCAACTGCTCAACAATTAGCCGATGAAATTCTTCAGCAAAAGTCAGGTACATGCCTTTTACCTTTATTCCAGCACACACAGTGACATTTATTCTCTTCTACATGAATTATTAAATAGACAGAATTATTAGTTTTGACCTTTCAAGGAGATCTCGCAGAATTTTACAATGAATTTCTTTAGAATAAAAAAAAATAACGAATAGGTAGTTTATTAAAACTAAAATGCTGCTGGTTATTACCGGTGGGATGTAATTTTATTTTCATTGAATTTAATTGTATGGGATCGTGGAAGATCAAATGAGAGTAAATTGAATGCAATAAATTTTTTTTTAGAGAAAGAGCGGGAATGCCCGGGAAATAGGCATGTTGTCGGTTAGAAGTTTTATTTTAAATTGAAAAGAAGAGAGAGACTGACCACTAATATGGGGTGTTTTATTGTGTAATTACGACATTTTTATATATTCGTAGAAATAAATGCAATTTGTGGAGCACCCGATCCAACAGCAGGTGCAGCAACAGACGACGATCATTCGTGGCATCTCGATGAGACACAAGTCTGTGAGGCAGTTAAGAGCTACCTGGGCTCCGGGAGCTACTACAATGGCAACAAACAGCTCAATTCGCTCTTTGCCAAAGTGCGCGAAATGCTGCGGGCACAGGATTCAAATGGTGCCCGGATGTTGACACTGATAACGGAGCAATTCCTCAATGATCCCCGGTTGTTGCTGTGGAAGAGTCACGGTACACCAATGACGGAGAAATGTCGGCAGCTGTGGGATCAATTGGGTGCACTGTGGGTGTGTATTGTGCTCAATCCGCGTGCGACGCAAAGTGAGAAGATGCACTGGAAGTCGTTGCTGGAGAAATGGTCGCGTAGTGAAGTTTGCCCCCAGGAGGATCCGGATTTTCGACCTCCTGGCCGTGAGAATTACCGCGAGAGGTCCCACAGGGAGCGGGAACGCGATCGAAATCGCTTTTTTCGTGAGAACAACATACGCAATATGATCTATCAGTATCAGCAGAATATGCAAAATGATCAGCAGCAGCAGCCACAGCATGGCAATCGCAATGGGGTGAATAATTTCAATGATGAGAACTACGATAGCTCCGAATCAGACTCGGATTCCGACGTGGATATGGATGAGAACAACGAGGGGGATATCAGGGATATACAGCCGGTGAATCATGAGGAGAATGGCAATGCCAATGGGATCAATGATGAGAACAATGACGGTATCCTTCTGCCACCAAATATAAATGACAATAATTCTGTAAATAATGGCGGAGATGAGGATGACGATGATCCACGGCGTCACCATAAGAGTATCCTCAAGCGCATTGACTACATCGATCGGGGTAATGATATTCTGGGGGATGATCTAGGACGCAATAGGAGTGATGATGATGACAATGCCTGCCTTCCGGGTGAAGAGGGTGACAATCATCGTCCTGAGGATCGTATTGATCACATTGATGGCAATTCCAATGATCAATGCTTCGACGAGAATAGCCGGGGGAATTTTGATCTCGCCATTCCCGGATGCAGTGGCATCAATGTGAACGTTGACATTCCACCTCCGCTCCCGGACAATGATGAGAGCTCACGCGAAAGTATGGATGTGGATGATATCCCCGATGCCACGCTGAGGAAGTTTGAACTGAATCTCGGCGAGATTGACAACAAGGAGCCAAGGAGTCCCCAAGCGGGCTCAAGTGGGGATTTAGATGTTAATTTCTTTGCCGACGTGTACATGAGTGACACTGCCAATGATACCAACTGCCCGAGTAATGTGAAAGGGTGCAAATGCCAATCATTCGAGTCGAAGGACACAACGGATGCAATATGTGAGAAGGAGAAGAAGGATTCAACGGGTGCTGAGTCGAGTGCCGATGAGAATCACGATGGAGATGAGAAGATTGATGAATTCCAAGCGGATGATCCACGTGGCGAAGCGCCCCATGGGGATGAGGCAGAGGGGCGCACACGGAAGAGAAGTAGCAACTGTGATAGGAAGATGGAAGAGAGTATGTGCTCACCGCGCAAAATACCGACTGATTTTATTGTTACAACAACCGATTCCACCGATGAGGAGAACAAATGCACCGGGAAGTGCATCAATAGCTACCAACGCAATAGTAGTAGATTAGACGTTGAGGCGTCGTCCAGCACAAAGTCAATTGTACCAACGGAAAAATGTGATTACTGCAAGAAGCAAGAGGCGCTCCTGGCGAAGAATTGCGAATGCATCATGAATCGCCTGGATCATGTGAATGGGCATTCGTCGAAGATGGTGATTGAATTGTCAAAGATTGGGTGTGAAAAGTGCAAAGGGCAACCGCATCATGTGCCCGATGATGAGTCTCCGCACAAGGTGCTTCCGGAAAGTGAGCAGGATGACAAAGTGGAAGCAGGGGAAAAGCGTGGTGATGAGCACGATGTGGACAATGCACTGCTACAGATTCCAGATCCCATAAATGGTGATTTGAATAATGTGGCAAATGGTGATGGTGGTGGTGCCCAAGGACGTGGCATTATACGTGGTCGTGAGCACAATGTGCAACAAGAAGGTGAAGTAGGACGTCCCAATAAGAAGCTCAAGTTGAACAATGGAAGTGCAGCGAATCGCAACAAGGCACCACGGACAATTTTTCACAAAGCCCTTGATGCCGTGAGTATGTCATGGGACAATCAGCATCTCAAGAACATCCTCGCGAGTGATTCCTACAGCCTTTCGAGTGCAAATTCAGTCCAAATTGCCGGGAGTAGTAAGTCATCAGCTCAGGCAAATAGTACCAGTGCCAAGTCGAATTTCAATACACTGGGGCAGCCATTGTGGCATGAACCACTTGCCATGTGTGCTGCCCGTGTGGATTCCCTGCGATCTCATGGACACACCGAGGCGGCTCTCAGGCTGTCTGTGAGTGTTGTGCGAACGATGAAACAGGTGCAGATGGATGCTCAATCGCTGTGGCATAAGCATCAGCAGTTTGTTCTGCAGCAGCAACAGCAGCAGCAGAAGATGCTCCAATCGAGCGCCGATGAGGCTGCCAAGGGTATGGGGGCGTGCTGTTGCAATTGTCCCGACAGGAAGGGAAAACCCATGTCAGCATCACAGGGAATGCTGCCATCTGGCATGTATCCAAAGGCCCCACGAGAGAATTATGTAATGTGTCGATATGATTACATTGGCAGCAGCAGAAACAGCATTCCCGTGCAGGGGTGTAAGAGATGCTTCTACTCGCGGAGCGCCTATGAGGGCAAACACTGTGACTATGATGGGAAAATGAAGAGCTATGGGGGATCCGGAAGTGGGCATTTTGAGGCAATGGGTGAGAAACCCATGCTTAGACCCTTTCACATGTTCCAACACCAGCAGCAGCATCATCAACCAAATCTCCCCGATCACGGTGGGATGTCTCGGAATAATTTTATGAGTGGGAGTCGTTTTATGGGTGGCAGCGGTGGGGGGAGTAGCAATGGTGGCTACTGTCACTCATGGAACTCCCTGTTGCCGATGTCATCTTGCCACGCCGACGCATGTGGGTCGTCGTCGTCGCAGCGGCATCAGCACCCATCAGACACGTATGGGTCACGACCGTTCTTCCACAAGTACGATATGGATGAGATGCGCATGAGGAAGGCACCTCCGGGTGGAGGTCGGATGCCGGAAATTGATCCCAAATGGAAGGGAAAGTGTAAATGTATTGAGCACAATGATTTACGAGGTCGTGACTTGGACATGCCACCTTTCGTGGATATGGAGCCACCACGGGTGGGGCATTCGTCGCATAATACCTTCAGGGGTGCTGCAGGGGACAGTCGTGCAGCGGGCCCCCCACCGGAGGGTTTACAGGGTGGTAGTGCAGGACCACCCCCGCCGCCACCCCCACCCCAGCAGCAGCAGCAGCAGCCGTCACATCGAATGATGGGGTGTGCTGAGCATCAGAAAAATGAATGTTGCATAAAGAATTTTTGCTGCAAAATGGCCCAGGCTGGAAAAATATCCATGAAATCATCGGGTGCCGTGGCATCGTGTCGCACATGTATTATGGAGCACTCACTATTGAATAATAAATGCGATTGTCGCAACGTGACGCGACATAATTCCAATTTCCCATTCCCATACCGTCATCCAGCAGATGTGGCCCCACCATCGTCCGGGAATTTATTCTTCAATAGACAATTCCATAGTCATCCGCAACCGCCGTCAGTGGATAACCATCACCATCACCACCATCCGCAGCATCAGTTGGACGCGAGCCATCATCATCATCACACCATGTGCGGCCCCCCGCAGCCGTCCATGTACCACCAGGGCGGAAGTCACGGGTGTAGTGATTTCAAATGCGGCGCCAACATTCACAAGTCCCATGCACTTGGCAAAGTAAACCCAACGAGTATCGTCAATTATGGGGCGTCAACATCCAAGCAAGTGCCCAGTGCAACGGCCACCAGTGGAAGTTCATCGAGTGCAGCAGTAAATAATACTACTTGTGCTGCCGTACCCCCACCGCCAAGTACGTCATCTCAGCCACCGGTTGGCCTCCTAACTGATGTGGTGCGCAACAAGAAAGCAACTTGCGTGTCCAACTGTCTCGATTGCACAATTGGATGTGAAGGTGAATATTATTTCTTTGAACTCTATGGGGCTACAATTTTTGCTCTTTCCCCAATGTCACATTGAATGTGTCGCGCACACATGACGAGGAAATATCTGGTTAATTGAGAAAACCACACCACACAGAAACTGCTTGAGGTTTTGTTTAGCTTCTTTTTTTTAAGGGAGAATAGCCGGCAAACAAATCTTTTCTTTTAGTGAAAATTGTTCAAAAGAAAACCCTTTTAGAGAATTTTTTTTTGCTTTAGTTTTAATGCTGGATTTTACCTGTTTGAAGTGAATTTTTTTGGGTTTATATTTAAATAAAATAATTTGCAGAATCATCTTAATTATTTCCTTCTAAATTTATAAATTAGTATTTTCTAGAAACGATTAAAGTTAATTTAAAGTAAATGATTCAATTATGAATTTCCTATAACTAAATAGCCGAGCGTTTCTAGGCGTTCACTCTTTTTTGCTTCATTTTATAGAGAAACGTAGGTTCAATTCTTGCCAGTAACAAAGTTCTTTTTATCTTTTTTTCTCTATATTCTTTAGTTAAATTTTTTAAATTCTTTTAATGGAACTATTAGATATAATTGAACACTTTTTATATAAAAACTCACAAATAAATTTAATTTGTTTATAAAAAGTTAAAGATTCTTAAAAAAAAAAAAAGATAAACAGGTAACTGCCAAAATAAATAAGAAATTATTAAACACTGAACTTCCCCTAAATTCAAATTAAATCTAATCTATTGCTTGTTATCTAGATATGTCTCCTTCGTCGCTCAATTAAACATAAAAAAATAATGATCATTAAAATTATTATTTGATCAGTAAAAAAACTGATCAGTTAAATATTATTTTCAATTCATTTTCATTAAAACTGAAACCTACAAACAAGTCAAATTTTAACTGACCAAAGTGAATATTTTACTTCAAAAAAAGAAATAGTTTGAAAAAAATTAATGAAACATTTTTTTACTGATCAAACTATTATTTTTCAACTTGCCCAAAAAAACGTTTAACTGACTTTTTTAAATCAAACAAAAATATTGATCGTTGCAAATTTTATCTCTCTCCCTAAACTTCCCTCACAGTTGAATTTCCTTTGGATGCTGTAGCGTGCATTTTTGACTGCCTGACTGAGGCATGCATTATTCCGGATCGTAACCACGGACCGGATATGGGGCGACTGACTTTCGACAGTATCAATGCAGCCGCTGAGGATGGGAGCATTCTGTCGCCGCAATATCAACACATTTATGTGCCGAATGCCACTGATAAATATGAAACTTATCTCACGCTGGCATTCGAGTCGGCTGTTTTGGCGCTGGGGAAGCAACGAATAATGCCGCAAGGTCTCTATTCGCAGCATGTAATTTGCAAGCAACAGGATCAACTGATTGCACGACTGCAGCATATTGATTTGGATCGTTTGCTTGTGGAGATACTCAAAAATTGTGCCATACAGATGATGGATGGTGGCCCAACGAGTGGATTTGGTGAGTTTTAAATGCTTTTAATCAGCTTTAATGATTTATTATAAATTACTCCTGTGTTGACCTTAATTGAATTCCACAATTCTCTTTACTATCACTGTGGTGCAATTTTATTTAAGTTTGATGCAACACTACCCCAACTTGCACTTTATAATAATGTAACTCGTGCCGTACCTGCGCGCAAAATTACTTTTCACGAGAATTTAATTTAAAATTAAATTACAATGCAATGATGAGGTAAAAAAGTTTGTAAATGAGATTAAGCATTAAATATGCTGGAAGCAATTTTATGTAAAGCGTGCACTTAACCGTAAATAATATTGATTATTTAGATTTTATCCACCAAGTGTAATGACTTTTCACTTTTTTTTTATTCCCTCTGCATTTACATCAATTTTAATTTACGTAACATTGGTGGGTCGGCATAAAAGTTCACATGTAGGGAGGAATTTTTCGTACACTTTTCTGGACTTTTTAAAAATTAATAAAAGAGCAATGGGAGAAATGTTAGAGAGAACATACATACTTTGCGCATACTTCTATGCTTGAAACATTAACTAATTTATCGTTATTGCTACCTTCTGGCTACTTCTTTTTGCTGCTGCTCTTTTTCACTCAAACATGCTCTATAAATTGCAATCAAACTCCTATAAATTTTATTTGTGTGTGTACCCGAGACTCCCCGTTCGAAGAAAGCGCCCCCCGAAAGGCCATTGAATGTGCATAAATTTTATATTACATGGTGTAAGTCTCCGGGTAAAGATAAAACACACGCAGAATTTTTTTATCCATGAAAGGGGGCTTCTCTTTGGTTCAGGAACAAGGGGTTTTTATCAGAATGAAAATATTCTGATGATTCGCCAAGAAAATCAAAATATTCAACAGAGGAATATTTTTTTTAGTCTTTAATTGGTAGACACTGAGGAGCAAAAGTGTAAAAAGTACTAAATTCTAGCCAAAGAAGTGAAATTCAATTTAGTTCTTCTTAGGCTTAAATTTAGTACTTTTTCTCATTGTATTTAGTATACTTTTTCATCTAGAATGTAATATGTTTTTGACTGAAATTAATTTGTTTTCTGATATAATTTAGTACTTTTAACTGTTGAATTTAGTACTTTTTCGGTTTAAATTTATTACTTTGGCTGGGATTTAGTACTTTTTAAAATTCAATCTTAAGAAGTAAGTTCAATAATTAAAAAGTACTAAATCCAAGTTGAAGAGTTTTAGCCAGAAATATAAATTCTAACTGAAAAAGTTCTGAATTCAATTGGAATAAGTACTAAAGTAAGGGCGAATAAGTACTAAATTAAATCCTGAAAAGTTCTTAAAAAGCAGTAAATTTAACCTGCGAAAGTAGTAAATTCAAGCCCAAAAAGTACTAAATTTTAGCTAAAAATGAGAATATTCTGATCTTTGGAAATATTGTGATTATTCGCTAAAACAATCAAAATGTTCGGAAGATAAACACCCCTTGTTCAGGAAGAAGGAGAAGAAAAGTAGATTTTTATCAACACCTTTTCCGGAGAATAATTCATAAATTATATTTGTTTTTTTCCGTCTTCATTCGGCAGGTGTAACAATTCATCCGGAATCTGTGCCAATGCACACACTGGCGAGATTCTTATTCACATCTCTCCTCAATTACTATCCGGATTTGGCATTCCAAGTGGGTTTGAGAGCCATGCGACTGCCAGTGCTGGAGGATGCTGAGGATAGGAGTGGTGGTGGTGGAAATGAAGGAAATGCCGATGCAGAAAATCGTCGCGATGGCTTTGTATTGTCACGGTATCCGCGATGGTGGACACTGGGGCATCTGGAGACGCAACAATGTTCCCTGAGCTCGGCAATGTTGAGTGCAGCAAAGGCGGAACCAGCACGATTAGCGGGTGTTCTTGAGAGTGCCCGAAGGAATATTCATAGTTCATCGCATCTGTTTAAGGTGAAATATGATCAATTATGTGGGGAATCATATTTTTTTGCTGACTTTTGTTGTTGGTTTTATTTTGCAGCTGGCACAAGACGCTTTTCGCTATGCAACAACAGATGCAAGTTCAAGGAGTCAAATACTGCTGGGTGTTGCATTTGAGCTAGGTTTGCAAGTAATGCGAATGACCCTGACATGCCTCAATTGGCGACGTCGTGAAATGGTCAGGTGGCTCGTAACTTGTGCCACACACTTGGGGTTGGATGCTTTAATTTCAATTATGCAGAATTGGTATCAGCTGTTTACACCAACAGAAGCCACAGGACCTGTTGCCACAACTATCATGTCCCATTCGACCATAATGCGACTCAATCTAAATCTACGGGTAATTATTATTCTTCATACTAGAGTAATTCAACATTCAGAGAGCCTTTGGGGCAAATATCATTGACATTCTCTCCCTTCTCTTGCTTGTGCTGTAATCGTCTCTTGTTTTCTCATCTTGCAGCAACAAGAGGAATTGTCCAGCTGTGCGAGGACACTAGCCCTCCAATGTGCAACGAAAGATCCACCAAATTGTGCCCTCAATGCACTCACATTGACTGAAAATGACCCCATGGCGTTTGAGGCTGCTTATCAAATTGTGATTGATGCTGCATCACACATTATGACCTCAAGTCAACTATTCACAATTGCTAGGTAAGCTCTCCTTTCTCTTTTTTTTTACATCTCTTTCTGTTCTCAACACACATAAATATTTCCCCGTAGATACATGGAGCATCGTGGCTATCCAATGCGTTCCTACAAACTCGGTATTCTTGCCATGAAGAATGTTCATTTGGCCTACAATCAGGACACCCATCCAGCCATCAATGATATCCACTGGGCGTGTGCGCTATCGCATTCCCTGGGAAAGGCCGAGCTAGCAAATATGATTCCGTTGGTGATTAAGAATGTTCAATGTGCCACCGTCCTGTCGGACATCCTAAGACGCTGCAGTGTCCCCACACCGGGGATAACCCACTTCAATTCACACCATCGTGGTAAGTTTGTTGCTTCAATGCTAAATTCATTTTCATAGCGGGGGAATATTTTTCAAGTAGCTGCCGCGATATATTTTCAATCATTAGAGCGCAATAATTCAATGACAAGAGACCCGTGCTCTTAGTATGTGTACCAATATGAAAATTGTCGAATATGCATAATTGAGGAAAATTACTTATTCAAATATATGTATATAGCAACCTCTATTGAATATCTTATGTGTATAAATCGCTGGGGAAATTGTTCAACAGTCTGTTCAACAATTGTTGGTCTTTCTAATTTTTCAAAGAATGTAATTTTATTCCTAATGATTTTTTGTTTGATGCTTATCTTATTCTTTCAATTATTTTTATTTTTTTTAAAATTGTTTAGAACATGAGAAATTTAAAAGACATTTCCAAAAAAAATACAAAGATTAGGTATATAAAAAAATTCAAAAAGATACTCTATGAGATTTTATATAAAAGAAAATTAAATTTTGTGGAGTGTGGGGACCATAATTCGTGCTCATACCAAGTTTGAGCCCAATCGGACAACATTGCATTTTAGGTGGTAATCACAGCTAAAACAGGAAAGCAGATGGAAACTTCAATTAAGAATTTTCACTGATCAAGATAGAAATAATTATTTTTTTTAGAAAAAAAATGTAAAGATTTTTCCTTTACATTTTTTTTAATATCTAGAAAAATTCTTTTCTAAAATTAATTAAAAATTGTTTTTTGTATATTCAATTAGAACCTTTTAAATCGATTTAGAATTGGTTTTATATCTTGTAGTTCTAGGTCAGAATCTAGTTTTTTAGGAGTCAACCGTTAGGTTCAAGAATTCTTCATTTTCATCTTGGGAATCTTTTAAAAAATTTAATTTCGTTCCATTTCATAATTTTATTTTCGAAAATTCTTTCAATCAATAAAACAAATTTTTCAAAAGTTATTATTTTCGGTATTTTCGCACCCTTAAACTTTTAAAATTATGTAAAATATGCTAAGTATAATAATAAATAAATGATCATTATTTTAAAAAAAAATGTTGATCAACCTCTTCTTGAACAGACTGTTATATTTCCAGTATTTTTTAATTCTGTTAATACAACTCCAATGCGGTATATTAATCAAGAGTAATTTGATCCTAAATAAAAAAAACCTTGTCTTGTTTTATGATTGATCTTTATGTTTTTTTTTATTAATAAATAATTTTTATGGCTCAACAGGAAATAACATGAGACCCGTACAGAAGCTGAGCTACGATCGTGCACCACTGAGGCAACTGCTGGAAGCTGCTGTTGCTGCGTACGTAAACACTACGCATTCAAGGTATGTATGT